>NC_058403.1:205931458-205995925 GCF_002201575.2 Neomonachus schauinslandi
TGTGTGTGTGTGTGCGTGCACGTGCGCTAGCCAACAGGTTCTGTCAGGGTGTCTCTGTGCCAGTGTGTTTACAAATGTCCGACTATGGCTTGTTCATGCCTCTCTGTGCTGGGTGTGACTGTCTGGCCAGACCATGTCTGTAAATATGTCCGTTTGTCTGCTTGCATCTGTCTAGTCTGTAGGTGGGTCTGAGTTGTGTGTGGTACTGCTGAGGTATTGTGTATGTGTAAGGCCGTGTCTCTGGGTCCCTTGGAGCCTTGGGAGTGTGTGTGTGCGCAGTATGTGTGGGAGGCTGGGGTTCTCTGTCATGGTGTATCTGTGTCCTCTTCATCCACCTCTCTATAGGTTTAGGTTTGTCTCTCTTGCCTCTGAGTACCTTGCTGAGCTGGTGATCTTGTTGGTGTGTGTGTGCACGCATGTGTGTTGCTTTCTCTTGTGTCAGGATCTGACAGTGTGTGCGTGTGTGTGTCTGAACATCTCCCGAGAAGTAGTAGATGTCCCTGTCCTGAAAGCAACTGTCCCTTCTGAGTCTATCAACACGTGTGTGTCGCCTGCCTGTGTCTGCACCCAGTTCTCTATGTTTCTCTCCTGCCTGTGTGTCTCTGGCCTATTACATTTGTCTCAGTGCGAGTGAGTGTGGCTGTGTCTGCTGGGCTGTGTGCTTCTCACCCGAATGTCTGTCTGTGCCTGTGTTTGTCAGTGTGTCCATCTTGCCTGTGTGCCCAGTTGATTTATCTGTATCACACACACCCCACCTGCATGCCTCTGACCTGCTGATGTCTTCATGTGTTTGGCAGAGTTTCCATCTTGCTCCTGAGCCTGCCCTGTCTCTGCCCTATATGTGACGGCCGCTGCTGGGTCGGCTTGCCCAGATGTGTGTCTGACCCTGTCTGTGTGTCCCTGCTTGACAGTCTCTCTGTGGCCAAGGTGAGAGGAGTTTGTGTGTCTGGACTGGGTCTCTTTTGGGGTGACTGTATGTGTGTACTCCTTGCCACCCCCTCCCCCAAGTCTGGCCACCCTGGGCCATGTTTACTCTGCCCCCAGCCGATTTCTGCCCTGCCCGGGGAGGGGCTGACCCTCCAGTCTGTCCAGCCGGCAGTCCACAGGATGTTCCCCAGACGCTGTCTCCGCCGACATCCCCTCCCTTTGGCCACCCCTGGGTCAGGACCCAGGCGTCCAGGGCAGCGGGGGTGGGGCTGCAGCGTGGGGGGGGGTGGCCTGTCAGGGCCCCGGAATGAGGGTGGGAGGTGGGGAGGCAACGGGCCCAACAGGTTCCGCCTCATTCCTGCCCCGCCTCTCACTTCCTGGGTGCCTGCCTGGGGCAGGGGGTGGACGGGATGAACCCCATGGCCTCAGAGTGCCTGGGTGGGGCACGGCCCGCCCCGCAAGACCTGGCTTCTGCTGGGCACCTTGACACCCAGGCCTGGGAGACAGAAGGAACCTGGGTCCTTCTGCCTGCTAGGCCTCCTCCTATTGCTGTGCCCAGCTCTCAGGATGCAAAGCGTCCCCTCTATTATTCACCTAATTCCCACAACAACACAATGGGCCAGGTAAAATTATCCACCATTTTCATACGGGGAAACTGAGACAGAGACTGCAATGACGGCGGAGGCAGGATTTGAACCCAGCTCTGAATGCTGCCCAAGACCCCCAGCCAGCTCACCAACTGCCTTCCTTCCCTTCTCTAAAAATGATACATGTAGGGTGGAGTGTAAACCCAGGCCCCCATGAGGCCTGGCTCAAGGGGGCGCCCGGCTTGCTCTGAGTCCAAAGGGGCCCCTGTTTGAAATGAATAAGAAAACGGCTTTAACCGTTTCATCGCCACGATGGGCTCTAACAAAACTTCCTGTGGGCTGGGGGGGAGGGGTGGGAGCTGGGTTCCCGGAGGCCTTGGCTGTGGGGGAAGGCCCTGCCAATTCTGGGGTGGGGGGAAACACCTCCAGCGACTTTGGCGAGGGATGGCTAAGGGAAGACACCGTCAGCCCGCGGAAGGGACGCCCTTCCCCCCTGGACTGGGAGGTCCCTAGAACTTAGTTCTCAGCCCCCACTGCCTGGAGGGGGTCTCAGAGTCCGCAGCCCCCTCCCCAGGGGCCTGACTCACACTCGGGGAAAGCCGCGAAGGGTGAGTCACGGGGGTGGAGAAGGGGGAGCAAGGTCGGCTGCGGCCAAGGGACCCCCGCGCTGGCCTGAGTCACGCATGCTCCAGCCTCGCTGACCCCCAACCTCCTTCCCCAGAGACCCGAAGCGGGAAGCGCACTGCCGGTGGACCACGGAGCCGAAGGAAGAGCGGGGCTGGGGGAGGGGGGAAGCACGCGTCAGGCCGCGCGGGAGGCTCCGGTTCCCATGGTAACTGGGGGGGTCTCTCAGCTCCACGGGGGGGGGCGTTCCTCTCAGCAGGGACGGCCCCCGCGCGCCGGGGAAGCCCCCGCGCGCTCCGTCGAGGGGCCACAAGTTTCGGGTCGGGCAGGAAGGGGTTAACGGCGGCCCCCCTCCCGGGTTTCACCCGCGCCCAAAGCCTGGGGAGGGGGCGGGGCTCTGCCCCGCGCGCCCCACCCCCGCGGCCGCCCACGCACACGCGCACGCAGCCAGCCCATCCCCCCATGCTCGCACGCACGACCGCGTCGGGCTGCACGCATGCAGCGACCCCTGTCGTGTCTCACGTCACGCACGACGCACGCGCCTCCGCAGCGCGGGGAGGGGCCCCTCCCGGCGTAGAGCAGTGGGACGTGGGGCGTTTGGTGCCCACTGCGCACATCTCCGCTTCCGCTGAGCGCGGTGTCCCGTGTGACTTTGACTCCCCCCCCCACAAGGTCACAAACTCTCCAATGACCCCCAGTGTCACACGGACACAGGATACACCTGCCATACACTGGCTCAAACCTTCACTAGTCCAGCCAGCCCCGCAGCGGACACGGTCAGGGTCACACGGACACACAGACACACGTGGAGACCCAGATGGTTACACAGGCACACCTGTTATTCCTTGTGTATGGAGGCAGGGCTATCTCCATTCACAGACCGGTGGTATATATAGGTACTCTGATAAGGCCACACCATCACCATCAAGACAAACTAAGACACAGATACAAAGTCCTGGATGCCAGGACTCCAGTTGCAACACAGCCATACCTCTCACACAGAGATTGTAAAGGCACAGAGACACATGGTGGGGACAGAAACGACAACCATTTAGTCACATGGTCATCATAAATAGGGTGCACAAGTTAGAGTCACAGACAAACCCACAAGGGCACACACAGGGACACTCTGATTGTCATGGGGATGTGGACGAATCAAGGACACACATGTCAGGGTCATGCTATTACAGAAAGCCACATGGCGAGAAAAGACGTCGCACAAAAACAGAACCTAAAGCCACATAGAGGTACTGATTGTCACACACTCACTTCTCATACAAAAAGATGACACAGGGATGTAGACACACAAGGTTGCATATAGAGAAGCATTGTGCCCCAGTCCCCATCAGCACCCCCACCACCAAATCACAGTCTGTTGCATAAATTCCCAGGGCCCCAAAACACAGGTAGATGCAGACACAATGCCCGTGCACACACAATCACAGACCCACCATCTCACACCTACATAAATGAGCACACTTTACACGGACTCAAGACACACACACACACGGAGGAGGACAGGATGGGAGTTCTCGGTGGGATGTCAGTGTCTTTACTGCAAAAGGCCTGCCAGAGTCCCTCCTGGTATGGAGTGTGGTGTCCACCCTGTAGCTGTGGTCAGCCCTGGGGAAAGGGCATCATCCTCCAGTTGTGTGCACCCAGGATCCCCATCCTAGCCCTCATGACTGGGTCTCTGCCCAGATGTGAAGGCCGGAGGGGATGGGCCAGGGTCCAGCTGTGGCCGCAGGGAGGGGCTGAGTCACCAGCTTCCCAGCAGTACAACCCAGGCTGGGCCCAGCTGTTCCTGGAAACAGGCAGGAGGGGGTGGGGTCTCCAAACCAGCTAGGGGCTGCTGGCCCCCACCCACACTCTTTATCCCTACTAATGGAGGCCTCTGGGGCATCCCCCAAACTTTGGGACTCCCTCCACCAAAAATGGAGGTTTGCATCTTTCCCCGAAATATAGGGTTCCTGCCCCCAAATGAGGGCTTGTGACCCCTTTCATTGAATTGAGGGTACCCAGATCGCCCCCAACAGTGGAGCTCCCTGCATCCCATAATAGAGATTGCTGCTCTTCCCTGCCAACATGGAAGCTTCCTTTCCCCACAAACATGAGAATCCATGCCGCCCCAAATGGAGGGTTATGGCTCCTCTCCCAATTTGAGGGCACCCAGACCTTTCCTTAAATCTGGGGACTCAGGTCACTGAACATCTAATCTAAAAAGCCCATAATGTCACATTAGAACAATTTAAGTCCATGCCCCAAATATCTGGATTCCCAGATTCTTCCTACACATCAAGATCCCTGCAGTTTTTGCAAATACTGGGGATCCCACCCCAAATACGTGGCGGTCACAACATGTCCCCCAACATTGGGCTAAGAGGCCCTCCCACAAATATTCCAGGCACCCCCCTGCTTGTAACTACCGTGGTTCCCGGCCCATCTTCCACTTTAACCTGGGCGTAGGGTGGCCCCATTTCCCCCTATTGGCAGCACCCTGTCCTCCGGTGGGTGCGGGAAGGGGGAGCCAGCGGCAGCTGTTCCCACGCCCGCCGGAAGGCAGCCCAGTCAGGAAGCCGGCACTGCCGGCCCTTGTCCCCTTCCCTCCTCCTCCCTCTCACCCTGCTCCCAGGGGTTGGAGGCCGAAAACAACGCGGGAAGGGGGTGTGGGGGTGTAGACGAGCCTTGGGGGCCCCCGCGTGCATGCGGCTGCGCGTCTGAGTGGGCTGTAACTGGGTTTCTGATGGTAGAGTGACTGTGCTCATGCGATGCGGAGTGGGGGCTGCTCTCATCTTGCTCAACCCGCTCCAAGGCAGGGTCGTCGGAACCAGACTCAGGGTTGGAGACAGCAGCGCCCCTCCCCTCAGACCTAGACCCACCCCCAAAGCAGAGCCCGCCCCTCCCTCCAGGTACAGCTAATAACCTCTAATTACTGCTCATTACCTTGCCCGCCCCGTGGGAGAGGAGCTGCTGGGGTATTCTGGCGCCAAAGGGTGCGGGCCGGGGCTTTACCCCTTCCCCTAAAGCCAACTAGAGCCTCTGTTTCCTCTCCTGCGACCGGGAATTAAAACAGCACCTGCCACCTAGACTCATGGGAAGATTTCAACCGCCTATATAATTTAAGTCGCTTAGCGCAGGAACTGCATACTGTAGACACTCAATAAATGGTGACTGCAATTTTATTAACTACTATTGTTACCACTTTCCTTTGAGCCCCCTCCACCGCCCGGGCGGGGTCTCTGAAAGGGCACAGTGCTTCCCCGCAGGCCGCGCTCCTGCAGTCTGCGCGCCCCCTGGTGGGCCTTGGGGACCTGGGCGGCCTGGTCCTGGGATCTGAGGCTGGAGGACCTCAGGGGCTCGGGGCTGGGGGTTGGGTGGGGTGGAGTGGGCATGGTGCAGGAGCAGCTCAGTGGAACTCGATCCATACTGGACAAGTGTGTCTGTCCATCACCCGAGACCTGAGTCTGGCTGATTCATCCTGTCCCCTCCTCCTAGGACCACGCTCGTGTCCCCTTGTTTACCCCTGAGTCAAGACTCTCAAGTCACCTCCACCAGGAAGACCCCTTTAAGATCTCTCCTCGAAGTCCACAGAACGTGTTATGGCCTGCCCTTTCCCCGCGTAGATAAAGGCTCCGATAAGGTGGTTAGGCAGCAGAATTTCTCCCAGCTGAAGGGAAAGGACGTGAATAAGCCTGTATAACAGGGTGGGATAGCTCCGCCTCACATGATGAGGAGTTATCGTGACGTCTCCGCTACCCCCAAAAGAACCAAGGAGGAGGGGTAGCGGGTCCACATTTGGGATGTGCAAGCTTGGTCCAGGCTGACCCCTAGCGGCAGGGCGGGCGCCCGAACGCTGCCCGGATCCAAGATGGGGGAACTGGAAGTCTGATCTGGCGTCGGGAGATCACGTGTCCGGGGCGGGGCCTGCGCCTAGGGGGCGGGGCGGGGCGGCGCTCTAGGCCGAGCGGGAGGTCGGGGCTGCGGGCGCTCGCTGGTGGCGGATCAGGAGGTGGCTGCGGTGGCGGGGCTCCGCGGCCGGGGTCGAATCCGATCGGGAGCCATGAGCGTGGACAAGGCCGAGCTATGCGGGTCTCTGCTCACCTGGGTAGGTCGGGGGCGGGGCCAGGGACAGGTGTGCGCCCGTTCATCTTGCCCGGAAGCCCTGGCCTTGGCTCAGTCTATCTCTCTGTTCTGGGGCTGGGAGGGGTAAAGGGTGGTGGGCTTGCCCGGCGGTTGGACTCTGGCCTGAGCACCCGCCCCGGTCACGTGGCAGGTCTGCGTGGAAAGAACAGGTGAGGCTCCGCCCCTCCGCGGCTGGGTCACGTAGGGCGAGGGCACAGGTGAGCTGGCCTGGTCACGTGGGGCCCGTGGGGACCAGGTGACTCGTGGTTCCGCCCTGGCCTCGTCGCGCGGGGTCTGTGGAACAGAAGTGAAGTGAGGCCACGCCCCCTCCAGGCCCAGGTGTGCAGAGGCCACACCCCCGCGGAGCTGGTATGAGAAAACTATAGGCCAGTCCCCGCCAACCGTATGAGGTTCTTGCTGACCGGGAAAATCTGCAAATGGGGAATGGTTCTGTTCTCCCAGGCCCTGACTGCCCCTTGCCCTTTCCTCTCCCTCCCCAGTTGCAGACGTTCCACGTCCCGTCCCCCTGTACCAGGCCCCAGGACCTGAGTAGTGGCCTCGCCATAGCCTATGTGCTGAACCAGATGTGAGTGGGGCTGAGGGGGAGGGTCCCGAAAAGGTCCTCCAGCAGCTCATCCCACCTTCTCGCCCCCAGAGATCCTTCCTGGTTCAACGAGGCGTGGCTCCAGGGCATCTCAGATGACCCAGGTCCCAACTGGAGGCTGAAGGTGACAGGTGGACTCATGACTGGGGGACAGACTGGCGAAGAGATAATCAGGGAAGGCTAAGCTAGACATATCCTGGGTGATGGGTCAGCTAGCCACATGTCCTGGGTGATGCACAGACTTGGCTAGGAAGAGGGACAGATGTCTGGTGACGAGCCAACTCTGTTCTTTCATTCTCCTATGGAGCAGGCCTGGGTGTGCAGCAAGGAAAAACAAAGACAAAAACTTGCGTGCGCACACACATGTAAACATTAACTTCCAATGGCAGTAAGTTCTACAAAGACAATAAAAGCTGAGCCATGAGAGAGGGCAACTAGGTGGGTGGTTACTCCAGATGGGTTGATCTCCATGTGAAATTTGGAGAAATGGGATTCCAGGCACAGGGAACAGCAAATGTAAAGTGGGGAATAAGCTTGATGTATCGAGGAAAGGCAGGGAGGTCAGAACAGAAAACAAGGGGCCAGGAATGGTGGATGAGGTCATCAGGAGGAGGGCAGGCTGGGGCAGGGAGATGGATTCTATTTTAAGTGTTGTGCAAAGTCAAGGGAGGTTTTAGCAGAGAGGAAAGACACAACCTGGCTTGGACTTTAAAAAGCTCCCCCTGGCTGCTTGGAGAGGAATGGGGGGTAGGCAGCAAGAGTGGAAATTGACACCAAGTTGGTGCAATAATCCAGGTGAGAGATGAAGGTGGCTAGAGCCAAAGGGTGGCAGGGCAGGTGATGAGAAGTGATTGGATTCTGGGGACATGTGAACAAGATGGACAGGTGGACAAGAAGGGCAGGTGACTAGATAGGTCATCCCTAGGAGAGAAGACATTCAGACAGAGAATGGTGCCAAACAGGATGAGATGACCAGTGATTGGGAAATGCGGCAGAGAGAAAAGGTTGGGGTAGGCAGCTTCACAGTGGGGGCTGCCTGGCTCCTTCTGGGGGCCTCTGGGACCCTGGACACAACTCCTTACCTCTCCCTAGGTCAGCAACCTGAAGACCATCTTACAGAGCTTGGTGGAGTATTCCCAGGATGTGCGTAACCATGGCAGGGCTTAGGGGGTGGGGTTGGGTTGGAAGGAGGTGAGTGTCTGTGAGCCCTCATATCCCCTATTCCCACCCCCACCCCCCTATCCTCAGGTCCTGGGGCATCCTGTTTTGGAGCAGCACCTTCCGGACGTGAGCCTCATTGGCGAGTTTTCAGACCCAGAAGAGCTTGGCAAGCTGCTTCAGCTGGTGCTTGGCTGTGCCATCAGTTGCGAGAAGAAGCAGGGTATAGGGGTTTGGGGGCCCCCAGGGGACGACCCAGGGAACTCTTTCTCACCCTCTACCCCCATGTTTCAGTGTTCTCCACCTTGATCCCTAGAGCATATCCAGAGAATCATGACGCTGGAGGAATCAGTTCAACATGTGGTAATGGAAGCCATCCAGGAGGTAGGTGGGGGTGCCCAGTGTGGCAAGGAGCTTCAGGGGAGGGGACATCAGAGCAGAGGCAGCTGGGCACAGGCTCTGCCCTGGTAAGGTCTGGGCTCTTCCTGGAACCCAGCTGGCCAGATTTCCCCGTCTCATGTGTCTGCCAGCACTAAGTCACCATTTAGCACCCTCAGAGGACCCAGCCTCCCTGCTGGACCCATGGCAGGAAGGCAGCCTTTAGACTGGGGTTCTTGGGGAGAACTGGCTTTGGGACAGGAGAATGGAGAGGCCCTTAGGCTGGGTCATGGAAGCTTTAACGGCCACCCTCAGAGGGCCCAGCTCATCTCGATGTCCTCCCGCCCTGCTTCAGCTCATGACCAAAGACACCCCTGACTCTCTGTCACCCGAAACATATGGGAACTTTGATAACCAGGTAAGAGGTGGGGGACCTTGTTAAAGGACCAAGCCCATTGCTGATTCTCAGGGCTGCCTAAGGAGGAGGAACTTGTCCTTAAGTGTGTAAACTTCCTCCATCCCTCAGGGTCCTAGCCTCTTCCCTCATTCCCACATCACCTTTCCCCCAGTCCCTTGGGGTCCCAGCCCTCTGTTAGATCTTGAGGGTTTCTGGGCTCCTCCTCTCTGCCACTAGAGATGCCAGCCTCCCCCCCACTCTCTTCCCGTGGATCCCTGACTTCCTCGCCCCTCCCCACCCTCCACTACCCTCCTCAGTCCCGAAGGTACTACTTCCTGAGCGAGGAGGCTGACGAGGGGGATGAGTTGCGGCAGCGCTGTCTGGACCTGGAGCGGCAGGTGAGGTTGAGGGTGGTGGGAGGGAGCACAGGTGCTCGCCTCCGTTCTCCCCTCCAAGCTCCAGCTCATCTGCACCCCCTGCTGGCAGCTGGTGCTCCTGTCCGAGGAGAAGCAGAGCCTGGCCCAGGAGAATGCGGCGCTGCGGGGGCGGGTGGGCCGGCCGGAGGGTGAGGGCGCCCCTGGCCTCACTGCCAAGAAGCTGTTGCTGCTGCAGTCCCAGCTGGAGCAGCTGCAGGAGGAGAACTTCAGGTGCAGTCAGCTGGGGATGGGGCCAGCAGGCCAGGGGATTGGCCCAGCTGCAGTCCCCTCAAGCGTCCCTTTCTTCCCCACCCCACCCCGCCAGGCTGGAGAACGGCAGGGAAGATGAGCGCCTGCACTGTGCCGAGCTGGAGCGGGAGGTCTCTGAGCTGCAGCAGCGGAACCAGGCGCTGACCAGTCTGGCCCAGGAGGCGCAGGCACTGAAGGATGAGATGGACGAGCTGCGGTGAGTGGTCGGTCCCTGGGTCCCCACTGCACACTCTCGTTGCCACCATGTCCCTCTGATGCCATCGTCCCTCAAGAACCCCCAAATGCCCAGTGGACCCGCACAGTGTCTTCTGGACGCCACCAAGATTCCTGGATTCCTGAGGCACCTTAGAGGACCACATAGTGCTCTGCCCTGAAGCTCCCCCATGACCCCACCATGCCCTTGTTGATCCCACAGCCACCTTATAACCTCAAAGTGTCCTTGAGGCTCTTCAGAGCCTCTGGGCACCATCATTCCCCCTGGAACCCCTCAGTCATTCTATATCCCCACAATTCTCCCCCCCGCCATCCCTGATTATGACCCTGGGCTAACCATTGGTGCTTAGGGCTCCCTCTATGCCCCTTAATGATTTCCCAACAACACCGGGCCCTGGCTGACTCCTGACCCTCACGATCTACCACCTTGAACCCACACATCCCCAGGTGATATGACCTGTTCCCCTGCCCGGAGGGCCTCAGATCCAAGCTGAACCCTGACCCCAGACCCAGGCCTCCTCTCCCGACTTTCCTCCTCCCCCAGGCAGTCCTCTGAGCGTGCTGGGCAGCTGGAAGCCACGCTGAGCAGCTGTCGGCGCCGGCTGGGGGAGCTGCGGGAGCTGAGGCGGCAGGTGCGGCAGCTGGAGGAGCGCAACGCCGGCCATGCCGAGCGCACCCGCCAGCTGGAGGATGAGCTCCGCCGGGCCGGCTCGCTCCGTGCTCAGCTCGAGGCACAGCGACGACAGGTGCGGCAGGGATCAGGGCAGAGCCTGGAGGGCAGCGTGCTCTGGGCCGCTGGGCCCCTGGCCCCTCTCACTTTGGCCCATCCTCAGCATGGCGCTGAGCCCCTGCACCCCGAGCCCTCGCTCCCTCATTTGCATAGCTCCTCCCTAGGCTTGTAAGCCCCGCCCCTCCGAGTTTCCGCGCCTGGCCTCTCTGGCCCCATGCCTTCACGTTCAACCCTGCCTCCTCACCCCTCCTCTCTGTTCAGGTTCAGGAACTGCAGGGCCAGAGGCAGGAAGAGGCCATGAAGGCCGAGAAATGGCTATTCGAGTGTCGAAATCTGGAGGAGAAGTATGAGTTGGTGACAAAGGAGAAGGAGGTGAGGCTGAAGTCTGGCATCCAAGCCCCACCCTGTCCATCCTGGCATAACCCAGTCCCCAGGAGGCCAACCCTCCCTCAAATGGCATCTTGCATCCTGTCCCTCCAGCGGCTGCTGGCAGAGAGGGACTCCTTGCGGGAGGCCAATGAGGAACTGCGCTGCGCCCAGCTGCAGCCTCGGGGGCTGACCCAGGCTGGTGAGTCGAGGCCTAACAGCCCTAGGGCCTGGGGCAGGGGTGGCCTAAGGTTCTGTTAGGGCAGACAGAAAAGCAGTGTCCCAGGGCTTGTAGAGGCTAGGGGCAGAGCTAGGCCACTTTGAAGACAGGCTAGAGCGGGAAGAGGTGACAAGGGCTGACAGAAGGCAGGGGCTGACCTTCCAGGATCAGGGTGGGGCGAAGGCAAACTCAGGCCGTGCATCACTGCTCCCTGTCAAGCTGGGAGTGAGGCTTGTATTAAGCCAGGCTTTGGGCCAAACTTGAGTCCCCAAAGATGATTCTTGGAAAGAGAACCCTAGGGCTGGGGGCAGCAGCTGTGCACTAACCTGAAGACATTTCTCACATTCTCCAGACCCCTCGCTGGACCCCACCTCACCAGCTGTGGAAAACTTAGCAGCAGAGATCCTACCTGCAGAGCTGAGGTACCCTGGGGTCGCTCAGAGCTCTGGCCGCACCCAGAGCCCACCCTCTGCCCTGCTCCCAGTGCAGGCACCTACTGCTAGCCTGACCTGCTATGTTGGGATGCCAAGTCCTAGCCTGGCTCTTGGGCCCACTCACTCCTAATTCGGCCCTTACCTGGTCGGCGCTCTAGCCCTTGTTGGTTGCTTGCCTCTCCAGGATCCATCCTCAGTGCACAAATTAGGCCCAACCCATCTGGCTCCACTTACGCAGCAAGATTCCTACCCCCAGCCCCGCTCACCTAGGACTCTGCCCCCAGGGCGTAGCCCTGTCCTCAGTGCAGCCCTTGCTAGGTTCAGTGACCCGTGTCTTGCCCAGATGAACTCCCCCACCCCAGTTCTTCCTATTTCTGCGTCTGTCTTTCCCGCAGTCTTGCTTTCTCGCAGCCCTAGCGGGGATCGTGAATGTTCTAACCCGTTCCCGTAGCCCCGCCCTTGCCTGCCTCCACCCTTAGGCCCAGCTCAAAACCCCGCCCATTTTTGGTCCCCCAGCGCTGGGTCCCCATTACTCTAATCCGGCCCCGGGGTCTGGTCGGGCTCTTCCCCAGGGCTCTGTCCCTCTGCCAGCCCTGTCCGCCCAGTCTCCCTGCCAGAGCCCCGGCAGGCCTGCGGGGTGACCCGTCTCCAGCCCTGCTCACTCCCTGGCGGTCGGCAGGGAGACGCTCCTGCGGCTTCAGCTGGAGAACAAGCAGCTGTGCCAGCAGGAGGCGGCCTACCGGGAGCGGCAGGAGGAGCTGCAGCGCCACCTGGAGGACGCCAACCGCGCGCGCCACGGGCTGGAGACGCAGCTGCGGTGAGGACCCACCGGGCGGAGGCCCCCCCCCCCCCGCGCGCGCATGGAGGGGGCGTGTGAGGCGGGGCAGAGGGCGGGGGCAGGCACTCAGCAACCCCGCACTCCTGCAGGCTGAACCAGCAGCAGCTGTTGGAGCTGCGGGCCCAGGTGGAGGACCTGCAGAAGGCCTTGCAAGAGCAGGGGGGCAAGACTGAGGATGTGAGTGCCCTCCTCCTCCCTGCCTGGCCCTCCCTCGTGCCCTCCCCGTAACCCTTCTCTCTCTCCTCCCTGCTGCTCGATGTCCCCTGCAGTCCATTGTAAGTACCGTGGGCCCAGGGTGGCACCCCCTACCCTCACCCCGGGAAGGAGTTGGGACCTCTGGACCCACATTCACCCAGTGCCTGTTCTCTCCCCCAGTCCGCCCTGCTGAAGAGGAAGCTGGAGGAACATCTGTGAGTCCCAGAGGGAGGGCATTCCTGGTGGTGGGCGGAAAGGCTGGGGTACAGATGTGGGGGTCATTTGCTGTCTATGGGGACTTATTTATGAGGAGAGCTAATTAGCCAAAACGGAGAAGCCTCAGATCAGGTAGGGTCTTGGGGGCCAAGGGAAGGAGTATGAACTGTTTGGGGGGAACAATGGGGAGCCATGGAGGGAATTGCAGTAAGGTAGTATGACAAAGTGACACTCACCTTTTACTTTTTACATTGTTAAAAAAGAAACTATTTTGGGGGCACCTGGCTGGCTCAGTCGGTAGAGCGTGTGACTCCTGATCTCAGAGTCATGGGTTTGAGCCCCGCGTTAG
This sequence comes from Neomonachus schauinslandi, assembly GCF_002201575.2. Lineage (NCBI taxonomy): Eukaryota > Metazoa > Chordata > Mammalia > Carnivora > Phocidae > Neomonachus > Neomonachus schauinslandi. The sequence goes on from NC_058403.1 coordinate 205,944,503, forward strand.
GTGTGGAAATTCTAAAAAAAAAAATTTTAACCAAAAAAAAGAAACGATTTTATTTTGTTTATTTTTTAAAATTTTATTTATTTATTCATTTGAGAGAGAGAGAGCATGAGCAGGGGGAGGAGCAGGGGGAGAGGGACAAGCAAGACTCTGCTGAGCACGGAGCCTGACCCGGGGCTCAATCCCATGACCCCAACATCATGCCCTGAGCGGAAATCAAGAGTGGGATGCTTAACAGACTGAACCACCCAGGCGCCCCTATTTTATTTTATTTTTTTAAAAAGATTTTATTTATTTATTTGAGAGAGAGAGCAAGAGAGCACGACCCAGGGGAGGGGTAGAGGTAGAGGGAGAAACAGGCTCCCTGCTGAGCAGGGAGCCCGATGTGGGACTCGATCCCGGGACCCTGAGACCATGACCTGAGCTGAAGGCAGACGCTGAACCGACTGAGCCACCCGGGCACCCTTATTTTATTATTTATTTATTTATTTTTAAAAGATTTTATTTATTTATTTGACAGCACAAGTAGGCAGAGTGGCAGTCAGAGGGAGAGGGAGAAGCAGGCTCTCTGCTGAGCAGGGAGCCAGACGTGGGGTTTGATCCCAGGACCCCAGGATCATGACCTGAGCCGAAGGCAGACGCTTAATGACTGAGCCACCCAGGCACCCCCCTAATTTATTTTTTAAAAAGATTTTATTTATTTGAGAGAGAGAGCGAGCACAAGTGGGGGGAAGGGCAGAAGAAGGAGAGGGAGAAGCAGGCTCCCCACTGAGCAAGGAGCCTGATGCGGGACTCGGTCCCAGGACCCTGGGATCATGACCTGAGCCACCCAGGCATCCCCCCTATTTTATTTTTTTAAGAATCTATCTTAAGTAGCTATTATATTTATAGTTTAAAGAACAAAATATATACCGAGCAATACAGAGAGGTGTATACCTCTTAGTCCCCACATTGATTGTTTCTACCCCACCCCCATTCATATTAGTTCATTATAAAAATTCTTGCAGGGCGCCTGGGTGGCTCAGTTGGTTGGGTGACTGCCTTAGGCTTGGGTTATGATCCTGGGGTCCCAGGATCGAGTCCCGCATCGGGCTCCCTGCTCAGCAGGGAGTCTGCTTCTCCCTCTGACCCTAACGCCTTTCATGTGCTCTCTCTCCATCTCTCATTCTCTCTCTCAAATAAATAAATAAATAAATAAAAATCTTTAAAAAATAGGGGCGCTTGGGTGGCTCAGTCGTTAAGCGTCTGCCTTCGGCTCAGGTCATGATCCCAGGGTCCTGGGATCGAGCCCCACATCGGGCTCCCTGCACCGCGGGGAAGCCTGCTTCTCCCTCTCCTACTCCCCCTGCTTGTGTTCCCTCTCTATGTCTCTCTCTGTCAAATAATAAATAAAAAAAAATCTTTAAAAAAAAAAAAAATCTTTAAAAAATAAAAAATAAAAATCCTTGCAGGGGTGCCTGGGTGGCTGAGTCAGTTGGGCAGCTGCCTTCAGCTCAGGTCATGATCTCAGGGTCCTGGGATCGAGCCCCGCATGGGGCTCCCTGCTCAGCGGGGAGTCTGCTTCTCCCTCTCCCTCTGCCCCCCGACGTGCTCTCTCTCTCTTGTGCTCTCTCTCTCACGCTTTCTCAGATAAGTAAATAAAAATTTTATTTATTTATTTATTTATTTATAAAGATTTTATTTATTTGACACAGAGACATAGCGAGAGAGGGAACACAAGCAGGGGGAGTGGGAGAGGGAGAAGCAGGCTTCCCGCGGAGCAGGGAGCCCCATGTGGGGCTCGATCCCAGGACCCTGGGATCATGACTTGAGCCGAAGGCAGACGCTTAACGACTGAGCCACCCAGGCACCCCTAAAATCTTTATTTTTTTTTAAGATTTTTTATTTACTTATTTGAGAGGGAGAGAGCCCGCACAAGCAGGGGGAGGGGCAGAGGGAGATGCAGACTCCCCGCTGAACAAGGAACCTGATGTGGGCCTCGATTCCAGGACCCCGGGATCATGACCTGAGCTGAAGAAAGCCGCCCAACCAACTGAGTGAGCCACCCAGGTGCCCCAAATAAAAAAAAATATTTTTTTTTAAAGATTTTATTTTACTTGACAGAGAGACACAGCCAGAGAGGGAACACAAGCAGGGGGAGTGGGAGAGGGAGAAGTAGGCTTCCCACGGAGCAGGGAGCCCGATGCGGGGCTCGATCCCAGGACCCTGGGATCATGATCTGAGCCGAAGGCAGACGCTTAACGACTGAGCCACCCAGGTGCCCTAAAATCTTTTTTTTTTTTTTTAAGATTTTATTTATTCATTTGAGAGAGAGAGGGAGAGAACGCACAAGCAGGGGGAGAGGCAGAGGGAGAAGGAGAAGCAGACTCCCTGCTGAGCAGGGAGCCCGACCTGGGGCTCGATCCCAGGACCTGGAGATCATGACCTGAGTCGAAGGCAGACGCTTAACCATCTGAGCCACCCAGGTGCCCCAAATAAAATCTTTAAAAAAATAAAAAATAGGGGCGCCTGGGTGGCTCAGATGATCAAGCATCTGCCTTCGGCTCAGGTCATGATCCCAGGGTCCAGGGATCAAGTTCCGCATTGGGCTCCCTACTAAGCAGGGAGCCTGCTTCTCCCTCTGCCTCTGCCTCTCTCTCTCTCTCTGACTCTCGTGAATAAATAAATAAAACATTTAAAAAAAAATAAAAATCCTTATGAAATTTTTTAAGCAAATGCAAATGAATATTATATAAATTTTTATTCTGATTCCTCATTTACATGAAAGGTAGTGTGATATCTGCTAGTTTGCACTTCGCTTCTCCTACTTAAGAAGATGGCTGGGAAATTTTGCCATATGAATAGTTTTTTTTTTTAATAAATACAGTAGCTTTTGTCGACTGGGGTTCCATGGAGAAATTAGGCCTTACAGAAAATGATTTGTTTGACTCTTCTCACTTCTGCCAAGGATGGAGTGTAGCTAGTACCAACCCAGAGTGCAGAAAAAGTTATTTCCTTACAGAGGATGGATATATGGAAACATGAGGGCTTAATTCTCCTGTAAAATTCCAGTCCGGAAGGGCTGGCCTATAACATTTTATTGTGAAAGTCATAATGTATTTAAGTCATTCTTTCTGGTGCCTGGATGGCTCAGTCAGTTAAGCATTTGCCTTCAGCTCCTGGGATCAAGCCCAGGCTCGCTGCTCACTGGGGAGTCTGCTCCTCCCTCTCCCTTTGCCCCTCCCCCGGCTTGTGCTCTCCCTCGCTCACTGTCTCTCTCAAATAAATAAATAAAATCTTTAAAAAAAAAAAGTCATTCTTTCTAGGTATTTGCAATTTCAAGCAGTGCAACAAAGTAAAACCTTGTATGTGCATCATTCTGCTTGTGTGCAGATATGTCGAAAAAGTGGAATTGGTGGCTTAGAGGGCACATGCCTTTGTAACCTTAGTAGACGTAGCGCAAGTTTCGTGATTAGGTGTTAGACCATGTTCCATATCCGGTGCACGAAAATAATCTCACCTACAAGGAGTGTTCTTAGATCTTTGGGGTTTTGCCTCAGGTGGCAGAACTGTAAGGTTTTATACTTTTGTTAGAAGAGATCTGCATGCTAGAAAGATCCCTGGCTGCTGGGTGGAGAAAGGAATGAGATCGAGTGTAGAAGAGACTGGCAAGGGGGTCATGGCTGTACCAGTGTGTGGGCTGTGGCACGGAGCGAAGTGGACACACAGGGGGCTGGTCCAGGGCCCACCCGACGAGGGGTGTGGAAGGTTGTGGCTCCCGTGGCTAAAAAGATGGTGGGACCAAGGCATATGGCTTCCGTCTCGGGGGGCTGGCACACAGGTCTCTGCAGCCGGGCAGGTGCACGTTGGCCAGCTGGGAAGGCTGTGGCCACCAGTGGGAGGAAGGGGGAAGGGAAGGAGTCTCAGTGGTCAGCCCGCTGCTGCCCATCCTCTGTCCACAGGCAGAAGCTGCATGAAGCAGATCTGGAGCTGCAGCGGAAGCGGGAGTACATTGAGGAGCTGGAACCACCCGCTGACAGTGGCAGTGAGTGGGATGCAGCGGCTGGGTGGGGCGGGAGAGCCCCGAGCTTGGCGGGGAGCTGAGGGGTCCCCTTGTTCCCCCAGCAGCTCGGCGTATCGAGGAGCTGCAGCACAGCCTGCAGAAGAAGGATGCGGACTTGCGGGCCATGGAGGAGCGCTACCGTCGCTACGTGGACAAGGCGCGCACGGTGAGGACACTGGGGGCTGCACGGGCCTCCTGCCAAGGCTGCTGCCTCCCACTGACTCATGCCTCCCACCAGCGCGCACCTCTCTGCCCCCACTCCTGCACCTGCCGTACCCCTATCATATCCCAGATGTCTGCACCACACTTCATGCGGCCCAACACGTCCGACGGCCTGCAAGGCCAAGGTCACCCTGCCTGGGTCTTTCCCAAACCCTAGGTCATACAGACCCTGGAACCCAAACAACGGCCATCCGGGGGGGCACCCCCAGAACTTCACACCCTGAGGACGCAGCTCCGGGAGCGGGACGTCCGCATCCGGCACCTGGAGGTGGGTGTCCTCATTACTTCTCACTGTCCCCAGCATGTCCAGGCCCCTGACTGTTCCCTCCTTGGCAGATGGACTTTGAGAAGAGTCGAAGTCAGAGGGAGCAGGAAGAAAAGCTGCTCATCAGTGCCTGGTATAATATGGTGAGTGCATGTCACCGTAGTGAGGGTACCGGGATGTGCCATGGGCTCACTGGACGCCAGCCATGACTCCTTCCTCCGTCCAGGGCATGGCTCTGCAGCAGCGAGTTGGGGAGGAGCGGGCACCTGCCCATGCCCAGTCATTCCTGGCACAGCAGCGGCTGGCCACCAACACTCGCCGCGGGCCTTTGGGACGCCTAGCATCTCTGAACATGCGCCCCACTGACAAGCACTGATGGGCCTCAGGATCCTGCGCCCTGCCCAGCCAGTTGGGGCTCAGTCTGCCCTGGATTCCCCCAACTCACCTGGGGCCCAGCATCAGGAAGGCCTAGGGTCAGCTGCCTGAGAGCCTTAAGGTCATGACTTCTGCCCTTTGTTCTCTCAGATGGGACAAGAGTGCAGGATAGGGCAGGAGGCAGGAGTGGGTCTGTTCTTTTTAGCAATGTGATTCTTATCCTTGATTTTCAGCCTGGGGTTAATGAGATGCCAGGGGAGAGAGTGATTTTTATATTTGAGAAGAAAAATAATAAAGATTTTCAATCTGTCCTGGCTGGACTCTAGGCACTGAGGGGAGGGAGAGAAGATGGGCCAGATCATTGCTTTTAGAAAGGCCTGGCTTGTGTTCTTACTAAAGCGTGAATGACTGACGGCACCCACTGGGAGGTGAGAACCATGTTTGTGTCTTTGTAACAGTATGTGCGTGAGGTCGTTTTTTGAAGAGGCTTCAGACAAAAATTCCTGCCTTATGAAGTTGTCGTTTCTCATGAAGAGAGACAGACAATAAACAAAATAGATAAAGTGAAAGTTTGATGTGAGAAGTGCTACAGAGAAAAAGAAAGCAGGCAGAGTGATGGGGATGTGGTGGTTTTAAATAAAAGGCCAGCAGAAGAGGCCTCGCCAAGGAAGTGACATAATTTAAGCAGAGACCTGAAGGAGGTGAGGGAGGGACCATGTAGGTATCTGGGAAAGAGTGATCCAGGCAGAGGGAACAGCATATGTGTGAGGCCCTGAGATGAGGCTTTGCTTGGTGGTTAGAGGGACAGTGAGGAGGCCAGTGTGGAGTGAGTGAGGGGAGGAGGGGAAAGAGATGAGGGCAGGGAGATTGTGAACTGTAGGGAGTACTTTTATTCTAAGGAACATGGGAGTCATGTAGGGTTCTAAGGAAAGGAGGGACATTACCTGACTCAGGTATTCGTAGGCTCTCCTTGGCTACTGTGGAAGGAACAGACTGGGGGCGGTTAGGGCCAGAGCTGGGAGACAAGGGCAGTGGTCCATGGTCTAGGTGGGTGGGTGGGTGACATCGGTGGCTCTAAGATGTGGGCCCTAGAGGAATGGGAAATGGTTGGATTCTGGATATAATTTGAAGACTGAGCTGATAGGATTTGCTGCTAGGTTGACATGGAGGGGGTAAGAGAAAGAGTTGGAGAGGACTCCCAGATTTGGGCCTATCACCCGGAAGGACAAAGCCAACAGATAGGTTGGGGCAGGTTGGGGAGCCAATAGGGAGCTGGTTTGGGGGGAATGCTCTGTTCAAGGTGCCACATGAAGAGCTCGAGGAGGCAGGTGGCTCTCCCAGTCTAGAATCTGGAGAGGGATCCTGGCTGGACTTCTAAATTCACCATATGATTGAATTATGACTGGGAGCTCCGAGGGAGTATTGGAGAAGGCAGTGAATTGGGGCAGAGAAGTCGCTGGCAGAATCATAAAACAAGACTGACAGGAGGAGGCTGTGGTCTGGGGACTGGCTGGTACACTAATGAATGAGTAAAGCCATGGACACATGGGGTCATTTCAGAGGGCAGAGTTTGGGAAGAAGGAGGCAAGGTGCGATCAAAGAATCTGGAGGAATTCTCAAATCTTATTTAGCGTAATTCCTGGCAGGAAGAGTCGGGCTAATAATGTTTGAGTAAAAACCACTAACATTTTATTGAGCACCTATTATGTAATCAACATTCTAAAACCGTTATTTCATCCCCATAACTCAATGAGGTAGGCACTCACGTCTCCACTTTAAGGAAAGAATGAAGGCAGGGCACACTAATGGGGGCCTTTCAGACAGTGGAGGGAGGGAAGTAGAGCTGGTGGGAAGGACCGCCTGTTCAAAGAAGCTGGAAGAATCCTTCACCCTTAGCCCAGTGCCTGGCCCACAGGAGGCGCTCCAAGCCCCAGTGCCAGACGTGAAGGCCGGCGCGCAGGAGGCGGGAACGGGTCAAAATCGGACAGGTGGAGTCCACACGCGGCTTATGCAGACCCGGACTGCTGCCTGCGTGCCCTGTCGGGGTTTGTGTCCCTGTCCTTGGGGGATCCTGGGCCTGAGGGCCTCAGGCTAGACTCTCCTCCTCCTCGCCAATGGGGCTGGGCAGCCAGGGTGGAGCCGGGCCCCGGGGCGCGGGCATAGGCACAGTGGTGAAGGGCTCAGCGGCGGGCCCCGGGACGGGCAGCTCGGGGCCGGCGGGGAGCTCCGGCTCTGGCTCCCGCAGGCCGGAGTCGAGCAGCGGGTCCCCGCAACCGCACTCCGGGGCCGCGCCGTCGGGGGCGCCTGCGCACGTGCAGCTGGCGGCTGTGGACGTCTCAGACACGCAGCTGTTCTTGCGGCGCATTAAGGACAGGCGCCGGCCCAGCAGGCCTCCCGCGCCCATGCCTGCGCCTACCGGCAGGAGGCGCTGCAAAAAGTCGCCGTGCGCCTCGCCCAGCGGCCCGTCCACGCCGTCCAGCCGCTGGAACTGCATGTCCTCTTTGGCCAGCCTGTCGGACGCACAGTGGGTCAGCGTTGCGACCTCGCTCCTCTCCTTGACTGACAGAGCGGGGACCGAGACACGCTGCTTCTCCTGGTTCCATCCATCCCTTTGTCTCACTTATCCCCAAAGACCTCGGTCCTTCTCCTGAGAGCCTGCTTTTATCCTCTGGCTTCGGCTAAGCTCAAATTTAGCTCTTCAAGCCTCAGTCGGGACTGCAGCATCTCTGGCGCTGCCTCTGGCCGCGCGTCCAATCCTCATCGGCCTTAGCCCTTGGGTCGGCCCCCAGTTAGTGGCCGGGTCCCAGACCTTGACCCGGATCCCTGCCCCCTACCCCCATTCTAGTCCTCACAGACTTTAGGTCTTAGCCCTGAGTCTCCAAATTGGCCCTGTCCTGGTAGCCCAGAGCCCCTCCAATCGGATCATCCCCCGCAGGGCCAGAAGCGGGAGGCCCCACCCATCCCGCTGGCTCACGTGATATCGAAGGTGGAGCCCTGGAAGGAGGGCTGCTGCCGCAGGAACGCGGTGGCTGCGGTGTAGGGGGCGCGAGCCTCGGTTGCGTCCCAGTACAGATCCTTCTCCAGCATGGCCAGGTCGTCATACATCTCGTCCACGGCCAGCATTGACACCTGCGGGCGTGCACGGGGTGGACCCCTCAGGATGGGCTAGGCGTATGGTGACCAAAGAAAGAAGGATGATGGTTCAGGGTCCAGGCCCAGGCAAGTCTTCGAGGGGTGGGGCCAAGGCTGGTTTGGGAGCCCGGGATGGTCTCACCCGAGTCTCACCTGGAAGTTGCGGTCGATCAGAAAGTTGGTTTCAAAGTCATCGTCGTCCTCTCCGAAGGGATTAATGAGCTGCTCGGCTACCTGAAGGGGGAGGGGATAGTTAGGTAGAGCCCTGAGAACCCGTGCCTATCCGACCCCGAGAGTCCCTACCGCTGAGCCCCACCCACCTTGAGCCAGCCCGCATAGAAGAAGAACTGCAGCAGGGTGAAGATGGGCACGCACAGGTCCAGGTTGTGGCCTTCGTAGCCCTGAGCTGGGTCCAGGAACTGGCGACCGATGAGGCAGGCCAGGAAGTAGCTGTACACAGCGATGGTGACCACCTGGGGGCAGGGTGGGTCACCAGGTCAGGGTTCTCCCGGCCTCAGGAGGTCTTGGAGAGACCACGACTAGGATGGGGCATCACGGATATGGGGTCTCAGCTGGCCCTCAGTCTTCCCTTGAGACCAGTGCGTCAGAGCGTCCGATGCCGGATTTAAACAGAGGCACGGCAGGGTTACCTGGGTATAGACAAGGGGTACGCTGATCCAGTCGTAGTGAAAGAGCATTCCGCACTTGCCCCGAAACACGGTCAGCTCCTGGGTGCAGATACACGTCATGAGAAGGCCTGAATTGCCATTTGCAAATATCTTCTCCCATTCTGTCGGTTGTCTTTTGGTTTTGTTAAGAGAAGGCCTGAATTGCGAGTGCACACATGGGGATTAGGTGTGGGTACTTGGGATGGAGGTGAGTGGTTACCTGGTGGGATGTGGGCGTGTGCTTCTGGGTCTCCAGGGAGAGTATTTAGTGGTGAGTGTACATCTGGGGTAGGGGGCACTATGCGCCGGGGAGTCGGCCCCCTAGAGATAAGTGTGCACCTGGGGGCTGCTTGGTAAGGGTGTTGGGAATCTGCCTCGGGGGAGGCGCGTGGCAGGCCGCCATCTGACACAATTCCGGGGAGGTGTCATTTCTCTGGAATTTTGTATGAATGACCTCCTGGCCGGCCCACCTCGAGCAGCAGTTTAAGGGCGCTGTTGTCGCGGATGCGGCCCTCACGCCGGGCCTGCGCAGCCAGGTTGGAGAACCAGACGCAGGGCACCCAGTACTTGTTGTAGGACGAGTTCAGGTTCTCAAACTTCTTACGCTCCTCGCGGGTCATAAATCCTGGAGGGGCGAGGTGTGGGGGAGGGGGTTACTCGCCCCGCCCCCCCGTTCTCAGCCCCGCCCCCCGCCCCGCTTCAGGCAGGAGCCTCACCCGCCTCCACTACGTGGTCTATGGTGGGGAAGCGCTTGAAGACCGCGGTGCTGACTGAGCGCAGGATAAGCACAGCCGAGAGCCCGGCGTAGCGCATGAGCGTACGCCGGTAGAGGCGGCCCCGCTCGTCGCGTCCGTGCACCGTGCCTGCCACCACGCACATGAGCGCGTCCGGCAGCGGCATGCATAGGTACTGGTTCCACCAGCGGTGCACCACCAGCGTCACATAGAAACCTGCGGGACAGCCGGGAATAGGGGGGCTAAGTGGGGATACTAGGGCCAGGTCGTGGCAAGAGGGATGATACAGGCTCTGCATCAGAGACACCAGGGGAGGCTTATCACCCACCCACCTCGCGGGGCCACCTGGGCTGAGAATTTGGGGGTCACCCTGGCTATCTGATTGTCACCTGGGATGTGGGATTGGGATGTCAGTATGGAGGTGGAGACACAGGGCCTATGTTCGGGGCACATAGGCAGGTTGTCACCCTGGCCACAAGGAATCACTCGGTTGGGAGCGTGGGGACCTGAAACAGGAGGCTGGGGTCACATGAAGTCACTGACTTGTCAGAGAAATGTCCTCCGGGCGGGACTTGAGAGGATGGAGTCTTAGGGGGTCACTGGAGGGGTCCCTGGGACCCAGGACATGTGGGGAGCCACTAGTAGTCTCATGCAGACACAGGTGGGAGACCCTGAGATGACCAGGGATTAAGCCTATGGGTGACATGGAGCTCTCATGGCTTACTGTAACCAGGTGACATCCAAGGTCTCTGGAAATTGGGGCCACACCTGGCATGAAGGATGTAGAAATAAGGGTCTCTTGGGGTTGGATTTGAGGGGGGTCTTCTGAGGAATGGGGTCTCCAAAAGGCCTGGAAATGGGTTTCTTAGTATTAGGGGAATGGAGAACTAAGGAGCGAACGCACCCAGCACGAAAGAGACCGGGATGAGACTGGCATACTGGTCACAGTAAATGACGAGCTTCTCGAAGTAGCGCTTCTGCCCTTCGGTCAGCACGAAGCTGCGAGGGAGGGGGCAGGGGGTCACAGGAGAGCCTCCCTCCTGGACACACCCAAGGTCCCTTCCCTAGTCCCCCCCCCCCCCCGCGTCCCCCACCCCAGGGCCGCCTCACCGATAGGCGGCACTCAGAGCCATGTAGAGCCCCAGGAAACAGACCAACTCGCGCCACAGAAGTTTGTAGATGCTCCCGCGCCACAGCAACAGCAGCTGCGAGAAGCCGCCGAAGCGCGCATTGGCCACGCGGGCTGTGTAGGTGACGGTCATCGCAGCGCCGGGCTGGCTGAGCCGAAGGAGAAGGGGCTGAACCGGACCCCAGCCTGTGGGCGGAGGAAAGGGTCCCCCGGGCTGCGGGCAGGGGCGGAGAGGTGCGGGCCGACTCAGCTTGGCGTCCCCAGCCCAGGTTCCGGTCTCCTCCCAGGCCCGCTCAGTCCCGCCCTAGCCCCCAGTCCTTCCCAAGCCCCCTCTCGCAGGCCTCCCTCTTCCCAGGACTCCTGGTCCCAGCTCCATAAGTCTACCTTCCCTGGCCCTCTCCCTCCATCCTCCATCCCCAAGACCCTTGGGTCCACCAATCAGCCCCAGTAGCCCTCCTTACCTGGGCTCCCATCTACAGCCTTCCCCACTCCCTGAGTCCCCAGCGCCTCAGTTTCTAGTCTTAGGACTCCAGCTCTTCCCCAGCCTCGATCCCCTTCTTCAGGTCCCATCTCTGCCCGTCCTCCACCCCACTCCTACAGCTCCCATTCTCAGCCCATCCTCCACCCCTGCACTCCCTTCTTTGAAGCCCTTGGAAGCCCAATCCCCAAGCTTCCAGTTCCCCCAGGCCCTCTCCCCTGGCTGGTCTCTCCCCTACACAGTTCCCCAAGCCTACCCACCTCCCCACTTAATGGCCCTAGCTCTGCCCCTTCCCCCTTCTCCTGGACCCACCTTGACCTTTCATCTGTCCAATCCCCTCCAGCCTTCAGAGCCCTCAGCTACCCACCCTGAGGAGTTTGATGGATTCCTGCCTGAGGACCCATCTGTCCTCAGGATCCTCTGTTCCCCCAGGCCTGGGCCCTTCTCACCTGGTGGAGGGTGCAGAGACAAACGGGGCCAGGGACAGAATGGGCGGGTGAATTCAGCTTTAGGTGGGGCTGAGGCCAGACCCCGGGGGGAGGGGGCTGGGGAGTGGGCGTGGGCAGCCCCTCCCTGGCCCGCCCCCACCTTGGCTGCAGCCTCAGAAGTTTGTTTGGAGAAGTCTTGCCAGTTTGTTACCTGGGGCAGGGGGAGCAATCCACCCTGTCCTCCCTTGCTCCTCCCTGTCTCTCTCCCAGTTAGTCACTGGCAGGTCCAAGGGATCTTGGACCTAAGCTGGGGGAGGGGGCAGTGACTGTCTCCGTCCCAGTTCCAGAGACACACACACACTGTTCAGTGAGGCTGTGTCACTCCACACCGTCACAAGGATGCACAAAGAAACACACACCATAGACCCAGACACAAATTTAACTTCTTTTAACACAGCCTCCCACAACCACGGTAACCCAGAGCGCAGTATACACTGTCACAGACTTAAAAAGTCACAGAAGACACGTGTAGCTCTACCCACCCCCAACATTCAATATAGGCAGATGGACCCTAACCCACCAGGCTCTCAGCTCTCAGGTATCCATCCATATGGTACTCCAGCCACTCAGGAGCACATGGGCAGGGACCTGGGACCCTGCCTTCCCTCAAGATGGCACCATGTAACAAAGACACATGCAACATCACACAACCGCTAAGCACAGACCCCAGAATGCCTTCACACAGACAACCGCACACTGTCACACACGAGGGACCATGCATTTATTCCTGATTTCTCCTGCACAAAGGCTGACCTGTGGTCACACACCAGATGCATGCACACCTGCCCTCAAAACAGTGGCACATGGTCCTGGGGTCAGAGCAGGGCCCTAAACACACTCATACAAAAGAGACCCCTCCCCTACAGTCCCATAGAGCCTTCTAACTAGATGGGCTCATGTCCATACCCCCCCATAAAATTCACCCGCATTTACACATCAATACATAAGACACTCTCTCCCCAGTGCTCCCTCAACCATACACACATCTCAGGTCTCACTCTCAGTATTGCCATGAACACACAAGCTTGGGGACACACCTTGTCCCCAAATTTGGCATGGATGTAGACAGATGCTCCCCCTTCACAGACACACCTACAAAGGGGGCACCCCCAGCCTGACACAAATAGCCCCCTCATCCCCAACATCAGACTCATAACCCAGTGTGGAAGGTGCAGAGGCTCAGAGTTCCAACCCTAAGAGGGGCACCCTTGTGTTCACCGTTCGCACTAGGAGGCCCATTGCAGCCCCGCCTTGCAGCCCTGCCAGCCAGGACACTGTGTTCCCGGCCTGGCAGATGTCTGCCCTGCCCCGGGTAATTAGGAACTGGCCTGGGCTGGCCACCCTCAGACCCAAATCTCCGCTGTCCAGCTGCCGGACAGCCCATAAAAGGGGGAGAGGGAGTGGCGCGGCTAGCTTCAGGGCCTGGGGGAGGGCACGGGCTTCAAGGGGATGCTCTCGGTTCCTGAGCAGAGGCCCCCACTTCCTAGGACACGTCCGTACATGCACTACAGCTCGCCCCTACCCTGTGCTCAGCCACCCGCCCCCAACTCACATGTGTCCCCACACACCTCTGAGTGCTGGCCCCCCGCCGGCCCCGGGGCAGGTTGCCCGAGCTAGTTCACATGCTTAATAATTGTTACAGTGAAGAGTAACAAACCCTCCTTGGCGGCTACGTGACTGGGGCTGTTGTAAAGGCTCTGCTTATTTCATCTCATTGAGTCCTTACAAGCAGACCTAAGAAATGGGTGCTTCTGTTATTCCTGCTATCCAGGTAGGGAAACTGAGGCTCGGATGACACACGGCTTGTGGCACAGCTGGTTTGTGAACCCAGGCAGTTTGGCTCGGAACCTGGGGTCTGTCACAGGTTGCACCACTGTGTTTGTTTACAAGGGCCACCCCAACCTGTCCACATCCAGTGGAATAGTGGGGGGTGGCACGTCTAGGCTTGGGGCTGGGTTCCCCTTACACGCACACCCTGTCACACCCGTGTGCAGCCTGAACACCACTTCTTGACTCATGCATGTCCTCAGGCATCCTCATTCTGTCCCCTCGAGCCAGCACTGGCTTGGAAATCGCAAATGCTCAACGTCACTGCCCCGGTCTTGGGTCTCTCAAGTGGGGATGACACTGGCTGTCCAGGCAGTGGCAGAGGGAGGAGTGAAGGGATATGGGAGGCCACTAAGTGCCTTCCAAGCTGGTGTGCTAAACCCGTCCAGGGTCCGGTGAATTTTCCCATGATTCTGAACGACCACACTTTATGTTTCCATTTTAGGGATAAAGGGAGTGGAGCTCAAACTGCAGGAAGCATGCTGCCTATCACTCAGTGAGGCCGCTCTGGAGGCAGACAGGACTTCAGGGGCCCACCTGACCTGAGTCCTCTGCCATCCTGCCTCCTAATTAGCCCCCCTGTTGCAGCCCTATGCTGGGAAGGGCTGATGCCATCCCATGGGAACAGGAATTGGGGGGTGGAGACTGTTAATCCTCAGTCTGGCAGGCCCAACCTCTGCCCAGGGCGCCCACTAATTCCCAAACCAAACAGCAGGCAGCGCTGGGCCCGCTGCCGGCCTAATCCGTTCCCCACCAGCCTAGGGATGGCCAAGGGGCCTCCCAGTTCCCACGCTCTGAACCTCAAAGGAAGTGGGCAGATGCTCCCCTTCTACTACAGGTTTTATAGCCCCAGCAGGGACACCGCTACCAGAGTTAGAAAAGCACACCCCCTTACTGAAGATACCCTCCTTCCAAAATTACCATAATAAACATACATCTCTATTAGATCTCTGGTGTGACTTGGTCCCTCTAGATGTGCCATCTTTGTGCAGTGTACAACCTGTGCAACTGTACATAAAGGTGCTGACCCCTAACTCCTCTACATCAACATCCATGGTGGTTTAAGATCATTTTATTGAGGGGCGAGAGGCAGGGAGAGGTGGGGGGCAGCTACAGCCCCCTCAGCCCCACCAGGGGGAACAGACCTCCTCCCCGCCCCCTGCCCCCCAAGTGGCTCCCCCTATACTATGGGGGGGGGACTTTGTGCAAACTCTGCCCCCCCGGGGGGGTGGAGGGGGGGTGTGAAATGGTAGCAACTGGGGCTGGCAGCAGTGCTACTGGGCACTGGGGGGCTTGTAGGGCTCCAAGAGGAGGGCAGAGAAGGTGTTGACCTTGTCCGCCCCCCGCACCTCGTGGGGCAGCAGCGGCAGCTTCACAATGTGGAAGTCTTCGTACAGGTCCTCCATCTGTGGCCAGGGCACAGGGCAGATGGTGGCAGTCAGGGGGTTGCAGGGCAGGGACAGAATGTGGGTCAATGGGAAGGGTCAGGTTGGGGATCTCCCAGGATCAGGGGAGAATGTGGGGCAGGGGCTTCATATGCTGATAGGTGGGAGTGAGACCAGTGAGGTCAGAGATCACTGGGCTGGACCTCCCCCTCCCTGGGGTCAGAGGTACCCAGGCCAGGCCAGCTACTGTCTTCAAGACCCAGAATTAGGGTTAGGAGCAGGAGGTTGGGGCAGAGGATTAGAAGATAGGATGGAGTAAAAGGTCAGAGAATACAGTAACTGATCCGTGGGGCCTTGGTTGGGCTGGGCCAGGCCCCAACTTCCAGGATCAAAGGTGTGAGGGCTGGGCAGGCAGTTGGGCATGCACACCTGGTCCAGGTACTTGGCCTGAATCTTGTGGCGGGCCTCACACATCTTGCAGGGCTTCTCAGGGTCAGGGAAGACGAGCTGGTTGACGATGATGTTGTGGGTATCAATCTTGCATTTGGCTAGCTCTTGAATCAGCCGCTCCGTCTCATACAGGGACAGGAACTCAGCAATGCACACGCAGATGAACGTTGTCTGCTCCTGCAAGGCGTGAGAGAGGACAGCGAGGGGCAAGTTCTGGCCCTGTCCCCATCCCAAGCCTCTCACCACCCACCCGTACCATGACTCACAGGGTCCTTGAACTGTTCGCTGACGGAGCGGATGACAGGCAGCGTCTCCTCCAACTTGGACGCCAGTTGGTCTGCGTTCATGTCCCCTAGGCCCAGCATGTTGCACATCTGTGGGGAGGACGTGGGAGGCTCACAGCTTACCTGGGGTGCCTTACAGCACCCGGGCTGGGGACTGACACCTCCTGGGGTTAAAGGTCCTCAAGCAGACCACAGGGGTCAAGCCAGCTCGGCCATTTCTGGGGGATTGTGGCCAGGGGGCTTGACTTCCTGGAGCCTCAGTTTCCCCACATGTAGACCTTACCTCCAACAGCTGTTGTACTGACCACACACCACCAGGGAGAGGGTGGCGGTGGTGGTGTGCCTAAATGTGGGGGCAGTGGGCTTGTCATGTTGTCATGCTAAGAACCACCCATGGGACACCCGTATGGCCTCCATCTGACAGACAAGGAAGGTGAGACCCCGAGAAGTGAAGTGACTTGCTTGAGGTCCCAGAGTCGTGTCACACCAGACTGTAAAGCATTTGAGCCCAGGCCGCCTGGCTCCGGAATACGTGTTTTCAAGCTCTGTCTGGAGCACTCCGTGGGTGGGGGCAAGACACGAGTCCTATGGAGTAGGCGGACAGCACCCCCCACCCCCATGGTGGAGATCCATCCCATCCGGTGGGGAACCACGGACTGAGAGGGCGTGTGTGAGGAAGGCCTTTGTCAGTGCGTGTCTGCACACTCTGACACAGGGGGTGCCCGGACGCCCTGGGGCCCTGCCTGCCTGGGAGATGAAGGGGCTGATCTGGTTCTTGATCTGCATGAGGCGGCCTAGGCCCCGCTCCACGATGGTGGGGAAGTTGAGCAGCCTCAGTGTGTGGCCTGTGGGCGCCGTGTCAAACACCACCACCGAGAAGTTCATGCCCTTCACCAGCCTGCGGGGGAGAGGAGGATCAGGCCTGTTTGCCCCCTTCCACCCCAGCCTTACAAAGCACCCTCCCCTGCTGGCAGGGCCTGACCTCATGACCTCTGCATAGCTCATGGCCTCGTCAATGCCGGGGAAGGCACTCATGGCCTCCTGCATCATCTTCTTGCCCATGCTGAGCATGTTGTCCTCCTCGAAGAACTCGTCAGGCAATTCGGCCACGCCAAGGCTGGGGTCAATTTCCTGAGGGCCAAGGGGTCAAGACTCAGGTGCTGCTGCCGCCGGACCTTCCCACCCAGGCACCAGGCGAAAGAGCGCATGAAGGGCCCCGAATACCAACTTCATCAGTTCATGGCTGGGGATACCCCTGAGGCACTTCAGGTCTCATGTGGTCACACAAGTGGTCAAACCATTTCACAAGCAGATGGAAAATTGTAAACTGTGATCAGTGCCCCAGAGGGAAGTCAGAGCCCATGGCTGGGCCCTTGCATTGGCCGTTTCCCAAATGGGGCCCCAACCTCGTCCAGATCATTTCTCTAACAGGAGCCCTCCCTGACCATCCCATCTAACAATGTCGCCCCAGCTCCCCCTGCCCTGCCTTCATTTCTCCTTAACCCCGAGCCCCAGCTCACATGGTTTACTCAGCACGTTCATCACCTTTATCAGCTGTCAGCACTGCGAAGCCCACAGTGGGTCCTCAACATGTATGTAGAATCCACGAAGGGATGATTGTCCCCGGGCTGTCTGGTCTGCTCTGGACTCAGTGCCTCTCTCTCCATCCTCCTCCCATGTCACCTCTTGGTGACTTCACAGGTCCCATGGTGAAGCCCCCAACTCGCTGGCCTCAGAGGTCATTTCCCTGCAGGGAGCATGCCCACCCATCACCCCTGACAGTCACACCCTTGATGGGTTATTGCCAGTAACTGGGCCACCTCTAAGCTCCCACACCTCACTCTCTGACCTGGGCCTCCTTGCCTCCTACCTCTTTGGGCCATCTTGTCCCCATACCCCTGCCCCATTGTTCACTGTCAGTGTCCCTCGTGGCTGGCACCCTTATCCAGCCTGGGCTCCATAGGGTGCCTCTGCAGACACTCCCTTTTCCCAGTGGCTGGCAACATCCCCACTCTGGTTATTCCCAGCTCTCTGGTATGGCTGCACCGAGGTGAACAGTTGGGGAACGCACTTGATGAATAATTCCCACGTTGCTCCCCATTCCTGAACACAACTCTCCAACAGGCACTCAAGCCAGACACACCCTCGGGAGTTTCTTCTTTCTCCTCAAACCCCATCCATCCCATTCACCCCTTGTTCTCTGCTGAGACCAGTGCTGTGCCCGATTAGAAAAAGAAGCCACTGGCTGCCAACACCCTCATCTCCTCCCAGGAAATGTCCCCATGCCCACCCCACCCCCCTGCCCCTCCCTGCCCTGCTTCCATGTCCTGGGTCTGTGAGCTGAATGGAACTCGCACCCACCTACCTGCCTGAGGACCGTCCTCTGCCAGCATCCTTGCTCCCTCCCACAGCATCACTTGTCCCTCCCTGTTGGAGCGTTTACATCAGCAAACAAACATACTCTGGCATCTCCTTTCTCCCCCCGCCCCCCCCCCAAAAAGCCTCCTTAACACCACCCACCCTCAGCTCCCTCCAGCAATGGCCCTATTTCTCAGCCACCATGATGGCGATCACTGTCCCCACTCCTCAGCTCACCCACTCTGTGCAGGCTTTTGCCCCCATCCCCCATTCCCAGAGTGGTCTCTCTAGATCTGATGTGCCTGCTGAAGCCCACTATTTCTTCCCACTGAGTCCCTCTGTCCTGGGGCTCAGGAGCGCACGATGCCTGGCTTCCTCCCACTTCACCCGTGGCTCCTTCTTGGCCTCCTTCACTGGTCCCCGTACCCCTCCCCCAGCTGGACCCTAAATGTTGATGTGACCTCAGTTTGTTTCTGGGCTTCTCCGTTCTCTCATTCTCCTCCACTTGCGCAGCTTTAAATACCATCCTTGAGACAATGACTCCCAAACCAACCCCAACCTCTTCCAAGCTCACATATCTCACATAACTAAGCCACTGTCCTGGCATCTCCACTTGGATGCCCAGTGGGCACCCTGGATTCACCGGGACCAAAATGGAATTCCTTGTTTGTCCCTTCGAAACCTGCTTCTCTCCTAGTCGCCCCCATCCCGGCTGTCGAGGGAGCCAACTAAGAGACGTACTTAGTTCACTTCTTCCCCTTGCCCATTACAACCAAACATTTGTGTTGCTTTAATTCCAAAACACATTCCAAATGTGACCACTTCTCCCAACATTCTGCCCCCACCCGAGTTTCTCCGCATGGCAGTCATAGGGAACTTTTTGAAAAATGAATTTGGCCATGACACTGCCCTGCTTAAAATGAACAGCTTCCTATTAAACTTGGAATCAAACATAACTGCTCCCAGGGGCCTGTAAGATCCTATACCACGTAGCTGTGATTGACCTATGACATCTCCTTCCTCCCCTTGTTTGCTAAACTCTGGTCACTCTGGCCTCCTTTCTGCTCCACAAACATTCCTCATTCGTTCTCCTGTGGGTACGCTGAGGGATGATGCAGAATAGGCAGGGCATGGTAGCTGATGGTGGGTGTTCACAGAGAGGGCCTGAACGGCCTTTGCCAGAGTGGGGAGCTGAGCCCACCTCCACTCACCATGGCGAAGAGGTTGTCATAGCCTTTGACCTTGGTGGGCACCTTGGAGAACTTCTGGTCAAATGCATCGGAGATGTTGTGGGCTGGGTCGGTGGAGATGATCAGAACACTCTCCCGCCCCTTGGACAGCTGGACCGCTAGGCTGCAGCTGGGCAAGGGAAAGGTCAAAAGGCAGGGAGTGAGGGGTCAGGCTCTGCTACCTAGGTCTGCAAGGGGTTATATAGGGCCCAGGAGCAGGGGACCTGGATTAACAGGGGCCTTGAGACAGAATATGGGTAACTGTGGAATCAAGACTTAATCCCTGTATAGGGACCTTCTCAGACTTCACCTACTGACCCCTCTGGGTGACTACAGTGGTAAGGTTCAGCTGTCCGGGCCGGTCTGGCCTGATGCCTGCTGCTTCTTTGTTGGCACAGAGTGGCACGGTCCAGCTGTCCAGCCAGCCTAGCTTGACCCTGTGCCCCCTCCCTAAACGCTAAGCTAAGGGGTCCCTTGCATCGCCCGCTAAATTCAGGATGGTTCAGTCCACTTGTTCAGGGTAATTTGCCCCAGGGACCCCTCCCCCTCCTCCCAGCCGACTGGTATGGTCTAATCACGTGCCTCCCCTCCCGCCTACCACCTCTACCCCCATGTGGCCAGAGAATGGCAAGGTTCACCAGACTAGGATAGCTTGCCCCTCCCACTACTCCGAGCTCACTCTGGTACCGTCCAGTAGATTGGGACACCTAAGTGCTCTCCTGCGTCCCGTGCGCTGGGTTCAATGTGGTTCTACCCTTGAACCCCAACGGGGGCGGTCCAAAACAGAGGGTTCCAGGCCTGCATTCAGGCAATATCTTCCATTTGCCCCAGGTCACTTCTGGGAGTACGATCCGGAAGACCCCGGCCCAGCCCCCTTTCTCGGCTTGGGGTGGAAGAGCCAGTCCCGAACCTCCCCTTCGCTGAGTGGTACATCCCACCCGTCTTCCCGGCCCCCGCCGCAGCTTCCTTACCTGCAGGTGGTCTTGCCAACGCCACCCTTGCCCCCGACGAAGATCCACTTAAGGCTGCGCTGCTCGATGATGTTGCTAAGCGTGGGCTCCAGCGGCTCCACATCAGGCGCATCCTCGAACTCCTCTGCCTCAACCCCCCACCCGGCCACCCCTGCCGCCATCTTGGAACCGGCTCACGTGATCAAGCGGAGCGCACCACGAAAAGAACCTACAGGGGAAATTGCCTAGCACATACCCATCAAGTCTAGGAGCCTGAATTAATTTCCTCATGGCCTGATTTTTAGGAGATAATAGAAACTATATTTCCAATGTCTTTCGCTTCCAGGGTTCACTTAGTCGCCCTCTTGTCCAAGTTTTTTCAAAGACTCCCCCTGCCGAATTAACATATTGGTACTTTTGACTACTCCCCTTCTCTGATTGGTTCCCAAGTCTCTCAGCTCTCCTTTCATTGGCTACATTTTTTCTCACTTTCACCAATCATTCTCACCTCCCCGTAGCCGCCAACCTCTCCTTAGCAACCAGCCAAACACCAAGTCCATGCCCTTTCCATGAAGTTAGATCCGAGGTCCGCCCTGGCCTGACTCCATAGGTTCAACTTCTTGTCGATCATTTGTCCTTATTCTCCAAAATGGGTCCCAACATCGCCTCAGGTCCGTCTCCTCTGCTATCCAATTGGCTGTGAGCCACCTGGCTCTTGACGCAAACCAATCAGAGACGAACCGATTAGTTGGCTGAAGACAGGTCCCTGGACTGCAAGTGGATTAGAGGGAGAACAAGTCCGGTAGTGGGCAAGGTCCGCCGATCTTCGTCCAGTGCGCCCTGAGCCCCATGCTGGGCAGGCCAGGGCAGGGACCACACCTACAACTGTGCTCCTCGTCATAGAAGGGACTCTATTCCCGGAAACCTTCTTGCAATTTGCTCCCTGTTCGAGGGGAGACTCTAGCGAATTCCCTGTTTGAATCTCTGTCCTGGGCAGGAATACAAGATGAGTGCCAGGCCTTTGGCGAACACTCTTAACCTTAGATAGACTATAGCCTAAAAATACCCGCGACTTCATTTGAGTACTCCAGCCCATAACACCCTTATTCTCAGTGGGGACCCCAACTCCACGGAGCGAGCTGTATTCCCATTCCCAAATGAGAGCTCCATCCCAGAGACAGTACCCAACCAAACCAGAGATATCCCCATTTCTAGTCGGGAGGGTGTGTGTGTGTGTGTGTGTGTGTTTAGGCTAGATATCTGCCCTCTGGACCGAGTTCGGGACCTCGGTTTCTTTTTTGGGGGGGGACCTCGGTTTCGAGGTGTCAGTTGAACACACACAGTCTCAGACGGGGTCCTTTCCCTCAGAGATTATCCCTGGTGCCAGAAGGGGATCCTAGCCCCGGAAAGGTAATATGCCCCCAGTTTCAAGTGGGAACCTCACTCCGGAGAGCCAGCTACAGCCGCAGTCCCAGACAATGGTTCCAGTCCCGGGGAAACCGCCCAAATCTAGAGGGATTATAAAAATCCGCGTGGCTGGCTGGGCGGGCCCGTGGCGTCAGGTCTTACCCCTTATTCGCCCCGCCCCTTATACTCCGCCCCTACTGCGGACGCTTGAGGGCCAGACCGCTCTTCCCGGCATGCATTGCCCGGGACGGGGCAAGTCGGGCGCCAAGCGCCGGGCCGGAGCCGCCTTCCCGGAGTCCTTTGCGCGGCACCTGGCGACAAAATGGCTGCCCGAGGGAGACGGGCGGAGCCTCCGGGCCGGGAGGCGCCGGGCCCCGCGGGCGGCGGCAGTGTCGGGAGCCGATGGGCTGAGTCGGGGCCCGGGACGTCGCCCGAGAGCGGGGACGAGGAAGCGTCGGGCGCGGGTTCTAGCCCGGTGTCGGGCGGTGTGAACTTGTTCGCCAACGACGGCAGCTTCCTGGAGCTGTTCAAGCGGAAGATGGAGGAGGAGCAGCGGCAGCGGCAGGAGGAGCCGCCCCCGGGCCCGCCGCGACCCGACCAGCCTGCCGCCGCCGCCGCCGCCGCCGCCGCGGGCCCTGGGGATCTGAAGAGGAAGGGCGGCCCGGGCCCCACGCTCAGCTTCGTAAGGAGCCGCGGGGGTGGGGGCGGGCGCCGGGGCCTGCCTTGGCAGAGGGAATCGGGGCCCGAGAAAGGGAATCGGGATCCAGGGCCACCCTCCGGCCCCGATGAGGGGGCCGTCCGGTCGCCCGCTGAGGATCCGGAACCTGGATTCTCGACGAGAGGTTTGGGGGCGGGGGTGGGGACCCCCGGAGACCGCCCGCGGGGACCGGTAGCCAGGCAATTGCATTCGAAACAGCGCTCCGGGGATGGGGACATCAGGATACCGGGATTCCTATTTGAGTGGTACTTAAACTTGGATACTGGGACCATCTCCCACTATGGGGAAGAGGGGCAAATTCAAATCTAGAATCTGAGCTGTGTGGATTAGAGACTCAGTGCTTAACTGTGTGACCTTAGGAAATTTGTTCTGTTTTCCCTGAGTCTCGTTTGTCCGGTGTCCATTTATTGAGCACCATACCTTATGCTGAGCATTGTGCTGGGTGCTGGATGTGCCGTGTTGAACATGACAAGATCGTTTTCCTGGAGTGTCTGGGCTGGCCTACCCTCAATTTTCCCATTTGCAAAAATGGTTACCATCGCATCGTGTGATGTGATGAGGGTTCTGTGAGGCCATCCCGGAGGTTAGTACAGGGTTTGTCTTAAACGAAGGGCTAAACCACCAGTGGTTTTTAGTTGGGAATGAACAATCTCCCCACCCCCTCCCCGCAAGCCCCCTCAGTTTGGCAGTCTGAAGAAATTTTTGTTTGTCAGAATTGGGGGAGGGGTGCTGCTGACATCTCTTGAGTAAAGACCAGAGATGCTGCTCAACGTCCTACAATGCACAGGATAGCTCCCCCCACCCCGCAAAAATGATCCAGCTCAAAATGTCACTAGTGGGGCGCCTGGGTGGCTCAGTTGGTTGGGCGGCTGCCTTCGGCTCAGGTCATGATCCTGGAGTCCCGGGATCGAGTCCCGCATCGGGCTCCTTGCTCGGCGGGGAGTCTGCTTCTCCCTCTGACCCTCCCCCCTCTCATGTGCTGTTTCTCTCTCATTCTCTCTGTCTCAAATAAATAAATAAAATCTTTAAAAAAAAAAAAAAAAAAAGTCACTAGTGTGAGGTCAAGAAACTCTAGGCTAAATAAATGGCAACTATATTGATGGTCAACTCTGAGCTTGCTTTGTTTCTGGTATTGAGATCAAGTCCCTGGAGGCCCCTGGCTGGCTCAGTCGGTAGAACACGCAACTCTTGATCTCAGGGTCTAGAGTTCAAGACCCACGTTGGGTGTACAGCCTATTTAAAAAAAAAAAAAAAAAAAAAGACATACTTAAAAGTTTCTTTAATAACCAAGAAAGAAAGAAAGAAGAAAAAAAAGAAAAAGAAAAAGAAGTAGCTAATTCACAGTCCAGGTATTAATTTGTTCAGAGATCAAGTCCCTGTGCTGTGGAGGAAAGTGTTGACTTGAGAGTAACAGACTGGAGGTCAAGTCTTAACTCCAACAGTGTGATTTCGGGCAAGTGATTTAACCTCTCCAAGCCTCATTTTCTTCATTTGTTAAAAGTGAGTGGGGGTAGTCCCAGCAGCACGGGTTACTTAATGCTGGCTGAGGGATAGAGATGGGAGGATGTCTGTAAAGCCTGTTGCTGCCCGTGGACACAGAAAGTCCTCAGTGGGAGAAGGTGGAGGACCAGGATGAGGTCTAGAGTGAGACTTCTTTTGGAGGAAGGGAGAGTGTCAGGATTCTAGGTTCCTGGCTTGGTGTAAGAACCAGAGGTGGAGGCCGAGTGACCCTTTGTGAGCAGGAGTAGCAGTAGTTGTCACTGCCTTTTTCATTTCTTCATCGAGGGGCACCTTAAAGAGGCCAGGTTAGGTGCAGGGGACACAGTGTCCTTTGTCGGGTGAGGATGCTGCTCTGTGACGTGGACCCATCTGACCCTGAATCCAGTTCCATTGCTTGCTGCCAACCAAGGGTAGGCCCTCTTCTTTCTCAAAGGTGTACCCTCATCTATAAAATGGGGATGGTTGTAACCTTCCTCTTGGAGCAGCCGTGAAAGTGAAGGATGATACATCCAAAGTACTTGGCACAGAGCTTAGCATACAGTGAGTGCTCAGTAAAGGGAGCTGTTGCTGCCGGTGTGGTCCCTGCTAGGGGAGGGTGAGGACAGCCGGTCCCCACTGATGTGGGGGTTCTTCTTGCTTTTGGGGAGGGCAGCCCAGGGGCCCACGACTGCCAGGGCATCATGGGCCCAGGGCAGACGCTAAGAGTCGCGTGTGCTCCTCTCTGATTGCTGCGCAGGTCGGCCGGCTGGTGGAGCTGGGCGCGGCGTCGGGACGGGCCACCGGGCCGGGCTAGGAAGGTGTAGTGGGCCTCAGCGCCACCAAGGCCGGGCCCGGCTCCTGTAACCGTTGCAGTCTTCTGTCCCTTCACCCAGGTGGGCAAGCGCAGAGGCGGAAACAAACTAGCCCTCAAGACGGGAATAGTAGCCAAGAAGCAGAAGACGGAGGATGAGGTGAGCAGGCTGGGTGAGGGGGCCCACCCGCGGTGCCTTTCCTTTCCAGCCTCAGTGCCTGGCTGCTGAGCCCTTTCCCTTCTGTCCAGCCCCTGGGGCCTTGGATGCGGGGGCTGGGTGGGGGAGGAGGGCTTTCAACAGTTTCCCCAGATAAATTGAGTCTGCACATCTTTACTTCAAACCCACGACCCTAAGGGTGACACGGGGTGGGTGTGTGTGGGGGGGAGGTGTCAGCTGTCTCAGGACAGTCCTGACCCCAGTTCCTGGCCTCCTTGGTATCCCCTTGCAACCCCTGTGTGCCCCCCCCAACAGGTATTAACAAGTAAAGGTGACGCATGGGCCAAGTACATGGCAGAGGTGAAAAAGTACAAAGCCCATCAGTGTGGTGATGATGATAAAACTCGGCCCCTGGTGAAATGACCCCCTTCCCCCGCCTGCCTACGGCCTGGGACTCTCTGCGATGTACATAACTATTTAATGCAGCGGCAGCGGCGGCAGCCTTTACCCCCCCAAGGACTTCTACACAGAAGGAAATCGAGATGCTTCCCGCAGCCGCGGACGATTCTCCAGGACTCTTTTTTACCTTGAGCACTTGCCTTCTGAGACTTATAGAACAGTGGTTTACTGTCCCCTCTCCTCCCACCTCCTTGCTCTCTCTGGCTCCTTCTGTCTTCCTCCCCCCACCCCCACCCCCTCTTAGCCATCACTTCTGGGAAGTAAAGAACTTGACTTAGTGCCGGAGCGGTGTGCTTGGTTTGCCTTCTTTGTTCTCCACCCTGAGCACTCCCCTCCCCCCATTGCCTGGTCCTACACCTGGTCCTGGGTCTGGCATGGTGAGGGAGTTATTTGGGGGTGTGGGGAGGACAGGGGTGCATCCCCTCCTGTTGGCCTGGACTCTCCTCAGGACCCACTTCCCCCTGCCCCTGACAGAGCCCCAGTGTTGCTGCTCATGTTCAGTGTCCCATCACAGCCCCATTAGGCTGGGCCGGAGCTGTCAGTTTGTTCATTCAGCTGACACTTGATGAGAGCCTGCTGTGTGCCTCTGCTGTCCTGGGCCTCGGGGCCCTAACAGTGAGCAGAACAGACCATGGACACTCCCTGCCCTTCTGGAAAGAAACAGACAAAAAGGGGAAGCCATTTTGGGAGGTGATTGGGAAAAAGTACAGGGGGAAGGTGTCTATTTCTCTTGACATCTGGTCTGTGTCCTTAGGGAGGTGAGGAAGCAGGTGGAGGGAACAGCCAGTGTAAAAACAGGTGGGAGAACATGGGGCCTTTGTGGGGAGCTTCGAGGTGGCCCACATGACTGGACCTGAAGAGTGGGGACGGTGTGTGGATTAAATACACAGCTTTGTATGCTAGGGTCAGGATTTGGGACCTCATTCTTGGTGAGAGGAAGCCTTGGTCCTGGGGTGGGGGGGGCAGTATGAGTTAAGGAGCAATAGGTTATGTGTTAACTATCTTAACAGGTCCCCTCTGGCTCCTGGGGCAGAACCTGGAGATGAGGCTGGGCCATGATTGGGGGAGGGGGGGTGGTGGAGTGTTGGCAGTCGAGGTGAGGAGGGCCGGGATCTGGATTCCTGTGGGGCTGCTTTGTCCTGCCAGCTACTTGCAGCCCCTCCAGTGAGGCTGGGTTGACCCCACCCTTATGTATATATGATCAGAAGGAGCACAATTAGCACAAACACCACCTTGCAGAACATGATTATTGACATGTTGGGACAGGGTGTCCTAAAGGAAGCCTGACTTCCCTAGTGCCCCTTTAGTGCTCCTTGTACTTCTGGGCCTTCTGGAAACTGCCTGGCTGCCTGTTCCGCACTGAGCCCACAAATGTCTTAAGAGGCCCTTGCCTCCCAAACCTCCCTTCTCAAACCTGCTAGACCTGGAGCAGCATCTGGGTCCCCCAGGCATGGGCCCACCTCCCAGGCCTTCCCATGCAGGAATGCCAAGCAGCTCGGCACCCCTGCCTGTCCCAGATTCAGACTCCCATCCCCCTCCATCGGGAGGATCATGGTGGTCACCTGGTGCCTGGGACCTGTGTAGGAAGAGGGAGGAGGGCTGAGGTAGTATAGTATCCAACTGGCCTCAGACTGCCAGATCCAGCCTGTGGGGAATTGGGTGGGCATTCCAAATACTGAGCACCAAAACAGGCAAAACTTGTTCTGGTGGGACTAACATTCTAGTTGAGGAAACAAACAGGAAACGAAATAGAATACAGAACACATCAGACGGTTATACATTCTATGGGGGGAAAAATATGAAAGGGGAACCAAGATCAGTGGGAGAGATGGCAATTTTAAGTTTGTCAGAGATGGCCTCCCTGAGAAGGTAACGTTTGTCCAAAGTTCTGAAAGCAGTAAAGATGATCCTTGGAGGTGTTTAAGGCCAAAGAAACGGGAAGTACAAAGACCCTGAGCTGAAAGCTGGCTTGGCTTTTCAAAAGAGAAAAGCACAAGCAGGCTTTGGAACCCAACTGCCCCTCTCATTTCTGGCTAACACACTGAGGCTTGTCTGACTTATTTTCCACATTGGCTCAAAGGTCTCTCCCTCCCACTTTGGGGATGGTGAGCTGGCCCAGGTGTAACTTTAGCCTTGGGGATGTAGTGTTGGGGGAGGGGACATAAGCAGCCAATGATGCCACCCTTACCTCCTTCCTCAAAGGCACCAGGAGCCGCTGGATCTTTAAAAAGAAACACAAGTGGGAGAAGTAGGTCGCCCCTGCAGCAGCTCAGCCTCTTTTCTGGAGTGTCAGGAGGCAGGAGGAGTTGATGGAGTCCCAGCATCCCCCTTCACTGCATTCGCCAGTCTTGACCTGGGGAAAGTCTGAAAGGGGAGGAGAATCAAATTCAGGGTTTGGTGAGTCACACAGCCATGGCTTCGAACCATTCTGGTGCCTGTTAGTTGTGTGAT
The DNA here is from genome assembly GCF_002201575.2 of Neomonachus schauinslandi. Taxonomy (NCBI): domain Eukaryota; kingdom Metazoa; phylum Chordata; class Mammalia; order Carnivora; family Phocidae; genus Neomonachus; species Neomonachus schauinslandi. The sequence goes on from NC_058403.1 coordinate 205,971,998, forward strand.
CTTGGGTAAGTCACTTAGCCTTTCTGTGTTTCAAGTTCTTCGTGTCTAAAACGGGTAAGGACGGCTGGGTGGCTCATTTGGTTGTGTCTGTCTTCAGCTCAGGTCATGATCCCAGGGTCCTGGGATGGAGCCCCGCATTGGGCTCTCTGCTCAGTAGAGAGTCTGCTTCTGCTTCTCCCTCTCCCTCGTCCTCTGTGTGCGCGTGCGCGCGCTCTCTCTCCCTCCTTCTCAAATAAATAATAGGGGTAGAATACGGAGGCATCTCCACAGTCAAGTTCTAAAGTAAGGGCAATATTTAAGTCAGTGTTAACCCTGACATTATTTAAAACAGCTGTCATTGTTTCTCTGGGTGAAGCAATTGGCTTGGGTTGGGGGACGTGTTTGAGAAATGGTGACCTTTAATTAAACACAGGTGCCCTGTGAAGAGATGCTCAGATAGGGAGACTGTTGTAAACGGAGAGGACTTTGTCTTCCATCTCAGATTCACGGTTGGGCACCAGCTCCTTGAATTTCTTTTTTGCACTGAGTGCTTCTAGTTGGGAGTAAGTTTGCTGTGTACAGGGCTGTTGTGAAAACTACATTTGGAAAATGCCTGACAGGGAGTAAAGTAGGTGCTTAAGAAATAGGGATATGAAGTGCCTGGCTGTCTCAGTCGGTTGATCTTAGGACCCTGAGTTCAAGCCTCACACTGGGCATGGAGCCTACTTTAAAAAAAAAAGAAAAAGTGAAAGAAATGGGGGAAAAGCCTGGATTCAGAACTCAAATCCACTAGCTGGGGGTAGGAAGAAAGACTTCCGTGATCGATCACACGAGGGCCAATACCGTGGACCACAAAAACAGCAGGGGTCACTTTATTCTGCCTGACTCTCCTCTCCCCTGAGGCTTGCTTGGGATCACTGGAAACTTGACATATTAATAGGAGAGAGTGAGCATTAAATTCTCTCGCGCATCTCCAGCTCTCTTCCCATCTGATCCTTATCTGGGGCAACTCCCAACCCTGAGCAGAAAACTCCTACTGTTAGCACACCTCCCGAAACTTCCAGTCCCAGTCCCTCAATATCACTCTTCCTTCCGCTCAACGCCCACCTCCGGGGTGGGGGTGGGGGTCTCCTGACCACCGGGTTTTGAGTCACAGCCAGAATCCTTAAGCGCGGCTACGCGGGCGCGCGGTGAGACGGGATTTGTAGTTCTCGCGCCTCAGTGTATGCGAGGGAAGGCCATTGCGCATGCGCAGACGGCAGCTTTCTGCACGTGTCACTGCAGCCGGGTTTCGGTCCCGCAAAGGAGGAAAACCCGATTGCTCCTTTAGGGAGTCTCGGAGTGGCGTTAAGCACTAGCCGACCCTTTTCAAGTCTGGAAGGCCCCAGTGCTGGCTGTCAGGAGAGGTCTTAGGTACCTGTTTTTCATGAATGAACGGTGGGGGACTGACTTTGCTAACGGGAAGTCGGCTGAGAAACCTGTCCCCTTCCTCCAGGCTGGAGCAAAAATTAACCTACCACTCCTGGAGCCAAAAAGTCCCTCAAGACAGGGCTGGGTTGTCCTTGGGGATTAGAGGCCTAGTTGATTAAATTCAGTAAATATTGGCTTAGGGCGTGGCTGAATACAGTGGCAGGACGGCCTTGAGCCTCTCCCGGTAAAAAACAAGTTTTTTAAAGAACGATTTGCCGTCGGCCTGGTAATGCTTAACTTGATGATCTCTAACCCAGCAAACTATTTTTATACGCATTTGACTAGTGAGGAAACTTAAGACTCCTAAGTGGCAGGAGGTTGCCCATCTGTTTATCAGCCTGGCCAAGAGGGGGGAAACCGAGGCCCCAGGGTCTCCAGCTTCTCCCTCGTCTGCTGCTCCACTCTTAAAAGAGGTGCCCTACTTTATCCAAAGATGGCGCAAGGATTATGAAGATGTCTTTCATCATGACCCTGCCCTTGCCTAAATTTCCTGGGTTGTTTCACCTCATTCAGCTCCAGGTAGGGAAAGAGATTAGGCCATTCGCTTCAGCGTTTATTCATTTCGTTTAGAATTTTATATCCTTGTGGGTTTTTCTCATATCCTTGTAAAAAGTATCAAACAGTACTGGAAAATAACACAAAATGTGGCAGAGGCTTCTGCAGGAACGCAGCCTATCTTAGGCACCCCCTTTGTCTGGCTTAGTCCTTCCTTTGTCTCTGGGGTCTAAAATTCACGCCAGGCTCAGTTCCCTCCGATCTTTCCTTGAGGACACCTATTGTGCTCTTCTCAGGCACCTTCTGGATGCGTGTGGCGGGGGGAGGCCCAGTTTTATTCATAGAGAAGGGGGTGAAAGGCACAACTGGCTGGGGCCGAGAGGTTCACGGGTCCACCACATACCAAAAGTCCCCACGCGCCACCAAACTCAGCTCCCAGCAAAGAGCTGCTGTCAGGCCTGCGTGACAGACGCTGAGAAAACGAGACGCTGGGAAGACCGAACGGCCAGAGAGGCCAGGCGAGCCACCTACACTTCGGTCACGTGACCCGGCCTCGGCGGGGCCTCGGTCTCCCCGGTGCCGTTCCACGTGTTACAGCTGTGCCTTCCGATTGGCTCGGCTGGGCCAATTTGAACGGCGTACGGAAGCCGCCGCGGTTCATCCACGGCCGCGTTTTTTTTTTTTTTTTTTTTTCATTCCCTCTCTTTGGCTCCCTCCTTCCGCGCGAGTCTCAGGAGAAGCCGCAGCGCAAGGCGCCGCTGCTGCCACCCGGGGCCGGGTAAGTGGGCCTTACCCGAAGCCCGACCGGCTGGGCCCGGGCTTGCGTTGACCCCCGCGGGGCTCCGGGTCTGCGCCGCGCGCGGCCCGACCGTCGGGGCCGCGCCTGACCGGGAAAGGCCGAGAACCCGGTTTGGGCCCCATTCGCGAGGCAGCGAGAGCGGGCCGGGGCGGGGGAGGGGGAAACCGAGCCGGGGTTAGGGGGTGGGGCCTCGGAGCCGGGCGAGACCCCGGTGCCTCGAGAATCGGGCCAGTGGGGCGGCTGGTGTCGGGCTGGAGGGGATCTGGGGGAAGCGTCTGGGGACTGCTCAGGGCCTGATTGGGGAATGTCGTGAGGATCGGGTGTGTATGTGGGGGGATATTTAGGCGGGGCTTTGGTTGGATCTGGTTGGGGAAGGCCTCATTGAAAAGTTGGGGGTCTTCTTGGACCCTGACAGGGAGGGTCGTCAGACTTCGTTCTAGAGGGCTTTGCTGGGTCTGACTTCGAGGCGTCGCTAGGATCCGTTGGGGGGAATGCTCCGGGAGGTGTTCAGCCAGGCCTAACTGGGGGAAGCTGCAGAGATCGGACCAAGTGGGTTTCCACCTCGAGGTGGTGGGGGGCTTGGTCGAACTTGATTACGGGAAACAACAGAGATCCGCCAGCAGGAGTTAATGCTGACTGGGGCAGGAGGTGGGGGGGTGGGGGGGTGGGGGGGGAAAGACTTGGCCAGACCTGATTGGGGAAAGCGACAGGGACCTGTCCAGGGGTCATCTTTCACGGGGTGGGCGGGATTGGCTGGCTCTCATTCCGAGAGGCAACTCGGACCTGTCCGGGTATTGCTCCGGACCGGATTAAGGGGAATCTCTGGATGGAGACAGGCTAGGCCAAAAAGAGGAGCGTCTGGCAAACGGTTCAGTTTGGAGGGACGGATTAGGGGAGGTGGCAGGGATCGGGACGATTGGAGCACCTTGGGACCGTGCATCTGGGAGGCTCAGTGACCAGACCGAGGCGGAGGAGGCGGCTGGGATCTGGCGGAGCTTGAGGGCTAGGTTTCGGAAAAAGAGGGTTCTTTGGGGGCCTTGTTTGGACCGGGGAGACCACGGGGACCGGGGCGCTATCGCGGTCTGGAGCAGGGCCCCTGGATGGACAGGTGGCTGGGGCCTTGCCTGGCGGCTGTGAGGCTGGCGGAAGCCGTAACGCCCGCAGCCGGGGGAGGCGGCATGGGCCGCCCTGGAACGAAAGCTTTGTGCTGGGCTCGCTGAGGGCCGCGGCCCGCTTCCATAGCCCCTCACCTGCGCTCCCGAGCCCCAGACTGCGCGGACGTGGATGGCGCAGCTGGCGGGGACCCCGCACTTGGGCTGGTGTGGATCGGCGGCCTCCGCCTGTCCGCCGAGGGCGCTCCCGTCGCGCTGCCGCTACAGTCACTTCCACGGGGGCTCAGCCCGGGTCTCACACGGGGCCCCCGGGACCCAGCTCTGACCCCAGCCCCTACCCCCGCAGCTCACCTTGCGCCATGGACTGGCAGCCAGATGAGCAGGGCCTGCAGCAGGTCCTGCAGCTGCTCAAAGACTCGCAGTCGCCCAACACAGCCACGCAGCGCATCGTGCAGGACGTATCCTTCCTTCCTTCCTTCCTTCCTTCCAGGCCTAGGGGGAACAGGGCAGACATCTGCAGCCCCTGAAGGCCAGAGGAAGGGGCTGACTCCCTAATTCCCAGACTCTCTTATGGCAGGAGCTAGCTTTGGCAGAATTGGGGATTAGAATTCTTGGGTCCCATTTCCAGAGGAAATGTGGCCCTGTGGGGGAGGGAAGGAACACGTTTGGCTGGCACGTAGTTTTTGTTTAGGTTTATGGTTAACATTTTCTTTTCCCGGTTGATGCTTAAAATAAGTTAAAGTTTAAGGTATTTAAACTATCAGCAAGTTTTACTTGAAAATCTGGATTCCCTTCTTTTTTAAAAAAGCAGGCAACATGGGACTGTTCATGAGCAGGACCGAGGAGCAGCTGCCTTGGTCCAACAGCGCGGCTCTGCCAACCCTCTCCTGCTCCGGCCAGGTCTCCGAGAGTGGATGGGAAGCTCAGGTGTGCTCTTCCACCCGCTGGATGACTTTGGTGTGCCTGCAATGCTGTGTTGTTCTGGCACGGGGGTTGACAGGTGGGGTCTCAGGAGCTGTCCGCCTGGTCCCAGTGGTCAGAAGGGCTTTTAGCTACGTGACAGTAAGGGGACCCACCTGGGGAAGGCCCTTGTCTCCCAAGTCCCTTAACAACCTGGCAGAAACTCAAACAACTGAACCAGTTTCCCGACTTCAACAACTACCTGATCTTTGTCCTGACCAGACTCAAGTCGGAAGGTATGCTCCCAGTGCCCCTCCACTCAGGCGGGACCCCGCTTTCTCCTCTGTGCTCCCCTGACCCTCCACCCTCCACCCCCAGATGAGCCAACTCGTTCCCTCAGTGGTCTCATCCTCAAGAACAACGTGAAGGCACATTACCAGAGCTTTCCGCCACCTGTGGCCGACTTCATCAAACAGGAGTGTCTCAACAACATTGGCGATGCCTCCTCACTCATCCGAGCTACCATAGGTGAGAGTGAGTGGCTCCCCAAGGCCTTACTCTCAGCGAAGGAGCTTTTCAGCGTGTTAAGGGTATCGATTCACTGACTACTCCAGTATCGTGGATGGTAGTACTGTTACTATTGCCATTTTACAGATGAGGACACTGAGGCACAGAGATGTTAAGGGACTTACCTGGTAAGTAGCAGAGCTCAAAAGCGACCAGTGCAGGCCTAGTGCTTTGAACCACTCCCTCCTGAAGCAGCCATTCCCACTTTGAAGGCAGTCACTCCATGTCCAGAATTCTGTTTAGGTCCTGAGGGTGTAGCACATTAGAAGATGAGGGCCCCCCCAATCTTGTGGAGCTTGGTGTCTTCAGCTAATTCTCACCAATAATGATGAGGTGAAATGGGAGTTTGGTTTGCGTTTGGACCCTTCCTGACTCCCAGAGGGCTGCCTGAGCGAGTTAACAGAAGGATAACTGAGAATTCTCCAGCTATTTCACCTCATGCGTCTTCGCTACTGAGAAACACCAACCCAGTTCTTTGTCATTGACTTGCTTTTTTTTCCCACCTTTACTGAGATGTGGTTGATATCAAACCGACTTATGTTTTTATTCTTTAACGTCAACTTTTAAAAGTTGCTTTTCGGAGAAAGTTGTATGTGACTTTTAAATGAAAAGATATTTGCATGGGGTAAAGGGAAGATAACCTTAAAAATGTGCACTAAAGACAGAAAAATAGTATTAAATTTGAGCCAGATATGGGCTTGCTAGAAGTCCTGATCTTGGGGCCCTGACAACACCCCCTGTGAGGCCAGCAGAAGGATCGGATTTACCAAGTTCACTAGATAGCCGGGTTCTGCTCTGAGTGTTTGAATTAAGGTATTGAAACTTCCAATAGTCCTAGGGGCCCGTGCTTTTATCCCCCATTGGGCCACAGAGAGGTCAGGCCATGTGGCCAAGGTCGCACAGACAGGGATGGGACTGGGACTGGGACTGGGACTGGGACTGCACTCCCAGTCCTCACGGTCTCCCTACCGCAGGTAACGCCTTCCCCAGCAGAAGCAGGAGGCAGGGTCATGTGGAGAGATGGCAGGGCCAGTGTTACCCCTGCTGGGGAAACACTGCCACCTCCTGGCTTCCAGTACACTCTCTGCACCGCCCTCACCTGAATTCAGCTCAGCTACCAGACCGCCTCTCGGCCCTCGCGCTGCCCATGCCTATTGCAGGCCGCTCTTGGGCTTCTACTCAGCAGTACAAGTCTCCCCAGGGCTTTATGGGCTGTCACAACCTGCGCCTGTCACCTCTCAGCCCTCACCGCCTCCCACTTGCCACCCCCCCTCCCCCCCCCGCAGCCCGCTCTGCTCAGCCCCTCTGGCTCCTCACCCATCTTGGAGCACACTGGGCCTGCCCTTGCCCCAGGCCTTTGCACCTGCCATTCCCTCTGCCTGGGATGCTCTTGCCCCCGGGAGTTGGATAGCTTGTCCCTCATCTCCTTCAGGTCTTTGCTCACATAGCAAGGTATCACCTGGGTGAGGCCTCCTCTGGCCACCCATCTTAAAATGGGGTGACTGGCTGACTTGGTCAGAAGAGCATGAGACTCTTGATCTCAGGGTCGTGAGTTCAAGCCCCACGTTGGGTGTAGAGATTGCTAAAAAAAAATTAATAAACTTAAATAAAATTGCTGCCCTCAACCTCCGCCCTTGCCAGCCGTCTTTTCTGCTTTAACGCCCCCCCCCCCCCTAGCTTTCAGCACCCTGCCTCCCAGGTCTTTTGCTCATTTATTTTTACCTGGAAGCCTCTCTCATTAGACAAGCAGCCCCCAAGGGCAGGGATTTTGTGTTTAGTTCTGTGCTGCATCCCAGGGCCTGCAACGGAGCTGGATTACAGTAAGGCTCAGAGGATCTCGAAAGGAGTGTGTAGGGCTTCTGGGGGACTGCACCCGGACGGCCTGCGAGCCAGCGGAGCGCGTGCGCGGCAGGCCCGCACCTAGCACGCAGCCTGAGGCAGCGTCCTTTCCCGGCTGCCCCAGGCATTCTCATCACCACCATCGCTTCCAAGGGCGAGCTGCAGATGTGGCCCGAGCTGCTGCCCCAGCTGTGCAGCCTGCTCAACTCGGAGGATTACAACACCTGTGAGGTAGGTGACCAGCTGTGGCCCACCTGGGTGGGAGCTGGGGTGGGACTGGGGTTCACGGCTGCCTGCCCACTCCTCTCCACTCAGGGAGCCTTCGGAGCCCTGCAGAAGATCTGCGAAGACTCGTCTGAGCTCCTGGACAGTGATGCCCTCAACAGGCCGCTCAACATCATGATCCCCAAGTTCTTACAGTTCTTCAAGCACTGCAGCCCAAAGATCCGGTGGGTGTGGCTCCCCGGGGAGGGGAGCCTGGAGGGGGCGGGGTCAGGGTTGACCCAGGTGCCCACTCGCTGCCAGGTCCCATGCCATCGCCTGCGTGAACCAGTTCATCATGGACCGGGCCCAGGCGCTGATGGACAACATTGACACCTTCATCGAGGTGGGCTGCCGGGCCGGGGTTGAGCAGGGCAAGGGCTGAGGGCCGTGCTGCAGCTGATCCCACCTTCCCTGCAGCACCTGTTCGCCCTGGCCGTGGACGATGACCCTGAGGTGCGGAAGAACGTGTGCCGTGCCCTGGTGATGCTGCTGGAAGTGCGGATCGACAGGCTCATCCCCCACATGCACAGCATTATCCAGGTGTGCACCACCAAGGCAGGCCCAGGTGTTCTCTGGGGCGGGCGACAGGTGGGGAGGGCACCCCTAGCCAGGCCGGGCCTTAGCCTTTTCTCCCACCCTGCCCTAGTACATGCTGCAGAGGACCCAGGACCACGATGAGAACGTGGCCCTGGAGGCCTGTGAGTTCTGGCTGACGCTGGCCGAGCAGCCCATCTGCAAGGAAGTCCTGGCCTCCCACCTGGTCCAGTGAGTGCCACCCCTGCCCTCTGCCCCGCCTCGGCCTCCATCCCTCTCTGTGCTCTGCCTTCCCTCTGATTATCTCCTGTGTTACCCTCAGTCTGTGTTCTCTATCTCCGTTTACTTTCTATCCCTGTGTATGTTGATGTGGCAAGTGATAAGATAGTTTTTAATGACTTGAAAATTAGGTAAGTTGTAGATGAAAAAAATGAAAAGTTGACAAGGGCTTTGGGCACAGCTGGATCCAGGTGCTCAAAAGGATGTAAAAGACGTCTGTGTGATCTCAGATCTACGCCCTCGGTGTTGCCTTTGTCGTCAGGCACGACCTTCCCCCTTGGTAGTGCTGGGGCCTTCTGCTACCTTCAAGCTTAGGAACCTCAGAGGAAAGAAATTCTCTCTCAACCAGTATCTCCAGCACAAGTCCTAGGGCTGACCCTCCTTGACCCACTTGGATCACTTGCCCATCCCTGAGTCATGAATCAGTTTCTACCTCCCAAGTGCATGGGCTCCAGCTGGGGAGATGAGCTGCCCTGCCTATTTGCTCGTCTGACCTGGCCCATCCCAGGGAAGGGCCGTAAGTCCTCCTTGCCTTACAGTATGCTAGGGATCAGACACTGTTCTAAGCTTCTTGGTGTATTCAGAGTTCTGGAATTCCCTGAGTGGCCAGGTCTGGGTCAAGAACCCTCTTGTGGAGCCAGGAGTGGTGTCTGCTTTGTCCCAGTCCCAGTGGCTAAAACTAGATCAGGATAATACTCCTAAGTTCCATACATTGCTCCTTGGCTCCTTGATGCTTCCCGCTCGGGGGCCCCTGCATCCCGGTGAGCAGCCTCTCTCCCAACAGGTTAATCCCCATCCTGGTAAATGGAATGAAGTACTCAGAAATCGACATCATTCTGCTCAAGGTCAGTCAGGGTCCACTGCCGGGCATAAACGGGCAGTTGAGGGCTGGGGCATTGAGGCTGGGTTTCCCAGTGGTGCTTAGTGATCTGCCCGGCCCCATAGGGGGACGTGGAGGAGGACGAGGCAGTCCCCGACAGTGAGCAGGACATCAAACCACGTTTCCATAAGTCCCGCACAGTGACGCTGCCCCATGAGGCTGAGCGGCCTGATGGCTCAGAGGACGCAGAGGATGATGATGATGACGATGCTTTGTCCGACTGGAATCTGAGTGCGTGGCCTGGCCTGTGGGGGCTGGGTGGTGGTGGGGGAAGGCAGCAAGCCCAGGGGCTGCCTCTCGGGAGGTGATGAGAGACCTACTCAGAGCAGATCGTGAAGATTCTAATCATGATCTCTGATCCTGGGGAGGTGCAGTCTAGGAGGCTGGCAGCCTGTGCAAAGGGCCTCCCTGAGCCTGCTCCCACATTTCCCCTCCCCCGTCCCAGGGAAGTGCTCGGCAGCTGCGCTGGACGTCCTGGCCAACGTCTTCCGGGAGGAACTGCTGCCCCACCTACTCCCCCTGCTCAAGGGCCTCCTCTTCCACCCTGAGTGGGTGGTCAAAGAGTCGGGCATCCTGGTGCTGGGCGCCATCGCTGAGGGTGAGTGCCCCACTGGCGTGGTCGGGCCTGACCTCGGAGCCCCGTGCTGGCGGGAGACCGCGGAGCTGCTCTGGGCCGGGCTGTGTCGTGTAGCCGTGTGGCCCGGCGGACCCCAGCCGCAGCTTCTCTCTCAGAGGCCTGCTCAGCCCCCACCAAACAGCTCATGGATTTGAATCTCCTCCTCAGCCTCTGGGCCTGAATGGAACCCCCAGGCCCCACGATGCAGGCCCTCCCTTTAATTCTCACAGACAGCAGTTCTGTGGGTTGTCGGCACAGTTACGGCTTCGGCGATAACCACGGGCAGCCCGCCTGATGAGGTGGGGGTGCATAGATGGGGAGACTGGGGGGCCGAGAGATTTATACCACTTCCCCGGCCACCCATGGTGCAGCTGGGTGAACGGGAATATGAACGTGTTGCCCGCGTCACTCGTGACCACCTCAGCATCCAGGCCTGTCATAGAAGGTTCAGACCCGGCAGCAGGAGTCTCCACCCTGGAGAGCTTTTAAAATTTATTCAAGGTTGGGCGCCTGGGTGGCTCAGTTGGTTAAGCAACTGCCTTCGGCTCAGGTCATGATCCTGGAGTCCCGGGATCGAGTCCCGCATCGGGCTCCCTGCTCGGCGGGGAGTCTGCTTCTCCCTGACCCTCCTCCCTCTCATGCTCTCTGTCTCCCATTCTCTCTCAGATAAATAAGTAAAATCTTAAAAAAAATAATAATAAAATAAATAAATAAATAAAAATAAAATTTATTCAAGGAAAGGTTTCCTTATATAATAAGCACAGTGTGTGTTACGGTAACATGTGTGCGTATGTTAATGGGCTTCACGAGGTGTTCTGGGAAAAGATTTTTTTTTGTAAAGACTTTATTTATTTATTTGACAGAGAGAGACATAGCGAGAGAGGGAACACAAGCAGGGGGAGTGGGAGAGGGAGAAGCAGGCTTCCCGCAGAGCAGGGAGTCCGATGTGGGGCACGATCCCAGGACCCTGGGCTGATGACCTGAGCTGAAGGCAGATGCTTAACGACTGAGCCACCCAGGCGCCCCTAAAGATTTTATTTATTTGAGGGAGATCAAGATCGAGAGATCAGAGGGAGAGGGAGAAGCAGACCCACCGTGGAGCAGAGAGCCCGATGCAGGCTCGATCCCAGGACCCTGAGACCACAACCTGAGCTGAAGGCAGACACTCAACCAACTGAGCCACCCAGGCGCCCCTGTTCACAGTTGTTTTTTTTTTTTTAAAGATTTTATTTATTTATTTGACAGAAAGAGAGAGACAGTGAGAGAGAGAACATAAGCAGGGGGAGTGGGAGAGGGAGAAGCAGGCTTCCCACGGAGCAGGGAACCCGATGCGGGGCTCGATCCCAGGACTCTGGGATCATGACCTGAGCCAAAGGCAGACGCTTAACGACTGAGCCACCCAGGCGCCCCTGTTCAGTTTTTTTTTTTTTTAAAAGATGAAAAATAGAAAACTCTCAAACATCCAAGAAATGTTTCAAAAGAAAAGTATTTGGAGTGCCTGGCTGGTTCAGTCAGTGGAACGTGCAACTCTTGGTCTAGGGGTTGTGAGTTCGAGCCCCACATTGGGTGTAGAGCTTAAGTTTGTTTATTTATCTATTTTTTAAAGATCTTATTTATTTACTTTTCAGAGAGAGAGAGAGTAGGCGCGAGAGAGTGAGAGAGAGTACAGGCAGGGGGAGCTGCAGGCAGAGGGAGAAGCAGGCTCCCTGCCGAGCAAGGAGCCCGATGCGGGACTCGATCCCAGGATCGCGGCCTGAGCCGAAGGCAGCCGCCTAACCGACTGAGCCATCCAGGCGTCCCTAGAGCTTAAGTTTAAAAAAAAAAAAAGGAAAGAGGGGTGCCTGCGTGGCTCAGTTGGTCGAGTGTCCAACTCTTGATCTCAGCTCAGGCCTTCATCTCAGGGTCCTGAGTTCAAGCCCCGTGCTGGGCTCCATGCTGGGCATGCAGCCTACTTAAGAAAATAAAGGAATACAATAAAGAAATAAAAAATAAATAAAATTTTAAAAATTAAAAGAAAAGTACTTTCTGTCCATTTTGGTCACTGTGCTGCCTGGCCCTATGAATTCATGAGTGACCGTGGCAGGTGGCGCCGATGGAGGGGAAAGGCTGGTTCTGATGCTGCCTCCCATCCTGGCCCTGATGCTGCCTCCCATCCTGGCCCTGCCTTCTGCCATTTCTGTGACTGAGCCATTGTTTCTGTGGTTTTACCTCCCAGCCTTAGTGTCCCCGTCCCGTCCCCCCCCGCCCTTAGATGCCGCTGAGCTCTTCCAGGAGGGTGGCTGTGGCCGGGCTCAGGCTTGCCCTTGTGCTGGTCCTTGCAGGCTGCATGCAGGGCATGGTGCCCTACCTGCCGGAGCTGATCCCACACCTCATCCAGTGCCTGTCGGACAAGAAGGCCCTGGTCCGCTCCATCGCCTGCTGGACGCTGAGCCGCTATGCCCACTGGGTGGTCAGCCAGCCGCCCGACATGCACCTCAAGCCTCTGATGACAGAGCTGCTCAAGCGCATCCTAGATGGCAACAAGAGGGTGCAGGAGGCGGCCTGCAGGTGACCTTCGACACCTGGCCCCACAGCCCCCACCCCTGCCCCACGGCTGCCTTCTGGGAAGTGATGACACTCATGTCCCTTGACATCACGCTGATTTCTCACGTATTCGTACTGGCTGATCCCAAGGGCGTGCCTCCCCCACCCCCAGGCCCAGCTCCCCCTGTGGCCACCCACTGAACCCCTTCCCCACTCCAGTGCCTTCGCCACCCTGGAGGAGGAGGCCTGTACAGAGCTGGTGCCCTACCTCAGCTATATCCTGGACACCCTCGTCTTCGCCTTCGGCAAGTACCAGCACAAGAACCTGCTCATCCTCTATGACGCCATCGGCACCCTGGCCGACTCTGTGGGCCACCACCTCAACCAGCCGGTGAGACCCCACAGCGTCTCCCTCTCTTGAGCCTTATGCCTCTCTGCATCCAGTGACCTGGCGGCCACCCCGTGTTGCACGCCAGGGACCTGGGCATGACCTCAACGGGCAGGGAGACAGACCCAGCCTCTGCCCTTGCCCTGCTCCCAGTCTAGTGGGGGAGACAGACAGTTTTGAGACAGCGTGGTAAGTGCTGTGCTGGGGAAGCTCAGGGGTCTGCAGGAGTGGGGAGCTGCTGACCCTGGCCGAGCGGGGTGGGCGGGGCTCGGGACGGAGAGAAGGGAATGGACAAGATGGGCCTGGAGGTCTGGCTGGATGCCAAGGCCTCGGAGGGCCCCATGAGCCCCAGCAAGGAGCTCAGACTTCATCACTGAGGCAGTAGGTGCCTCTGAGTCACAGGGAGCCCCACTGGTGCCAGGCTGCTCCCCCACCCCTGGGAGCCCCAACTTCACGCTCCCTCTCCAGGAATACATCCAGAAGCTGATGCCTCCGCTGATCCAGAAGTGGAACGAGCTCAAGGATGAAGACAAGGACCTCTTCCCTCTGCTGGAGGTGGGTGGGCTCCCGGACCTCTCCCAAAGCCTTGCTCCACCCTTCCCGAATTCACCTCTCCTGCCCTCCTCCCGACCAGTGCCTGTCATCGGTGGCCACTGCCCTGCAGAGTGGCTTCCTGCCCTACTGCGAGCCTGTCTACCAGCGCTGTGTCACCCTGGTGCAGAAGACTCTGGCCCAGGCCATGGTGAGCATCTCACCACCCGTGCCCCACCGCCCACTCCTCTGCAGCTGACCTCGCCCCGGCCCACTGCCCTTACCTGCCCGCCCACCCCATATGTGCCCAGATGTACACCCAGCACCCTGAGCAGTACGAGGCCCCTGACAAGGACTTCATGATTGTGGCGCTGGACCTGCTCAGTGGCCTGGCCGAGGGCCTGGGTGGCCACGTGGAACAGCTGGTGGCCCGCAGCAACATCATGACGCTGCTCTTCCAGTGTATGCAGGTGGGTGGGCCCCTTGCAAACCCTCTGACTGCAGGGAAGCCCTCCGGCAGCCCGTGCGGGCCACCCTGGGGTGACTCGGGGCCCTGGTGGTGCCCAGAGGACATCTGGAGAAAGGGACCCACCGGGGGCGAGGGTGGGGGAAGCTTGTACTTCTTTTAAAAAGTGATTTAAGTAAGACGTGAGTCAAATCTCATTGAATAAGCTAACAATGTAGAAAATTTAAAAGAGGAACGAGGGGCCCCTGGCCGGCTCAGTCGGTGAAGATTGTGACTCTTGATCTGGGGTGCTGAGTTGTAGCCCCATGTTGGGCATGGGAATTACTTAAAAAAAAAATTAGAAGAAGGATATATGAAAGCAGAAGCCCTTCCAGCTTTACACACATGCAAGCCCAGTGTGTTAGGATGGTTAGGCCTGCTCCCTGCCGTAGCAGTACCCTGAGCAGGGCAGGGGTACACTATGGCTCAGTGTGCCCCGAGTCCCAGATTTACAGATGGGGCCTGTGATGGGAAGTGACAGGGTCAGGCCGTGCCCCAGGGACTGCTCCCCCAGCTACCCAGCCCTGAGGGATTAGTTGGGACCCCAGCTGGTTGGGGGGCAGGGAGCCTTGCCACACTGACCCTGCTCTGACACCCCCCCCCACACACACCCAGGACTCAATGCCTGAGGTCCGGCAGAGCTCCTTCGCACTCCTGGGAGATCTCACCAAAGCCTGCTTCATCCATGTCAAGCCCTGTATCGGTAGGACGCCCATCTTGTCGTGACCCCATAACCCTAGCTCTGGCCTCAAATGATGGAGAAATGACTTTGGGAGGACAGTGACCAAACTGGGTTGTATTCGTACTGTCTGATGGGGTCTGCCCAGCCAGGTCCAGGAGCTCACCCTGGCTGGCCCTCCTGCTCAGCACTCCTCCTTCTCCCCACCAGCTGAGTTCATGCCCATCCTGGGCACCAACCTGAACCCTGAGTTCATCTCTGTCTGCAACAATGCCACCTGGGCCATTGGCGAGATCTGCATGCAGATGGGTGAGTGCCCTGCATCTCCCCCCTCGCTGGCCTGTTCCCCGCTGGGGGCAGGACCTGGGCTCTGCCTGACAGGTCCCCCGTAAGAGAGCCCTGGGCCTTCTTGAGGATTGCTGCAGTTGGGTGTGCAAGAAGACATCTCTGAGTCGTTTTCTCAGGGATCCTGCCAAATGGCTGAAAGGGCACCTGTGGTTGGTTTTTCTAAAGAGGCCGAACAGGAGGCCTATTCTGATTGGATTGTTTGTGACCTCCCACCCCGTGCAGTTGGTTGAAAGGCCCACTGGGATTGGTGGGGAGATTTTGGCCGCTTCCTCCCTTCTCTCCACGCCCCCCCCCGCCCCGCCCCGGGGAATCTGGGTAATGTGGTCTAACCCTGGTGTTGAGCAATGGCTTCAGGGAAGCTTCTGGTATTTGGAAGGTGTGGGTCTGACCCTGGTTGGCCACGGGTCCTGAGCCGGGCACCAGCTGGAGAATGTTCTTTGTTCCCTCACTGGTTGCAGTTGGCCAGTATCTGGATGCAGCTGGGGGTCAGCATGGGTGGTATGGGCTATGCGGGGCTCTGACTAACTGGTTCCCCAGGGGCGGAGATGCAGCCCTACGTGCAGATGGTCCTCAACAACCTGGTGGAGATCATCAACCGGCCCAACACACCCAAGACGCTGCTGGAAAACACAGGTGGGCACCAGGCCTGAGCAGTTGCTGTCCCCTTACCTGGGATTGGGCTTCCCAGCTGGGAGGGTACTGGTGAAGAGACCTCAGGAAAGAACCAAAGAAGGTGTCTGGAAAGACCCGGAAGGGGTTCTGGGAAGAGCCCCAGGGAAGATGCCTCTGAGAGACCCTGGTTGGGCCTATTCCCTTGGGGCCCACGGGGCGGGGCTGGTGCCTCGTGCCAGAGGCCCCGCCACGTACCGTCCCGGGGCCACTCGGGGTTGCAGGTCGCCTGACGAGTCCCTCTGCCATTCCAGCCATCACCATCGGCCGCCTGGGCTACGTGTGCCCACAGGAGGTGGCACCCATGCTGCAGCAGTTCATCCGGCCCTGGTGTGTGCCCCCCCCCCCCCCCCCCCCACCGTGTGGGGCCTGCGTCTGGTGGGCTGGACAGCAGGCCGGGGGTGGGGGAGGGCGGGCCGGACCTGCTCCCTTGCCTGTGTCCACCCCCAGATGCCCGTCCTAGCCCATCACCTGCTGAAACCCCCCCCCACCCCACGTAGATAACGTGTCCCACCCCAGCCCCTCTGACCTGCTGCTCCCCACTGCCCCCCACAGATGCCCATCCTGCCCCAGCCCCACCAGCTGACTGCCTGCCGCTCACCTCCCCCACAGGTGCACGTCCCTCAGGAATATCAGGGACAACGAGGAGAAGGATTCAGCCTTCCGAGGCATCTGCATGATGATAGGCGTCAACCCCGGGGGCGTCGTGCAGGTTGGGGCAGCTGGGGCTCGGAGGGAAGGTGCTGGGGCAGGGCTCAGGCGGCCCCTCACACAGGACCTGTCACGTTTCAGGACTTTATTTTCTTCTGCGACGCTGTAGCCTCCTGGGTGAGCCCGAAGGATGACCTTCGGGACATGTTTTATAAGGTGAGCTCCTGCGAGGCAGTGGCGGGGGGCGAGGGGGCGCCTCTGGGGAGAGAAGCTGCCTTCAGACGGCTCCGCGCTGGGGCGCGCCTCACCCCCCGCCTCCCCGCAGATTCTCCACGGCTTCAAAGACCAAGTTGGGGAGGAGAACTGGCAGCAGTTCTCAGAGCAGTTCCCGCCTCTGCTCAAGGAGAGGTTGGCTGCCTTCTACGGGGTCTAGACGAGCGTCACGACTGCCAGGTGAGGAGGCTGCGCGCCGGCGGGCCGTTGCTATTGGGGGGAGTGGGGGGTGCAGGCCCTGACCCCCGCCTCTCTCCACAGGTTTCTGTCTGCGTCGTTGGAGGGGTTGCTGGGGAGCGCGCTGCGTCCAGAAGTCGCCGTGCCCTGGTCGAGGGGGGTTAGGGAGGAGTGAGCGGGACCCAAATCCAGACGCCTTCCCCGTCCACCTACCTGCCATGAGTGTGTGTGGCCTGGCGGCCAGTGGGCAGGTGGGTGGGGTCTCCACACTCATCCTACAAACAGGGGAGGGGGGGTGGGACTTCTTGACAGCAAGGGCCCTTTGCTCTCAGTCGGGGTCACCTCTGGCAGCCCACTTGGGCCAGCCTCGCGGGAGGGAAGATTCAACACGGCCGAGCGATTCCGGCTTAGGCTGAGGCAAGGGGAAAGCAGGCGGGGAGGGGGGGTCCTTGTAGAGACACGTACGCTCACACGTACACCCGCGGACACACGCATGTACGGCGCTGCAGCCAGCCAGGCTGGGCCGGTCGCCCCACCATTTCCCCGACTGCATGGAGACAGTAGAATTAGTGAACCCCTGAGTTAACCCGTGAGGCCTTCCGTGTAACCTGCATCTAGAGTTTAAGAAGCTTCTGCTGTTTTGCCGGCATTGGTGACTGGGGAGGGCTGGGTGGGATGGGGGCCTCCGCCGGGCCCCTGGGGCGGGGGAAGAGGACGGCCGTCTCCGGGCCGCCAAGTCAGCACGCACACGCTTCGGGATCTGCTCCGCACACTTCCTGCCAGCTCGGTGGCAGCCACAGCCTGCGTGGCCCCGTTCCTTGCTCGGTCCCAGCCAGAAGAGCGGGGACGGCCAGAGGGGCTGGGTCTGGCCAGAGGTTGCCCTTTCTTCTCCCCGCCCCCCCCCCCCCCCCCCAGCAGCTGTGCTCCAGTGACTTTTGAAGACGCTGGGCCAGGGCCTTTTTCCTGAAGAGAGCTGGGGGCAGCCAGAGCTGCTGACCCCTACTCCCTGTGTCTCTCCATAAGCAAGTCTGTTTCAAGGGCGGCCTGTTTCTCTGTGCTTCTGAGAGCCCTCCTCTCAGGTTCCAGCCTGAGTTTTAACTTGAGGGCTGCGGCCAGGGCCTTTAATCGATGGGGGACAGAGGATGAAAGCTTATGCTCTGCCAGCAAGAAGGAAATGAAGCGCTTTGGAGGAGGAGAACGTGGTACACCCCCTGACCCCACTCTCTGTCCCTGGGGCTTCCTGTTCATCACAACTCCCAGTGGGCTACAAGACCCCACCAGACGGGGCAGTGATTCTAGGGGACCTTCTGGGATTGGTTGGGGATGCAGTCACGGTGTGGGAGGCACCCCTAGAGGGGGTGTGTGGTTACTTCCCAGTTGGCCTCAAAACTGAACCGGGCCCTGCAGCCCCCTTAGTGTTTTCCTTTTTCTCCTCCCCTACTTTTACTTTTCTGGGGGCCCCTTTGGGAGTTCTGTGGGGCTTTGACTGGATTCCTACAGCCTGGGGCTTGTTCTGTTCATCCCTGCAGGGCCCTAGACCCAATCCCATCATAGCCCTGTGTCTTCCCCAGACAGGGTCAGGCCCTGCCTCTATTCCGAGGGTCACTTGGTGCACATTCCATAAGCTCCACTGGCTTCCCTACCCTGTGAAACTCCAGCAGGTCTCTGGAAGCCATTTGTTTAAAAAAAAAAAAAAAAGGAAAAAAAAAAAGAAAAAAAAATTAGGTACCATTTAATTTTCTGGTAATCCAGTTCTTTGGAGCATCCTCTGCTGGGTCTTGGGGTTTGTGGATGGATTGGGTGTCTGATGGGATTGGTAACCCCTTCTCCACCCAGGATGGGGGTGCTCCAGCCACCTTCAGGGAAGGGGAGCCTGGTTCTAGTTTTCTTTCTTTTCTTCTTTTTTTTTTTTTTGAAGAAAACTATTTAATTTTTTAATTTATTTTTGGTTGATTTTTGCACAACGAAGTTTCAGCTTCTCAACCCTCTCCCCTGCCCAGGGCTGCGGACCCTGACTGGCCTCGATCTGCAGTCCCTCTTTGTCCCACATCCCTCCTTCCCCCTCACCCTCTTCCTCCTACGGGCTCCAGGGTCTGTCCATTTGTTACTGTGCTGTGCTGGGGACTGGCGCCGAGGTGGCGTGAGATTCCACTTGTGTAGAACTTTGTTGAGTAAAGATCAGTTTCTTGTGAAACCGTTGGTCTCCATCTGGCCTCCTGTATCCTTGGCTTTGGCACAGAGAAGAGATCTGGAGGGGGGGCTTGGGACGCCTTAGAAATGGGGATGCCCAGGACTCTATGAAATAATTCAGGAGTAGGGAAATAAGTAAGCAATTAACCAGGCACATTTCTTGGGACCCCAAGCCTCTCACTTTTCTTCCCAGTAAAATGGGAAGCTGCATGTGAACGACAAAGATTAAATGTAACATACACGTATCGTGTGTCCCATGGAATGTAATTACAGCTCACTGAACGTCTTGAGCTCAATTTAAAAGGGAGCCATTAGTGTTACAGCCCAGGTTCAAGATTCCCATCTGCCTTAGACTAAACTAAGGGGCAGAGTCTTGCACCACTCTCATCTTTGGCTAACCTCACAACTCTGGGTCACTGGGCAGGTTAGACATTTTTGTAGGAAGCTTAGCACTTGGCCTGTGGGAGGTGTAGTAAGTATGAGACAGTTACTGAGGCAAATGAGAAATTGCGAAGTTCTTGGGACACACAGCCTCAGAATAAAATCTTGTTGCAACCTCAACAGGGCCAAACGTCCCCTGCATCGACTTGGGAAAACAAACAAAAAGCTGACATTGCCATATATCCAGCATTCATTCGACAAATGTGTACGTTTTAGTGAGGGGATAGGAAATAAACAGCGGAACAGTGATAATGTCCCACAGAGAAAAGGTGGGGAGGGAAGAGGGAACGTTGGTAAAATGGTCGTCTTTACAGTAGAGTACTGTGAGAAGGCCTCGCTGCTTAGGTGATAACTGAGCATATCTGGGTATCTGAAGAGGCAGAACGGCAAGTGCTCTGAGACATTTATATGGATCGGTTAATGCCTTGCTCAAAAGACAGTTTCAGTAAATAAGAAATAAGGACGATTTTTAGGTAATTTAGGAGAATCCGAGGCTCTGCGGTACAACCGCACATTTCTGCCCCCGGAAGGAAAGACAGGAGCTGGAATCCCCATATGGCCCAGACTGCGAACTCCGAGGGACTGCATTTCTAAGCTCAGTGTCACCTGTGAGAGGTGCCTTTGACAGAGCCGCGTCAAACCTGAGTCAGCTGCCTGTTTAACAAACGCTGTTAGAAGGAATCTGCATTTTCTAGCACAAGGCCAACGAAGCTGCACCACGGGAGCACTCAAAACAGCGGGATTCCGGGATCCAGCCTGTTTCCCCACGTGCCGCTCGCTTCCGGCCAGCGCTCAACGTCATCAAGCAGCGCCGGAAGTGCCTTCGCGCTGCCTAGGAGACGGGACGCGAGGCCCTCGGCTGACAGGGCCCGGCTGGCCGCGCCCACCCGGTCGCCATGGAGCTGCCCCCAGGGCCGCGCGACGATCCCCGCGCCTGGGAAGATGACTCGGACCCGGAGTCGGAGCCCGACCCGGACGCGCAGGCCGAGGCTTACGTGGCCCGCGTACTCAGTCCGCCGAAAGTCGGGCAGCCGCCCCCACGCGCCCCTTTGCTGTCCGCGCCCGTCGCATCCCCTGGCGCCCTGGAGCCGCGGGCGGCGTCCAAGGGTGCGCCCGTGGGGGTCCCGGGACTGCTGAGCCTTCCTCCGGAGCTGCTGCTCGAGATCTGCGCCTACCTAGACGCGCGCCTGGTGCTCCACGTCCTGCCGCGCGTGTGCCACACGCTGCGCGACCTCGTGCGTGACCATGTCACCTGGAGGCTACGCGCGCAGCGCCGCGTACGCGCGCCCTACCCAGTGGTGGAAGGTGCGCGCGCCTGGGGGCTGGGGTCAGCTGCCCAGGTTAGGCTGGGGTGCTGTGAGCACAGCCCTGGAGCAGGCTTCCTGGTTGTCCTGGCTTGGGTGGAGGCTGAGGTAGTTACCGGTGGTGCCAAAGCCCCTGACCTCTGGGTGCACCATGAGCCAGACGCTGGGGGTCCTGGGGCTGTGGAAATCTGCCTTGGGGGGCTGGGGTCCCTGAACTCAGGATCCAACAAGCCTCAGGCTTGGGGTCTGGTGGTACCACGGCCCCGACCCCTGGCTGGGGGTTGACACAGGGACTTGAAGTCTTAGCTGTTGGAATCTCTTGGGGTTCAGGGTAGGCCAAGAATCCAACTGGTGATGCCAAAGCCCCTCACCCTTACAGTCTTGACCTAGGTAGTGGTGGGGCAGGGACTAAAGGCCCAGAGCCTGGAACCTTTGATCCCAAGCTACATTTTAGAGGTTAGGATCCCTGATACCAGCAATCACAGATCGATCCTCAAGCCCAGGGTCTAGCCTAGTCTGGGGCTGGTGGTAATTCCTCCTGCCCCTGAGGTCATTGATCCCTGGGGGATAAGACAGCTTGGTGACCTTGAATTGATGGGGCTTTCCTGAACAGCTTGATAAACAGTTGCTTGAGCTCCATTATACCACTGAATCTCTGCAAGCATTTGAGTTCTGCATCTCGACAAAGTTCCCAAGTTTACAGACACTAATTTGAGAACACTTCCCTGGGTTTGGTTAAGATCGTGGAGGCAAAACGTCCTAGTTCTGATGCATAGGGGGGGCTGAGGCAGGACCTTAACATCCTGAGGCTACTATCCTCCACACTTGGGTTGGGGGTTGAGGCCTGCGAAGGTGGTCCCGAGGTTCCAGTTACCCACTTTTTGGAAACTGGGGTGAGTAGTCCTAGACCTGCTTGGAAGGTGGGTGGCTGGTGGTCCCAAAGCTAGATCCTGGGCCTTCTTGGGTGGGGTGAGGGATCCAGGTGGGGTTTTCCCCAAGTCTGGTGAAGGCTGGGCTTCCTGGAAGCCAGGGGTGGGCTTGGACAGCTGGTGTGGACGTCAGGATTCCTGCCCACTGGGGACCCTGCTCACAATGCCCCACAGAGGAGGACTTTGACTGGCCGACAGCCTGCATCGAGCTGGAGCAACACCTGTCACGCTGGGCGGAGGATGGGCGCTGGGCTGAGTACTTCTGCTTGGCTGATGGGCACTTTGCTTCCATTGACTCGGTGCTGCTGCTCCAGGTGAGGTGGGGCTCGGTGGGGGGCAGGGGTGGACCAGGGTGACTCCGACACCACCACCTCACTCTCTTCTCAGGGTGGAGCGCTTTGTCTGTCAGGCTCCCGAGATCGCAACGTCAACCTGTGGGATCTGCGGCAGCTGGGGGTGGAGTCCAGCCAGGTTCTAGTCAAGGCCCTGGGCACCGAGAAGAACAGCACCCACAAGGTGAGGGGTTAGGAGGCCAGACGGGCACAAGGCGGGGGGCCTGGGTAGGGTGCCATGGTTAAGGGCATGAGTTTCGGCACCAGACATCATAGATTTAAATCTTACCCTGCCATTGTTAGTGCGATGCTGGGGTGAGATGTAGGACTTCTCTGGGCCTCCGTTTCTACTTGTGTCTAGGGCTCGGTTAGGATGAGGATGAATGAGATGAATATGCCGTAGAGCTTCACCTAGGCTGGGATACACAGGAGGCACTTGGGAGACATCAGGTATACCTTGAGAGGTGTAGGGCAGGGCAGTTACGAGGCCGCCCGTGGGGATCACAAAGCTCTGAGCATGGCTGTCAGCTCATGAGAGGCGGACATGCAGGGGCACCACCACCAGTCATTGAGGTGGGCCAGGCAGGTGGCCAAGAGCCTGGTCTCGGAGCTAGGCCACCGGGCTCAAATCCCCACTCTGCTACTCCCTGGCTGTGTGACCTTGGGCAAGGGACTCAACTTCTCTGTGCTCCAGTGCCCTCATCTGTAGCACCGACCAGTTACGCAGCACTCTCCTCGGAGAGTCTGGTGAGGAATGAGTTAGTCACCAGCCAGTGCTTTGTGCCTACTGGCTCCTGAGGCGGGGGTTGTTTTTTTGTGCCCATTTTCCCAGTGAAGAAACTGAGGGAGAGCACTTCATTTGCTCAGGTCATGGAGCGGAGGCCCCACTTTTAGTCACATTGTTAGATGGCCTCGAAGCACCACGGGTGTGGACTCCGGCAGGGACTTGACTTAGGAATATCATTCTGTGTGGGCGTGCACGTCCTCGGCTCCTCGGCTCTGAAGTCAGACAGACCCACCGACCTAAGTCCCGACCTCTACTTGGAGCGGACTTGCTCTGGGTTCTTGGGTCAGTCGTCTCCCTCCTCCGACCCTCACTTTTGTTAGCTCTGAAATGGGGATGACCACTGGGTCTGGTCTGCAGGGCTGGGTGTGGTCGCTGGCAGCGCTGGACCACCGCGTGTGCTCTGGTTCCTGGGACAGCACGGTGAAGCTCTGGGACATGGCGGCCGATGGACAGCAGTTCGGCGAGATAAAGTGTGTGGGGTCCTGGGCGGGGAGCTGGGGCCGGGCGGGGTCCCACCTAGTCACAGCCCGAGCCTTGGGGTCCGTGTGTTCCCAGGGGCAAGGCAGCTGTGCTGTGCTTGTCCTACCGGCCTGACATCCTGGTGACTGGCACCTATGACAAGAAGGTGACCGTCTACGACCCCAGAGGTGGGCCGGGGGCCCTGGGAACCAGGTGGGGAGAGGAGAGCCGCCTGGGGTCTCCAGGGTCATGCTGGGGAAGGAGACCCTTGGCCCTCACAGCCTGGCTGGGATGACAGTCACAACCAGATGCTGACCACTCCAAGTGGCCCGTGCTGTGCTGGGACAAGGAAGGCAGCTCGGGGGGGATGGGGGTTGGGGGCAGAGGCAGCCCCCTCTATCTGGGGTGTCGGGGAGGATGGGAAGCCTTCTGAGCCTCAATACTGTGGGAGGTGGAGCAGCCCCTAGGACCCTGGCTCCCCCACTTCCTAGCTGTCAAGCTTGAACGTCAGTCTCCCCCTCTGTGAAATCTGGATTAATAACTCCAGCGCCATAGGGTTAGTAGGAGGAGAGGACAGTAAGAACCTTGGTGGATTAAATGTTAGTTGACATAAAAAGCCTAGGAAAACACTGCCCAGCACATAAGCCTTTTCCATTGTTTTTCTTTATTCATTCTTATTTTAATTGAAGGGCTAGGGGCCTTTGCCCAGGTGGGGCCAGAGGCGGGTGGGGGTGTCGTGAGGGGGCGGCTTGGCTCCGACCTGCCTGCAGGTGGAAGCCTTTTCTGCTGGGACTTGCTGAGGTCTGCGCTGTACTGAGAGTGGATGGGATTGGGACGGCGGGATGGGAGGGCTGAGATCTGGGGGCGCTGGATGGCCCAGGCCCAGCTGGGACAGGAGGGGAGAGGGACGGGATGGGGGCGTGCAGAGCAGAGCAAGGGTGGTGCCAAGTGGGATAGGTGCCAGCGTCCTCGTGTAGGCCGGCCCCCCCCCCCCCCCCCCCCCCCCCC
>NC_058403.1:205996025-206109980 GCF_002201575.2 Neomonachus schauinslandi
GGGGGGGGGGGGGGGGGGGAGGGGCGGGGGGGGGCCGCGCGGGGGGGGGGCCCGCGCCCCGCCAGGCCAAGCCGCCCCCCCCCCCCACCCCGGACGCTCTGATGTCTCCCTCCTTCCCGCATCACTCCTGAAGTCGGCCCGGCGCTGCTGAAGAGCCGGCGGCTGCACTCCAGTGCGGTGCTGGCGCTGCTGGCGGACGACCGGCACATCATCTCGGGCAGCGAGGACCACACGCTCGTGGTGTTCGACCGCCGGGCCAACAGCGTCCTGCAGCGGCTGCAGGTGGGCCCTCCCCGCGGGCCCAGATGGACCGGGGCGGTGGCTTGGCCTGGTCTGAGCTGCTCTGTCCCGTATCCCTCCCGCAGCTGGACTCCTACCTGCTCTGCATGTCCTACCAGGAGCCCCAGCTCTGGGCTGGTGACAACCAGGGCCTGCTGCATGTCTTCGCCAACCACAACGGCCGCTTCCAGCTCGTCCGGGTCCGCCAGGGAGCTTGCCCCTGCCCCACCGTCCCTGGGCCTCCTCCCTACCTCCTGACGCCCTGGGTGGCTGGCGGGTGGACCCTGGGCGAGCCCTTACCTGAGTGTCCCGTCCTTCCTTTCTGCAGTCTTTTGATGTGGGCCACAGGTCTCAGATTACAGGGATCAAACACTCGCTGGGGGCCTTGTACACCACGTCCACTGACAAGACCATCCGGGTAAGGCCCCGAGACAGGCCCCGTCCCTACCCTGGCCCCACCAGCCGGCGGCGCACGTCTTGACCTTCGCCCTTTCGCCCGTTGCCCCTCACCAGGTGCATGTGCCCACGGATCCGCCGAGGACCATCTGCACCCGAAGCCACAACAATGTGCTGAATGGGGTAAGGCCCTGCCCTACGCACCCTGCCCAGCTGCCCAGAGCACCCCTGACTACCTCTGCCCTGCCCTCCCAGATCTGCGCGGAGGGCAACCTGGTGGTCGCCGCCTCCGGGGGCCTATCGCTGGAGGTCTGGAGGCTGCAGGCCTGAGCGGGCAGACGCCGACATGGAGGGGGATCTGCCGGCCCACAGGCTGGGCCGTGGCCTCTGTTCTCGGGGGACCTTCCCCGCATGCTGGTGCTGCCTCTGCCCTGTCCCGAAGCCCTGAGGCACAAGGAGTCCGGGCCATGGTGAGCTGTGCCCCGTGGGCTGTGCCCTGCGCCAGGGAAGTGGTGGTGTTCAGGCCCACCCAGGGGACTGCTCCCCTCCCTGGGGCCCCGTTTTTGCTAGGATTTGGATACCCGCTTTCCCTTGAGAGCAAAGGAGAAATAAACCTGATGTACTGGTGTCCCCCGAGGGCCCTGCCTGTGCTTGCTTGGGACTGGGAGGCGCGGGGCGTGTGAGTCTGTGAGATGCCATTTTATGTCAAGGTGTGAGTGTACCTGCTCGAGCGCAAGCCTTCCTGCGCTCACGACCACGTGTGTGTGTCGCTGGGGAGGCGGGTCTGGCTGTGCGTGCTGTTCAGTAACCCTGTGTGTGTGTACCTGTGTGCTGCTGGACGTGGCTGTGTGCGAGGAAGGAGGAGGCTCTTGAGGATGTGCACACGTTTGTATAATGGCACGCGTGTGTGTGTGCGCGTGTGTGTGAGACAGGAAGGCATGTGTGATGCGTGTTGGCACGTAGACTGGGGCTCTGACCCTGGGTGTGTTTGTGCAGTGGGCAAGGGGATCTGCTAAGGCTACCCCACGGGGGCGGGGGAGGTGCGTGCTCATGCATCCGGGGGTGCAGGATGTGTGTGCTGCTGGGGCCAGGACCCTAGAGTCGGTGGGGGACGGGGGGCTGCGCCAGGTGTGCGGGTGGCCCCAGTGCAGGCCCCCTCTGCCCCCACTGAAGCCTGACCAAGCCACGTCCTGAGGATCCTTCACTTCATTTTTATTGAGGCCTCCTGGGCGGTCGGGGCCGTGGAGGTCACAGGATGGCGCAGGGCTTCTTCTCCTTGAAGGGGTTGGCAGCCGCTGGGATGCCCACAAGGAAGGGGTCGCTCTTGGCCTGCTCCGTGCAGAACTGCAGCAGGTCGGCAGCCGCCTTGGACACCTGCAGGCCAGCCTGGTCAGCCAGGCCAGGGCTGGCCGCCTGCCCCCTCGCCCAGACACGCCCGTGCCACCCTGGCCCTCACCTTCACGCGCTCGATGCCCGCCTCCATCCGCAGCTGCTCCACGGCCCGGCGGGCCTGCCCGATGTCGCTGCCGGTGGCCCCCTTGCTGGACATCTGCAGGGAAGTGAGCAGGGTCACAGGCAGTGGGCTCCATTCCCGACCCCTAGCCGTACGGCTACCCGAGAGTCCCCTAACCGCCTCCTGTGTCCCCCCCTGGGGACTGTGGGACGGGGGTGGTGGGACCCCGACCCGTCAGGATCACATACTTCAGCTGAGGCCTCCGGCTGATGCCCGACTGCTCAGTCCTCCAGCAGCCTGGCCCTGGCTCCCTCCCCTGCCAGCCTGGCCTCTCCAGCCCCGCTCCGTTCCCTCCCCCACCCCTGCAGAGACTTTGAAGCCAGGACACTCATGGAGTGAAATGTCACCAGCAGCAGCAGCTGCCTCAGCTGAGGGGGGTCCCTGCCCCAGGGGGCCCAGTGGCTGCCCTGGTGTCACATGTCACCTTGGCTGGGCGAGCGCAGGGGCCCTGGCCTCTCACTGACCTGCTTGATCCTCTGCCAGTGGCCCCCAACACTCCTCCTTTGCCGGCCTCTGCCCCCGACCACATCCAGAGTGTACCTTGGCTCAGGGGCAGCCCTGCCTCTCCCCTCTGTCTACACTCACCACCCAGGATCTTATCCACAGATAACTCCATCCACTTGCTTATGCTGATGGCTCCCTCTGTCCCCGTCCCCGAGCCTTCCCTGATTTCAGATCCACCCGAAGAGCCTCCTGCCTCCTCAGTCTGTCATCCTGGGATCCCAGGGATCTCTCGCCTAGCTCGGCCAAAGCTGGACTCGGGATTATCTTCTCTCAGACCTTCTACCCCCCAATTCACCACCATCCACTCAAATTCCCTGGCCCAAATCTTCAACTCCTTTGATCCTCTCTTTCTGGTGTCACCACATCTGATCCTTTCTCAGGAGCCATCAGGTCAACTTCAAATTAGGTTCTCAGTCTGGTCACTTCTCTCCATGTCTGTTGGCATGTCCCAGGTCCTGCTCCCACCTCTGCTGGCCTGGACCAGCGCAGGCGTCTCTGCCCTCATCTTCCCTGCTCTGCCCTTCCCCACTGCCCCCGTTCTCCTCAAGGCAGCCAGTGGGGTCTGGTAAAAAATAAATCACATTGCAACATGGATAAGCCTTGAGGACGTATGTTAAATGAAATAAGCCAGTCACAAAATGACCGATAATGTATGATCCCGTCTATGTGAGGTCCCTAGGGGAGTCAAATCCAGAGACAGAAAGTAGATGGTGGGTGTCAGGGGCTGGGGGAGGGGGACGGGGAGTTAATGTTTAATGGGGACAGAGTTTCATTTTGGGATGATGAAAACATTTTAGAGATGGATGGTACAACAATGCGAATGTGCTTAATGCCATAGAACTGTATACTTTAAAATGATCATGATAATAAATTTTATATATGTTTTACCACAATAAAAAATTGGTGGGGTGCCTGACTGCTTTAGTCAGTGGAGCGTGCTACTCTTGATCTCAGGGTTGAGTTTGAGCCCCACGTTGGGTGTAGAGATTAAAAATAAAAGCTTTTTTAAAAATTGGGAAAAAAATCAGAGTCTCTCATTCCTTTTTAAAACTCTCTAATGGTTGGGGGGCGCCTGGGTGGCTCAGTTGTTAAGCGTCTGCCTTCAGCTCAGGTCATGATCCCAGGGTCCTGGGATCGAGCCCCGCATCAGGCTCCCTGCTCTGCGGGAAGCCTGCTTCTCCCTCTCCCACTCCCCCTGCTTGTGTTCCCTCTCTTGCTGTGTCTCTCTCTGTCAAATAAATAAAATCTTAAAAAAAAAAAACAAAAAAAACTTCTCTAATGGTTGGGATGCCTGGGTGACTCAGTCGGTTAAGCGTCTGCCTTTGGCTCAGGTCATGACCCCAGGGTCCTGGGATCAAGTCCTGCATCTGGCTCCTTGTTCAGCAGGGAGCCCTCTGCCTGCCGCTCCCCTCTGCTTTTGCTCTCTCTCTCTCTGACAAATAAATAAAAAATCTTAAAACTCTCCAATGGTTTCCCAGCCTATTAGAATAAACCCATCTTCCTTACTACTGTCTGCTCTGGCACCTTCTACCTGCTCTGAATTCACTTTTTTTTTTTTTTAACAGATTTTATCTTTAAGTAATCTCTACACCCAACGTGGGGCTCAAACTCACAACCCCGAGATCAAGAATCACAAGCACCACCGATTGAGCCAGCCAGGAGCCCCTGAATTCATTTATCCACCTCTTTCCCTCCTTCATTCCTCATGGATCACCCTGATGCCCTTGTGTGGGTTCATTCATCCATTCAGTGTATTTGCTGAGATCACAGTATGTGATCACTGCACAGAGTAAGAGAAACAGCAGTGAAACCAGACAATCTTGCCCACATGGAGCTGCCGTTCTCATCAGGGAGGGACAGGCAACAGCAAACAAAATGTATTAAGTGCTTTGAGAGACAATGACAAGCAAAGTAAGGGTGGAATCGGGTGGTCAGAGCAGGCCTCTTGGACGAGGTAATATTTAGAGACTCAGAGGAGAAGAAGCTGGAGAAGAGGGTATTTCAGGCAGCGGGAGCAGTGGGGGCCTTGTCCCTTGGTCAGGAAACGAGCTTGGTGAGTTCTAGGACAGCGAGGAGGCTGGTGTAACCGGAGAGGAGGAAGTGAGGGCAAGTGGTGGGACAGGATTTTACTCCTAGGGAGAAGCCACCGTAAGAGAGTTTGAAAAAGGAATGATTTATCTGGCTTCTGTTCCATGAGCTCTCTGGCCACAGATGGGAGATGGACTGGACGGAAGGTAGCCCAGTGTGGAGGCTGTGAGAATGGAGAGAAGCACCTGGATAGATACCCAATCATGATGTTGTACACCTGAAACTAATATATGTAAATTCTATCAATAAAAAAAGGGACCTGGATTTGGGACCTATTTTGTGGGTAGAACTTGTTAGAGGTGCTGAGGGATGGGTGTGGGTGTGAGAGAAAGGAAGACATCAAGCTCAATTCTCCAGTGTTGAGCCTACTAGGTGCACCGAGGGCTTATTTGCTGAGCAGAGGGCTCTTTGATGAGATGTGGAAGACCGCAGGGAGATCAGGATTAGGAGGAGTGGGAACTGAGGTGGTGAGCTTGAGATCCAAGTGGGGACTGTCAAAGATGTCAAGGAGGATGTTCTCTTCCTCCAATCAAGTGGGCTAATCTCTGGCCTCAGGACCTTTGCACTGGCAGTTCTCTTTCCCAATGGTGGGGAATGGCCTCCCCAAATTTTCACAAATGGGGCCTTTCTTGGCTTTCTGGCCTTGGCTCAAATGTCCCCTCCTTGGTGTCCTTCCCCAACCACCTGTCCCTGCAAATAAGGCCACCTCCCCCTCCATCCACCCCTACCTCAAAGACACATCATAATTTTTGAATCCTCAATAGCACTTACCACTATCGTTGTTAGCTTTCTAGCTCCCCAAACTGTGGACTCCAGGAGGGCAGGGTCTGCATCTCCTTCACCGATAAATCTGAAGCGCCAAACACAGAGCCCAATGTACAGTATAGACTCCATAAATGGTAGAACGTCTGGTTAAAAAATTCCCCCCGGACCAGACCCTGTGCAGGGCTAGGAGGATTCGTGAGATACAGACCCCACCTTCGAGGGTCTCACAGTCTTGCTGGAGGGAAAGAGAGGTCAGCCTTGGGTCCCAGGGGAGGTCCCTTACCCAGAGGAAGGTCAGGGAAGGCTTCCCAGAAGAAGTGACAGCTGCAACAGCCCGGGGAAGACCAGAGGGTTACACAGCATGTGGAGGAGGCTCTGGAGACCTGCGAGGTACGGACAGCGATCACTAAACCATTTGACGAGAGACGCTCAGGGGCAGAAACTATCTGACATTTCCTGATGACTCGAATCCTGTCCAAGGGCGACGTCTAAGAAGCCATCCTCCTTCCCCAAAGGGACAGAAACGAATAGGAAAGCGCCGCGCAACGCGGTGGGTCTCCAGCAGGCGGCAGTGAAAGTAGGAATCTTCATTCATCTCAGGCTTGTCAAGACGAGACAGGGAATAACGGCTCCTCGCGGCTTCCGTATTACGGAACGCGCGCGCAAACATGGCCGCGCCCTGGATTATGGGAATCAAAGAGGGTCATGTGACGAAGCAACTTCCCGTCCCCTTCTGCAGGTTTTCCCGAGCCCTACTTCCTGCACTGTCGTACAGAAGCGCGTGCCGAGGCTTAGTGCGTTTGGAGGCCGCTGGACGCCTGGCCTGGGGCGGCTGTGATCTTGGGAGTGCGGCCGCTGGAACATGGAGGGTCCTCCGGAGGGGAAGGCACCCGCGGCGGCGCTGGCCGCTGTGCTGAAGCACAGCTCGGCGCTGCCCTCCGAGAGCTCCCAAGTCCGAGGCTACGACTTCAACCGCGGCGTGGACTACCGTGCGCTACTGGAGGCCTTCGGCACCACCGGCTTCCAGGCCACCAACTTCGGGCGCGCAGTGCAGCAAGTCAACGCCATGGTGAAGCCCGGGGCGGAACTTCCTGGGTTGAGGGGGTGTGGCCTAGAGTAGCGGCAATGCAGTACTTGGAGGGGGCGGGGCTCCCTTGTGAAGGAGGAGTGTCCTGTGTTGGGCGGTCCAATAGGTGGAGAGAGGCAGGGCCCATTCTGGGCGGCAGTTTCTGTGCTGGGGAGAGGACGTCGTCCCCTCATCCCCAAAACATCCTACAATCAGGATGAAGTTGGGACTGATTCTAGATAGGAGGCGGGTCGTAGGTAACGAGTGAAAGTGTTCTGAACGGTGCGGTTGAGGAACCTAAGTCAGGCTCGGATGGGGAAGGGGACCGGGCCTACAAAGGTCGTGCTCTCCGATTCCTTGAAAGGGGGTAAAACCTGAGCGTGTGCCCTGAGATTTGGGCTGTGGTTGGGGGTCAGAGCCTGCACAGGGGGCGTTCGTTCCCTGGCCCCATGTATTCCAGGTAGAAGTGGTAGGGGCTAGGGCTTGGGGGCCAGAGGGTAACTTGACCCTGCCCTTAACACCTAGATAGAGAAGAAACTAGAACCGCTGTCGCAGGATGAAGACCACCATGCAGACCTGACCAAGAGCCACCGCCCACTTACTGGCTGCACCATCTTTCTGGGCTACACATCCAATCTCATCAGTTCAGGCATCCGTGAGACCATCCGTTACCTCGTGCAGCACAACATGGTGGGGACCTGGTGCGGTTGTGGTCTTGGCCTCTTCTAGGTCTTACGGGGGCAATAAAATTATTGGTCATTTAAATGACACAGGGAGACAGGGTCAGTTTTTTTTTAAAAATTTCTTATTGTTATGTTAATCCCCATACATTACATCATTAGTTTTAGATGTAGTGTTCCATGATTCATTGTCTGTGCATAACACCCAGTGCTCCATGCAGAAGGTGCCCTCTTTAATACCCATCACCAGGCTAACCCCTCCTCCCACCCCCCTAGACAGGGTCATTTTAAGCAGAGGGACACGATCTACTTTTGTTTTGCAGTAGAGCTTTCTCCAGGGGTCACTGGGTTAGTGTTGGGAGTTAGGAGCCCTTCCTGGGATGAGGGCAGGGCCCTTCTTCCTGGGCTAACCTCACTGACTTGTGGCCGCAGGTGGACGTCTTAGTGACCACAGCTGGCGGTGTGGAGGAAGATTTTATCAAGTGCCTGGCACCCACGTACCTGGGCGATTTCAGTCTCAGGGGGAAGGAGCTACGTGAGAACGGGATCAACAGGTTGGGGGCCCTGAGTGGTGCTGGGCAAAGGAGGTGGGCGGAGGGTCCTGGGGCCTGATGCCCACGTGCCTCATTTTCACAGGATTGGAAACTTACTGGTGCCCAATGACAATTACTGCAAGTTTGAGGACTGGTTGATGCCCATTCTGGACCAGATGGTGCTGGAGCAGAACACGGAGGTGGGGCAGGAGCGACCTGGGGGCCGGCGTGGTAGGAGTCGGGAAGCACTGCAGGCTGAAGTCCAATGTCTCCTCCTAGGGTGTGAAGTGGACACCTTCCAAGATGATTGCCCGCCTGGGCAAGGAGATCAACAACCCAGAATCAGTGTATTACTGGGCCCAGAAGGTGAGGGGCTGGGTGGGGCACGGATACCAGGCCTTGGCACATATTAGCTTGTTTCACCTTCATCGCCACCTGGAGAACCAAGTCATCATTTCCACTCTTAGGTGAGGAACCCGACACAGAGGTTAGGTAATTTGTCTGAGGCTGCACAGCCACTGAGTGTGACCTTGGTATCCTGGCTCTACTCCTAAACCACCCGGGATCAGTTGGGGGGGTGCCATGGGTCCCATGCTCCTCCAATGCGGAGGTCCAGCGGTCAGAGTAGTGAGAGCTACACGATCCTTTGTGTTCTGTCTGGTTTCATCACATATGCTTCTTCATCTGTGAGGGCGGTGCTGTTGCTGTCTCCATTTTATAGTTGAGGAAACTGAGGCCCAGACAACTTAAGCGCTCTGCGCAGAATCAGGCAGAGGAGGGGATGCCACTGGGATGGGGCCCAGCCTGCCCCCACTGGGCTCTGAGCTCCAGTCGCTCTTGTCTTGCTGTCCCCCAGAACCACATCCCTGTGTTTAGCCCAGCGCTCACTGACGGCTCCCTGGGTGACATGATCTTCTTCCATTCCTACAAGAACCCCGGCCTGATCCTGGACATCGTCGAGGGTGAGGTGCTGGGGCCACAGAGCGGGGGAGGAGGGCTGGCTGGGTCCGTAGCCTGACCCCAGCACTCTTCTCCCAGACCTGCGGCTCATCAACACACAGGCCATCTTTGCCAAGAGTACTGGCATGATCATCCTGGGCGGGGGTTTGGTCAAGCATCATATCGCCAACGCCAACCTCATGGTGAGTGGGGACAGAGTACCTGGTCCCTAGTGAGGGTGGTATGTGCGCTAGGCCTATGCCATGTGCCAGGGAGACAACTGTGGACTAGACAGGCCAGGATCCCTGTCCTCCTAGACTGATGTTCTAGTCAGGGAGACCGGCAGCGAACAAGCGACATGCAGGTCACGTGGCAGTTAACTGCTGTGGGAAAAAACGAGGGATGACATGACGGCAAGAGAAACAAGGTTCTGGGAAAGACAGCCGGTGAGCAGAGGAAACGGCCAGTGCAAGGGCTCTGAGGTGCCTGAATGAAGTCCAGGGACAGTTAGCAAGCCGGTGAAGGGGAGCGGGAGGCGACCAGCAGCTGGAGCCAGGCTTCCAGGGCGGCCACTTGAGTGCGCACAGGCGCCCTCTCTGAACAAATGGCTGGTCTGGGAGGAATGATGGGGCCAGACCCGGGTGGGAGTCTTTGTGTGTGGTGGCAGCCCCTGCTGAGTAGCTGTGGGAGAGTTGTTGCTCCCTAGTCGGTGGGTTTGGGGCAGCTCTGCCCATCAACCCTTCCAACGCCCAACCTCACACTCTGCTCACGCACTGATGTGGGGCCCTTCCTGTGGAGGGGCCACTACGGGCTCCCGGCACGCAGGACGCAGCCCTCAGCCTCTGCAGCCAGCGCCCTGATCCCCGTGTGCAGTGACTGGCTGACCAGCTCACCCTGCCCCTCCCCACAGCGGAACGGGGCCGACTACTCTGTCTACATCAACACGGCCCAGGAGTTTGATGGCTCGGACTCTGGCGCCAGGCCGGACGAAGCGGTGTCTTGGGGCAAGATCCGGGTGGACGCCCAGCCTGTCAAGGTGAGGGCTGGTCAGCTGGCTGGGGCGCAGAGTCTCCCAGAGCGCAGCCACGGGCCCTGTAGTTCACCCGGGTCCCGTCTGCAGGTCTATGCCGACGCCTCCCTGGTCTTCCCCCTGCTTGTGGCTGAAACCTTTGCCCAGAGGAGAGATGCCTTCGTGCCTGAGAAGAATGATGCCTGAGTGGCTACGGTTCCAGGGAAGTCCCCCCTCGCCTCTATTTATTAGCTTGCACACCCAACCCCTCCCTGCCTCCTCGATCAGCCTCGTGTCTAGAATAAATGGTCTCCGTGATCCTGCTGGGTCTGTGTCCGTGTCCTTGGCGGCAGTGGGTCCCCACCTTCAGCTGGTGCCACCCTCAGCCTCATAAGCCTCCTCCCGCCAGCACTGGACACTGCCCCCCACAGCGGTCAGCAGGCAGGGCTCCGTGGGGTGGAAGGCCAGTGACTGCACCACACCTGGACCCACGGGCAGGGCCAGTGCCAGGGCACCCTGTGGAGGGAAGGGGCAGGCAGTGGGTATCCGTGCGTCCCTCTCTGCTGACCTTCAGCCACCCGCCTCTAATGGCTTCCCAGGCACTGCAAACCTCAGCTGCCCCAAAATGAATCCCTGAGTTGCTCCATCCTTTGGAGCACGTGTGGCTCAGGCTGAACATCTTGGAAGTCTTCCTCTTTCACGCTTCCCACCCCATTTATCTGTCGGCAAGTGCTCCTGGCCCAGCCTTTAGACCACATCGGATCTGCATTCACAGCCACCACGTTGCTCCGATCCTGTCCCGTCCGTTCCCGGCTTCTCCACCCTGCCGCTGTCCAGGCTCCAGGGGCCCACTGGGCAGCCTCTGTGCTCACTTCGTGCATCAGCTTACAGTCACCGCTCAACACATTTGGTCCCTCAAGCCTGCCCCCGATTGCTCTTCCCACTTCAAAAATGTCCCTCCACACACTGCCCCCTTGAGAGTGACTTTCAGTCTGACAGACTCTAGAGAAGTAGGCGGAACATGGCGCATTCTTAGTTGCCAGAGAGAGCTGGGCCCTCAAGTCTCCAGGGCCCCCCAGTTTCCTCCATCCTCTTAGGGGCATTACTTTCCCTGGTCAAGCCCCAGCCCTGACCCCATGAGGCCAGACTAATTAATAGTCTGTTCCCAGCCTGACCTCCCCACCAGGCCGAGACACAGCAGGACAGGGCTCACAGGGTTTGGGACTAGAAACCATGGGGATGCTCAGAGGTAGCTCAGGGTTTCTGAACTACTGCCCCATCTCAGCTGGGGTCAGATGTGGCTGTCGGCCCCGCTCCCCCCAGGGTCAGTCCCTAGGTCGGCTGGGCTTGCTTAGTGTGGCCCTGTTGCTGCTGCCATCCCACAGTCCTTCTGTCCCCTGAC
The DNA here is from genome assembly GCF_002201575.2 of Neomonachus schauinslandi. NCBI lineage: Eukaryota > Metazoa > Chordata > Mammalia > Carnivora > Phocidae > Neomonachus > Neomonachus schauinslandi. The sequence continues at coordinate 206,007,200 of NC_058403.1, forward strand.
CCAAGTGTGCCACACCTCCAAGCCTTAGCACACACTGTTCCCTTTGCCAGGAATGCCCTTCCTGCTTTGTCTTCTCACTCACTCCTCCAAGCCCCCAGCTCTAATAGCATTCCTTTGTGCAGGTGTGGGAGTTGCTAGGGAGTTGCCTGAGACAGAGCAGGCAGCCTGGTAAGGAGTCGGGGTGAGGAGGCTCACCTCCACCAGGTCCCAGAAATACACCTTCCCGTCCTCGGAGCAGCTGACCACGTGTGTGTCACGCTCGCTCAGGCAGCAGTCCAGCTTGTACTCCTGGTTCTTATGGCCCGAGTACCTGGGGGTGGGTGGGGTCAGGAGGGCTTGGGTCCTAGCAGAGGTAGGGGAGGGGCCCCACCACCCCAAGGACTCACTCGCCCAGCAGCTCCCCTGTGTCCTTGTCTAGAAGCCGCAACATGGAGTCCAGGCTGGACACCAGGGTGCACTGCCCGTCCCGGCTGAAGCAGGTACAAGTGATGGGGCCTGGGGGGGGGGAGGGGCTCAGGTGGGTGAAGCTGGGGCCCCCTTTGCTGCCCCCCACCTGCCCTGCCCGCCCCACAGCCCTGCCACACTCACTGCCCACATAGTCTGAGAAGAGTTGCCCCATCCTCAGGTCATAGCGCCTCACCCGGCCGTCCACAGAGCTGCAAGAGGATGGATCCAGCTGAAGCATCAACTGGGGCCAGTAGGTCCATGGCTCCAGTCCCTGTACTCTCCCTGACCCTGCCAGGACCCTGGCGGGGGGGTGGGGAGGGAGGTGGGCTTGCCCTTCCTGTGCACCCTTCGCTGTCATGCTCACACTTATGGCTACCCATGGAAAATAAACATTGAAATGAATTTTTCAGTGGAATTCCAAGGCACTGGCTTTGAGACTTACACCCAGGGCCAATGAGGACCTACTCCATTGGTTTCTGATATGCACTGAGCATCCTCTCTGGGCTAGTCCTTGGGACACGGCTACGACAAAGCCAGGAGCACTTTCTGCCATCATAGAGACTTGCTGACTGAGAGTAATCTAGGAAGGCCTCCCCAAGGAGGTGGCCTCTAAACTGGGACCTGAAGGATAAGGAGATAAACGTGTGGTCCAGGAGAAGATGTGTGGGAAGGGACCAGCCAACAGGCTGGGCAGCCCAAACTTACCCCCCACCGCCCCCACCACAGTGGGAATGGCACTCCTTTGGGTTGTGGCAACAAACGGGCAGCCCTGCTTGGGAATTTTCATTGTTTGCCTCTTGCAACTAGAATATCAACCTGATGTGGGCAGAGATTTTTCCCTATTTCATTAACTGCTGTATGTTCACTGACTAAAAAAGTGGTATGCCAGAGAGCTCAAAAACACTTTGAGTAGGTAGAAAGGGAGTCCAGGTAGAGAAAGAGCAATTGCAAAGATTCTGAGGTGAGAGCATCTTGGCATAGTAAGAAAAATGAGACCTGGAATGAATAAAACCTAACAGATCAGCAGAGAGCACTGTGCAGGGCCTTGTAAGCTGAGGTGAGAAGAGCAGATTTTAATCTAAGTAGTGAGGCAGTGGTGATCCCCAGTGGCACCAGGGGAGGGGTGAGGTCCTGGCTCCACTCACCCTGCCAGGACCTCATGGTCTGACACCTTCACACTGGATATGCCATCCCTGGCTTCGTCCAGCCTCTGCACTGGCTCAGGCCTCCGCGATCGGCAGTCCCAGCAGCGTATGCTGGAATCGATAGAGCCTGTAAGGGCCAACATGAAGGTGAGGTCGGGTTTGGGCCACAGGGGCAGTACTCTGCCTAGGCTCCAGACTCACCAGACAGGATGACTGTGGCCTCTTCATTAAACTGGACCGTGTTCACCTTCTGAGAAACAGGGATTGCCACTCAGAGGAGGCTGGACTTTGGAGGACTGGGATAAAGGCAGGGTTCCGGATGCAGGTTAAAGCAAGGGTAAAGGAGGGGCGCCTGGGTGGCTCATTCGGTTAAGTGTCTGCCTTCAGCTCAGGTCATGATCCCAGAGTCCTGGGATCGGGCCCCACATAGGGATCCCTGCTATGCGGGAAGCCTGCGTCTCCCTCTCCTTCTGCCCCCCCCCCTTCTGCTCTCTCTCTCTCTCTAATAAATAAATAAAACTTTAAAAAAAAAAAGTAAAGGCTAAAGATAGAGGAGGTGAAAGGTTTTGGGAAAACTGCATTGCTGGGCCATGGGGAAAGGAGCCTTGCTCTGTAATGGGTAGGGGTGGAAGGGTTTCCTGTCACCACCTACACGATAATGTGGGTCCTCTCCTCCACCCACGCTCTAATGAGGCCTCTTTTTGTTTGTACTCACCCCCGCGTGGCCCCGGAATTTGCGAACGACCTGCCCGGATGCCACATCCCACAGCACCACCGCCTTGTCCCCGCCGCCGGAACACAGACTGCTGTTGTCAAAGGAGCTGGAGGGCAGAGGAGGGAAGATCAGTGCTGACCTCAGATCCCAATCTCTGCACCTGTATCTCGGCCTGGCCCCCGGCTCACCCGGCCGCGTCCAGCACCTCGTAGCCGTGGCCACTGTACGTCCGCAGTAGCGTCCCTCGCAACGGATTCCACAGCTTCAGGGTCTTGTCGCTGCCGCACGTCAAACAGTAATTGCCATCCACTGGGGAACACCAGGAAGGGGTTATAGGGCTTCGGACCTCAGAAGATAGGAGGACCCGGAATGAAGAGGGAGCTCACCATTAAATCGTACAGCTCGCACTGCCCCCTGCCCGCAGTCCAGCGTCTTCACCCGTTTTTGCGGCAGCTCCGGGCCCCGTGGTTTCGGCTCAGGGAAAGCCATTTGCTTCGGGACCCCTTCCTTGCCGCCTGACACCGGTTTGCACAAAGGATTCCGAACCCTCGGAACCCACGCTTGGATGTAACCGTATTGTCTTCCGTAGCCTACTTCCTATTACTCACTTCCGGTTCAAATGTTCGGCTTTTTTCGGGACAGTGCGGGGAATATTGAAACCTGATTCCAGCTTCTAGGTTTCTTTCCCCACTTCTTGTTTTCAAGGAACATTTTTGGTCTCTTCTAATTCTCTGTCCCTTGGCTGGGAGGAGTCCTGGCCCCCGCCGCTGGGAACGGAAGTTCGAAGCCTGTGGGTGCTACTCTAAAAGTCACCCTCCGTTTCCGCGCCGGAAGCTGCAACTCCCGTAGCGGAAGAGGCGCGACCTCCGACCTGCCATGTCCACTAACAATATGTCGGACCCACGAAGGCCGAACAAAGTGCTGAGGTGAGGACCCCAACGTCACGGGGACAGGGTTCGGGTTGTGGGGCGAGGCCCAGGGAAGCGCTTGTCCATTTCGGGGGGCGGGACTTTGAGTGCCTCTGACCCTTGAGCCTGTCGCAGGTACAAGCCCCCGCCGAGCGAGTGTAACCCGGCCTTGGACGACCCGACGCCGGACTACATGAACCTCCTCGGCATGATCTTCAGCATGTGCGGTCTCATGCTCAAGGTGGGCGGCGCTGAGTTTCCTTTGGCGTAGCTCCGCCTGATAGCGAAGCCGGTGGGGGGAGCCGATTCGGAATGAAGCGGGGCTGACGCTGAGGGGGCGGGGCGTGGGCCTGGCCGGGGGCGGGGCTGCGGTGTTGCCGGGCGGAGAAAGCCAGAGCCCGGAGGGAGGCGAGGCCAGGGGTCAGGGTGAGTACATGGGAGGTCGGTCTGAAGGTGGGGCCAGGTTTTAAAGTAATTTGGAGGGGACTCGTGGAGAAAAGATGGGGTTCTTAGCATCACGAGCTATGTCAAAGGCCAGTCTTCTTAGGCCTGAGAGTATGTGGTGCGGACAGAGACGCAGGCCAAGAGAGTAGGACGAGAAACTGGGTACCTGGAATAGGCTAGGGGGAATGGGACTGAGGGATTCCTGGGGATAAGGTCCAAGCTGCGTCGGGTGGAATCAGTGGGTTGGAACCCGTGCCTGGGAATGCCCCTATGGGGGTTCATTGGTGTGCCTGTCACTGACCGAATACCCCCATCCACCTGCCTTTCCCCAGCTGAAGTGGTGCGCTTGGGTGGCTGTCTACTGCTCCTTCATCAGCTTTGCCAACTCCCGGAGCTCTGAGGACACTAAACAGATGATGAGTAGCTTCATGTGAGTCTAGGCCTAGAGAAGGAGGACTCCTAAGTGGGAGAGGGGGACCCAAGCCTACCCATCCTGGCCTGACACTTCTCTCCTGTCTCAGGCTGTCCATCTCTGCCGTGGTGATGTCATATCTGCAGAACCCTCAGCCCATGACGCCCCCCTGGTGAAGTCAGCCTAGGACTACTCTGTACACCTTCCCCCAGGCCTGGCCCCTGGCTGTTCAGCCTCTGCCCTCAGCTGGTGTCCTGGGCTTCCCTGAATGAGGTAGTCTCAGGACTCAAAGCTGGATGGAGGGAACCTGACCCTTTACCTGGGATTCCACTTCTGCTGGGCAGAGGGGAATACCCTAGGCCTACCCCTCCTGCCTGCCTTCCCCACCCTGCCTGCTGCTGGGGGAGATGCTGTCCATGTTTCTACGTGTATCCACTCGTTTTTTTGTTGAAACCAGTTAATTATTAATAAAGTTTTGCATTCTGGCTGTTCTTTGGGACCTCTCTCCTGGGCATTGCCGGTGCTCTTCCTGTTGGGGGAAGGGCTCCAGATCCTCCACTCAGGCCTTTGTTGGGGCTTTAGCCTGGAGCCTTCTGGTCGTTCACTTGCTTATTTCAGAAGCCTTGTGACTTAAGTCAGTTGCCAGAGGCAGGACAGTGATCCCTGTCTTCTGGCAACTCAGCAGATGGGTTCTGCTGACCTGAGGAATGTGGGTTTTCATTTTCTTTTTCTTTTGAAGATTTTATTTATTTATTTGACAGAGAGAGAGAACACAAGTAGGCAGAACAACAGGCAGAGGGAGAGGGAGAAGCAGGCTCCCCGAGGAGCAGGGAGCCTGATGCGGGGCTCGATCCCAGGATGCTGGGATCATGACCTGAGCCGAAGGCAGCCGCTTAACCGACTGAGCCACCCAGGCGCCCCGGGTTTTCATTTTCTTATCAGACAAATCGGGTAGTATCAGTGAGCTGGATGGACTAATTGGGATTGGGAAAAGCATGAAAGACTGAGTCCTCCCCCACCTGTCACTCCTCACCTGAGTCCCATGGGTATTTCTTCCAATCAGGCTGGATACCTCCCATCCTCAGTACCCCAAGGGCAGTTCCTCTGTGCATAATCCTCATAGGACAGAACAGGACCACCATCAACCCCTGCTCCTAGCAAGCTAGGTCCCTCCAAGACCCTAGCCCTGAAGATCAATGGAACATCCTAGGATCCCACGCACACACCCCCACCTCCTAAGCAAACTACACCCGGAGGAAAGTCTGAAGCCTCTGCGTCCACGGGGACAAAGGGACACTCCGAGGACACTCGGAGGCGGTGAGACACTAACGGCTCCCCTGGTTAAACCAGCACCCGAGGGTGGGACACGCCCAACGCCTCCGTATACTCCTAGTGTCCCCAGGGGCTAGCCAGAGCTGAGGCCTCAGGCCCGTGACACGCCCGGCAGCACCCTAGCCCCGCCCCCGCCAGCGACCATTGGCCAGGTCGGGTTCTGGGGGCGGGGCTTTTGCCCGGCCACTCCGGGCCCGGGAAGTCCCTGGTGGCGGCTGCGGTGGCCGTGGCGGCGGCGGCGGCGGCAGCTGCGGAGCCATGGTCGCCGACGCGCGGCCTTCGGGGGTCCGCGCTGGCGGTGGCGGCCGGGGCGCGTCAGGGCCCACGACGAGCTCCCGCGCGCTGCAGCCACCGCTCCCGCCTCTCTCCTTCCTCTTTTTGTTGTTGGTGGCGGCGCCCGGCGCTCGGGCCGCGGGATACGAGGTGAGCGTGGCCCGGGAGCGGAAATGTACACCAGCTGGAGCGAAGCCCCGAGTAGGGTCCGGAGGTGTGGGTGGGTTTGTTCTGTGGGTGCGTAGTGAATGGTTGTTAATATGACAGTGTGGCCTGAAGGCATGCTTTGCGTCGTTGAAAGATCTGGCCGTGAGAGTCTGAGAATTGGGCTCTCTGTACCTGCCTCCTTCCTTCTGTGGGTCAGCTTGCCTGGACTTTGCATGCACTTAACTGTGTGATTGGACATATGTGTGTATGTGGGAGCGGGGTGTGTGTGTGTGTGGGGGGGGGATTGCTTGAGAGCTGGGACTCTGGAGTCAGCCTGCCTGGAGTTCCAGTCTGGCTCCCTGACTTCCTGGCTGTGTGACTTGGGGCAAGTCACTTAACCACTCTGATCCCCAGTGCTCTCATCTGAAAATGAGATACTGCCCCCCAAGCCCCAGGGTGGCTGCTTCCTATTTGCAAACGCCTAATAATCATTTGCTACTACTATTACTGGTAACCCAGGGTGTGAGTGAGAGCTGCCCTGAGGAGTTGTGTCAAGTGGGAGTTGTATTTGTATGCCCAACTCTGTGGGTGTCCTCCCTAGAAGGACCTGGCCCCATTTCTCTGAGTCACTCACCTCTAGATCAAAACTTATCTTGTGTCCCCAGCCCCACCCCAGCCTGCTTCTTAACCTCCGTGTAACTGACAGGATGTGTGTATTTGGGGTCCCTGTGCAGACATGCCCATTGGTGCATCCGGACATGCTCAACGTGCACCTGGTGGCCCACACGCATGACGATGTGGGCTGGCTCAAGACTGTGGATCAGTACTTTTATGGCAGTGAGTAGAGCATGGAGACTTCCCCGTGGGGCCCCCTTGCCCCTTTGAGCCCTTCAGATCCTTTCTGGGTCCTGGACATTGGGAGGGGGGACATTGTCCAGTTTGAGCTCCTGTGTCTAAGAATGCCCCCCTTGGCTCATTTGTCCCTGACTGCCTGACCCCTGTGCCCACAGTCCAGAATGACGTCCAGCATGCGGGGGTGCAGTACATCCTAGACTCAGTCATCTCTTCCCTGCTGATGGAGCCCACCCGCCGATTCATCTATGTGGAGATTGCCTTCTTCTCCCGTTGGTGGCACCAGCAGACAAATGCAACACAGGAAGTTGTGCGGGACCTGGTGCGCCAGGGTGAGCCTGCCCGAAGGAAGTGAAAAGAGGAAGCCCAGCTCAGCTCTGTTTCTGACCCTCCTCCAGCTTCTGAGATTTTATCATGTCCTGTGCAGCCTGTATGTGCATGTGGCTCTGCCTGCCTGGAATTTCCCTTTATTTGTAGAACTCCTATGCATCCTACAGGGCCCCACCTCCAGGGGATCCTCAGGGAAGCCTGCCATGCAGGGGGCCCTCTGTTCCATGTCTGGCTACACTGGCTTGGGAGTGACTCCTCTTCTCCCTCCAGGCCTAGGTTTGCAGGCAGGCCTTCTTATCCCCTGCATTGCCACCCCTGGCCCCAGTCCTGGCCCTGACAATCCACCCAGACTGCCCTTCCCGCACAGGACGCCTGGAGTTTGCCAATGGTGGCTGGGTGATGAACGATGAGGCAGCCACCCACTACGGAGCCATCATAGACCAGATGACGCTTGGATTGCGCTTTCTGGAAAACACATTTGGCAAAGATGGGCGCCCCCGTGTGGCCTGGCACATTGACCCCTTTGGTCACTCTCGGGAGCAGGCCTCGCTGTTCGCACAGGTGATCTACCAACCTCACTCCTACCTCTGACTCCTCCCTTGGCCACTCAAGCCCCACCCTTCCCTGCAAGCTCACCTGGCCCAGGCCCTGTCCCCTGGTCCCTTGAGGCCCTGCCTCTTGGGTGAGCTATGAATCCCATTACTGCCTGCCCCCCCCCCCCACCCTCCAGCCTTTCTGCTCTGCCTCCGCCCAGGATGTGACCCCACTCCAGCTGGCTCCTCCCGGGCCCCACACCTGCCCCTCACTGTAGCCCTGGCCCCACCCCATTTGCTATGATCCCGGTTCCTCTCTAAAGCCAGGTGGCGGGTGGAGGGCTGCCCAGCTTTTCAACCGGCTTCACAACCTTTGCCATGATGGCGTCCCCTTTCCACTCTCTGATCCCTTCCATTCTCAGGCTGCTTAAGGGGGATTTGAATCAGGCCCCTTTCCAAAGTGGGGAAGGTGGAAGTCTGATCTAGCATTGCACCCGCACCTCCCAGCTCTCCCGCAATGTCATCTGACCCTTGCCCAAGCTTCAAAATGAGCTGGAGCCCTTCCTTGTTTCAGACCTGCTTTTTCTAACTGTGCTCTGACTGCCCCTCCCACGCTGAGGGGACTGACGGGTGGTGGGGAGAGGACTGGGCACCCACTGCTCCTGCCCTCTGATCCCGGTCCTCATCCCTCCCCACCTCCAGATGGGCTTTGATGGCTTCTTCTTCGGGCGTCTGGATTATCAAGATAAGGGGGTGCGGAAGAAGAAGCAAGAGATGGAGCAGGTTTGGCGGGCTAGCGCCAGCCTGGAGCCCCCAGTAGCCGACCTCTTTACCAGTAAGGGCGTGTGGGCTGGGGTCAGCGCTGGCCCCAGGGGCATGGGACCTGGGACCATGCTCAGAGGGCCTTGGGTTTGCTTTTATACTCTGTTGTCCTGAAACTCTTAATAATTTACAAACAAGGACCCAGCACTTGCACTTTGTATTGGGCCCTGCAAATTCTGAGGTCCCTCCTGGTGGGGTGTGGCAGGCTTTGGTCCCCGGGCAGGTCTGGGACGCTGAGCCTGGTGTGGCATGCAGGTGTGCTCCCCAATATTTACAACCCACCGGAGAAACTGTGCTGGGACACGCTGTGTGCTGACAAGCCCTTTGTGGAGGACCCGCGCAGCCCCGAGTACAATGCCAAGGAGTTGGTCGATTACTTCCTGCAGTTGGCCACTGCCCAGGTAACCCTACTGTGCAGAGCCCGTGAGACTCATGTTCATAATGCACTGGGCCCTCTCCATGGCACGGGCATTCCCTAACACCTCCTCATCACCCTCGGAGGAAGGTAGCATTCCATTCACCATCGCCAGGCTCCCCTCCCAGATTTGTGTTCATTTCTGATTAGAAGACTGCAGACAACCTTTGCTGCCCCAAACGCTCACCAAAGGCATGAGACAGCATGGTGCAGTGCCTCAGTGCGCTCATCTGGGCCCACGAGTACTCAACAGTGTGAGGCTATTTTTACATGTGTTCCTACGCTCCCACAGGACCCACTTCCACTGCCCCCTCCACTCCTCTACGTGCACCCACACTTGTTTTTTAAAGATTGATTTATTATTTTTAAAGATTTTCTTTATTTATTTGAGAGGGAGAGAGAGTGAGTGCACACAAGCAGGGGTGGAGGGGCAGAGGGAGAGGGAGAAGCAGACTCCCCGTAGGACCCTGAGATCGTGACCTGGGCCGAAGGCAGACGCTTAATGACTGAGCCACCCAGGCGCCCCAGCACCTGCACTCTTGACCACATATATACCACAACACAGCTGTACGCAGGGATGGCCCAGGACACCCTGGCCTGAGGAATTCTCCATTCCACCTGCAGGGCCAGAACTACCGCACCAACCACACCATAATGACCATGGGCTCAGACTTCCAGTATGAGAATGCCAACATGTGGTTCAAGAACCTTGACCGGCTCATCGAGCTGGTCAACGCTCAGGTAAGTGTGCCAGCTCGTGTGCATGAATGTGCTTGGATCCCTGGCCCTTGGGTCATATGCATCGCAGTGGGTGCTCTCTTAGTTTTTTATTGCTACTATAACAAATGACCAACAAATACAGCGGCTGAAAACAACAGAAATATATTATCTTACAGTTTTGTAGGCCAGAAGTCGGACACAATTCCGACTTGCGTTGGGTTAAAAATTGGGTTTGGGTTAAAAATCAAGATGTCAGCAGGGCTGGGTTCCTTTTGGAAGCTCTTGGGGAAAGTGTCCAACTTCTAGAGGCCTCCTGCATTCCTTGACTCATGGCCACCCATCTTGCAAGCCAGCCATGCAGCCGCTCTCTGCCCCTGCGTCTCTCATCACATCTCTTTCTTACTCTCACTCGCTCTTTCCTCTTCTACTTTTTTAAAAAAATTATTTATTTGGAGAGAGAGAGTGTGTGTGCTAGTGCAAGGCAGGGAGGGGCAGAGGGAGAGGGAGAGAGCGAATCTCAAGCAGACTCTACGCTAAGCGTAGAGCCAGACACGGGGCTTGATCTCAAACCGCTGAGATCATGACCTGAGCCGAAATAAGGGTTGGACTCTTAACTGACTGAGCCACCCAGGTGCCCCCCCTTCCTCTTTTAAAGACCCGTGATGACACTGGGCCCTACAGATCATCTAGGATAATCTATTCTAAGGTCAGCTTATCAGCAACCTGAACTCCATTTGCAGCCTTAATTTCCCTTTACCATGTAACCTAACAGGTTCTGGGAATCAGGACTCAGACCTCCTTGGGCCTCTCACATCTGAAATGTCCTTCCCATCAGTTCCATCCTCAGAGCTGTCTACTGGCAGTCTCTATGTCTTCAGCTTCCACTTGCTCCCAGCACCACTGTTCCACCCAAAACACCCTCAGGAACATCACCAAGGGCCTTCCAAAAGACATTTCCCAGGGCTCCCCATGACCCCGAGGAGCCCTGGACACCTTGATCACTTTCTTCTGTAAATATCATGGTCCTGAGCTGCCACAGGTTTCCTCCTGCCCCGGACCGCTCCTCTGCCCACTGCATTCTATTGGAAATAGAGTCTCTTACTTCAAATCCCTAGCTTGCCACTTAGTGGCTCTGTGACCCTGAGAAATCTTAAGTGCTCTGCCTTAGTTTTCTTATCTAGAAAATGGGCATAATGGTGGCTCCCACCTGATAAGGCTGTTAGGGTTTAATGAGTTCGTTTACACAGATCAGTAGAACAGGGACAGGTAAATAACCAGTATTATGGTGGTTGCTTATTACTGTTATTTGGGGCTGAACACCTGCTTCTCCTTTAACACGCAAGCTGCAATGTTTCCTCCTCAAGGAAGACTTCACCAAACACAGGTGGAGCTCCTGCCCTTTCCTCTGTGTACACACAGTCCCCACAAATACCTGTGAGGCCACAGCCAGGCTGATTATAACGGACTATCTGTTCAGTATCTCTCCTCCACTTGGCTGTGGGTTCCAGGAGAGTGGGGCTGGCCTCTGCTTCTAGATTGTGTCTGAAATCGAGCATATTGAAGAAGCAAGTGATTGTTTACTGAGCAAATCCTGTGTGTGTGTGTGTGTGTGTGTAACTATGTATGTGACTGTGTATGCAGGGGTAGACATGTGGATGCACATAAAGGTGTGTAGTCCCATTTACTTCCCTTCATGCACTCAAGTGTTTAGTGAGCACCTACTGTGTACCGGGCACTGGGTTCACAACACAAGCAGAACAAACATCTTTTTCTTCACAGAGGAGGTCACCTTCTTGGTCCTCCACTTCAGTTGAAAGTGAATCTCCATTCATTCTAACAGTGGTGTCATTGAGCAATAACCTGACAGTCCTGAGAAATGATCACTCCTGCCCTATAATGTCATACTTAGTTTTTCCACACACACAAAAAATTTTTTAAGATTTTATTTGTTTCGGGCGCCTGGGTGGCTCAGTTGGTTAAGCGACTGCCCTCGGCTCAGGTCATGATCCCGGAGTCCCGGGATCGAGTCCCGCATCGGGCTCCCTGCTCGGCGGGGAGCCTGCTTCTCCCTCTGACCCTCCTCCCTCTCATGCTCTCTGTCTCTCATTCTCTCTCTCTCAAATAAATAAATAAAATCTTAAAAAAAAAAAAAGATTTTCTTTCTTTCTTTAGAGAGGGGAGACGAGCGGGGGAGGAACAGAGGGAGAGGGAGAATCTCAAGCAGACTCCCTCCTGAACACAGAGCCTTAGGCGGGGCCTATCTCACGACCCTGAGATCATGACCTGAGCCCAAATCAAGAGTCCCACGCTTAACCAACTGAGCCACCCAGGCGCCCCCACAAAAAATTTTTAATGATAAAATTGGAATTAAAAAAAAAAGTTTCATAAAAATTTCAGGTTTATTCTCGCATCCGTGAAATTCTTTCCATGCTGGTAATGTTGAGTTGCTGCCAAAATTCAGCCTCACACTGGGCCATTGGTTTGCACTCAAAATGTGTACTACAAGAATCCGAACCCACCGCATGCATGAAGGTGCGCACATGTGTGTGAGGATGTGTGTGCACAGCTGGGGGCCCCCTGGGAAGGTGCCGGCTCCCGAGGGCTCACACACGGACACCTCCCCCCAGCAGCAGGCCAACGGGAGCCGCGTCAATGTTCTCTACTCCACTCCCGCCTGTTACCTCTGGGAGCTGAACAAGGCCAACCTCACCTGGTATTTGGGGGGACATGGGAGCTTGGGGGGGTTGGCCTGCCCTTTGGGTCATGACCCGGCCCTCAATGCCTCTGCCGCTGCAGGTCCGTAAAACAGGATGACTTCTTTCCCTATGCCGACGGCCCCCACAAGTTCTGGACCGGCTACTTTTCCAGCCGGCCGGCCCTCAAACGCTATGAGCGCCTCAGCTACAACTTTCTGCAGGTGAGTGGGCACTGGGCTCAAGGGGGCGCCCAGGGGTCCCAAAAGGTGCGGGGCCCCAACACACCTCCTCTGTTCCCCAGGTGTGCAACCAGCTGGAGGCACTGGCGGGTCCGGCAGCCAACGTGGGACCCTATGGCTCAGGAGACAGTGCACCCCTCAGTAGGTGTTGAGACGATGAGGGGACGGGAGTGCGTCTGAAGCTGGCCACACCGACCCTCGGCCACCCCATCGCGTCCCCTCATAAAACTCCTCGGGGACCCTGCCCTCCCACACGTCATCTTTCCCGTGTCCTTGGGGTCTGGACTGAGAGTCCTGCAGAGACTCCAGCCGGTTCACCGTCTTCCTGTAGATGAGGCGATGGCGGTGCTCCAGCATCACGACGCGGTCAGCGGCACGTCCCGGCAGCACGTGGCCAATGACTACGCGCGCCAGCTAGCGGCAGGCTGGGGGCCCTGCGAGGTGCGCGGGGTGGAGCCAGGGAGGGGGCGGGGCCGGGAAGAGGCGGGTGTAGAACGAAAGGGCGGACACCGGAAGAGGCGTGGCCAAGGACAGTGGGGTGGAGTCTAGGTATGCCTGCATGGGGCGGGGCCTGGGGTGAGAGGCGGGGCCTGGGGTGAGAGGCGGGGACAGGCAAGGGGCGGGGTCCGGGAGGAGACACGGAGGAGACCTGGGTGGACCTCCAGAGCTGACCCATGGACTTTTACGCTCCCTCCCACAGGTTCTCCTGAGCAATGCGCTCGCGCGGCTCAGCGGCTCCAAGGAGGACTTCACGTACTGCCGCAACCTCAACATCAGTGTCTGTCCGCTCAGCCAGACAGCCAAGAGCGTGAGCCGGGCTCGGGTTGGAGGGGCGGGGCCGGGAAGCAGGTGGGTGGGACAGCACTGGAAACTGAGGACAGCGGGGGCGGGGCCCGGAGGAGGAGGGGCTCGGACTGAAGGGCTCTTGAGGTACCTGCCGGTGTGAAATTGGTTGGGAGGATCGGTCTGCGGAGCGATCACTTGGGGGGGCAGTGAAGCTGGGGTGGAAGAGACCAAAGCACCCCATGGGGGCTTGGATCACCCAAGGACGTTGCCGCATGTAGTGGGTGGGTTTCAAGAAGGCCTGCTGTGACCCATGACCGATCTGGCCCTCCCACACCAGTTCCAAGTGACCATTTATAACCCCTTGGGGCGGAAAGTGGATTGGATGGTGCGGCTGCCAGTCAGCGACCACATTTTCGACGTGAGGGACCCGAATGGCACAATTGTGCCCAGCGATGTAAGCCCTTTCAACAAATATTTCTCCTATGAGTACCACCCCCCATGATTACCTCCTGCCTTGGACACCTCCTCCTGGGGATTTCTACCCCCCACCTCACCCCACCCCACGGACACATCTCCCTCCATGGATAACTCCTCCCATGGACACCTCCCTCTCTCAGGTAACTCATGCATATCTCCCCCTCCATCAATACCTTGGGCCTAGTACTTTTTCTTTTTCTTCCCCTTAACATCATACCCCCTTGGAAACATGCGCTCCCCCTTACCCCCCTGTCTTGCCTCTCGGACAGTCTCTCCCTTTTTAATGTCTCCTCATGAATTTTTTTAAAAATATTTTATTTTGGGGCACCTGTGGCTCAGTCGTTAAGCGTCTGTCTTCAGCTCAGGTCATGATCCTGGGGTCCTGGGATGGAGCCCCGCATCGGGCTCCCTGCTCAGCGAGAAGCTTGCTTCTCCCTCTCCCACTCCCCCCGCTTGTGTTCCCTGTCTCGCTGTGTCTCTCTCTGTCAAATAAATAAATAAAATCTTTAAAAATATATTTTATTTTTTAAAAGATTAATATTTTTAAAAAGATTTTATTTTTTTAAGTAATCTCCACATCCAATGTGGGGCTCCAATTTACAACACCGAGATTGAGTGGCATGCTCTACCAACTGATCCATCCAGGCATCCCGAATTTTCTTTTTTTTTTTTGCTTTATTTCCCTCGTTCTAGAAGGCCTCTACCTATGAATCTTTTCCTCCCCCCAAACCTGCCTTTCCCTCATTTCCCTGCTTCAAGGATTTCCTTCCCCATTTCTTCCCTCACTTCCCCTTCTCCCACAGTCTCTGCACCCCCTAAATTTCCCCCCCCTTTTATGAATCTTCTCTGCGATCTTTAACTCAGAATTTGACACTCCATCCTCCCTGGCCAACACCTATATTTCTTCTCCCCATCTGGGGCTCATTCTTCTCCTGGAGTTTGACCCATCCCTTTATGTACAGCTCAGTATTTATACTCATAGCCTCTTGACTCAATTTCCCTCCTCCATTACCCAAGGTGGTGAGACTTCCTAGCTCAGACAGTTCGGACCTGCTTTTCTCGGCCTCAGTGCCTGCCCTGGGCTTCAGCGTCTACTCAGTAACCCAGGTGCCCGGCCGTAGCCCCCATGCCCACAACCGCCAGCCCAGATCCCAGAAGTCCTGGTCCCATGGCTTGGCCATCCAAAATGAGGTGAGACTCCGTTCAGATGCCCTTCCCTTCCCCTGTGACAAATTTGAGGTGTCATGGTAAGCTGCATGGACTCTGGATCAGTGGGTCTTGGGTTCATGGTCTAGTCACCAGTCCCTCGTTATGTGTCCTCCAGTAAGTGACCAGCTCCCTTTGAGCCTCAGTATCCGTTCCTGGGACTGTGAGGACCCAGTGTAATCATGGATGACACTGGACAGATACGTAAGGGCTGACAGTGGTAGGGGTTTGCAAATTAAATGAGGCAGGGCAGAGATTCGAGGGAGGGAGCCACGTGGCCATGTAGGGGAAGAGGGATCCAGGCAGGCAGGGAGCTGCAGAAACAAGAGCCCTCAGGCAGAAGGGTGCTGAGTGTTCCAGGAACCCCCTGGGGCTCAAGGGACGGGTATTGGGTGACAGGTCAGACTCTGCAAGACTTGAGGGCCTAAGGGAAAGACTTTGCCTTTTACTTCGAAGGAGCCACGTCAGGAGCAAGGTTGCATTAAGACTGTAATGGGCCCTAGCACTTTTGCCTTTGTGGGGCCCTTTTTCCATTAGAAAAAAAAAAAAGTTAAAAATTGTATTTCATGAGCAGGTGGCTGTAAAAGACGAGTATAATATATTCATTATTATTACATTTAAGTTTTCTTCTGATTCTAGAAGAAGTCAAAATTTACATATTTCCATTGGCCCCTAAAAGTCTCCTGGGCCATGGCACTATGATTCCTTTGTCAAATGCGCGAGTCAGCCCTGGGCCCAAGCTGACTGGCTAGGATGGTATTTAGGGTGTCACTGGCGCCCTCTGGTGGCCGCGGGCGGGGGGAACTGACTGGGGAAGCGAGCCTGGAAGGGGTCTGCCGCACTAGTCCTAGAAGGCCATGGAAATGGTGAGAAGTGGTCAGATTGAGGAGGAGGTGGAAGGTAGAGCTGTTAGGATTTGTTAATAGGGTCAGGTGTGAGGAGAGAGAGGAGGAGGAGGGGAGGGTAGCTCCTGGGCTTTCTCCTGAGTCCCAGGAAGGATGAAGAAGCTGCCCTTGGCTGAGATGATGGTTATTAACCTGTGTCTGCCCTTTTCTACCCAGTACCTCCAGGCTAGGTTTGACCCTGACACGGGACTCTTGGTGGAGTTGGAGAACCTGGACCAGAACCTCCTGCTGCCTGTTCGCCAAGCCTTCTACTGGTGAGGGGGGGGACCACCAGGCCAGGGAGGGGGTGTAAGTAGAGCTGGGGTCACTTACCTGACTCTCACCTGCCCCGGCCCCAGGTACAACGCCAGTGTAGGCGACGATCTAAGCACCCAGGTCTCGGGTGCCTACATCTTCAGACCCAACCGCCAGGAACCATTGATCGTGAGCCACTGGGCTCAAACGCACGTGGTGAAGGTCTGGGGCCTTGAATGATGAGTGGGTGTGGGGGAGGTGGGGGGCCGGGGGGGGTGGTGAGCCATATGTGGGTAGGGGCGGGGGGTCGGGTTTATATCTCTATCAGATAAGAGGGCTAAGACCTGAGGGGAATATTGAGAATCTTCCCACAGGGCTGATATTCACGGCTGGTTGAGTAACAGTCATTCCGTGGGAGCAAGTACGAAGGCTTTCACATCTGCTGTGGGTGTCAGGATTATACTTAGCTTTTGAAACTGGGGGTGGGGTGTTCCCTCTTGGCCCGTGAATGGGGAGAACCAGGTGTAGCTGCTTGAAGAGTTCACCAAGGATCTGTGGTAGGAGGGGATTATATCTGAGGTGGATATTTGAGAGGTCACACTTGGATAGGGCTTGGGTGATTCTCACTTAGGATGGATATCTGAGGGTGCATCTGGCTGGGAACAGGGGCTCACCCTTGTGGGGTTTCTCGGGGCCTCTCATTGACATTTCCTCTTAGGGTAGGCCAGGTAATGGCCAGATTCACATTCGACATAATTCCCCTTGAGGTGAACTTCTGCATATGTGGGTCACTGCATTAGGATATAATTTTGCTGCAGTAACAGTTGCCAAAATTAATGGTAGATGTTTCTTTCCATCTAACAGAAAGTCTGACTGGGCCATACAGGGCAGATGGAGTGACTTCAGAGTCATCCAGGCCTCTTCTGTCTCATTGTTCTGCCCTCCTCAACATTCAGCCTCTACCTCATGGCCCAAGATGGCTGCTTAAGCTCCAGCCGTCATATTTGCATTTGAGCCAGTGGGAGAGGGAAAGAGGCAAGGAACATTGTGTACGCCTCTTTGATCATTTTCCATTGAGCAAACCATGGTTACACAGCTACTGATAGCCTCAGGGAAGACTGGACAATATAGTCTTTATTCCAGGTAGCCACTTGCCAAGCTAGAATCCTGTTCTAAGGAGGGAAGATGGGGTAACGGCGGACAGCAAGCATATATGCTACACTTAAGAATTATGTGTTGGGGCGCCTGGGTGGCTCAGTCGGTTAAGTGACTGCCTTCGGCTCGGGTCATGATCCTGGAGTCCCGGGATCGAGTCCCGCATCGGGCTCCCTGCTCGGCGGGGAGTCTGCTTCTCCCTCTGACCCTCCTCCCTCTCATGCTCTCTGTCTCTCATTGTCTCTCTCGCAAATAAATAAATAAAACCTTTAAAAAAAAAAAAAAGAATTATGTGTTAACATCTGACATGGGAAGTGTGGAGGAGGTTCCCATGCTATGAGTGGAGTTGACCTGGATGTGAGGTTAATAGCAGGGGTGGGTATCCGCAGGGCTTGCCAGTGTGCAGGTGCAGGCTTAGACTTACCCCCCACCCCCATGTGCCCGCAGACACCCTTGGTGCAGGAGGTGCACCAGAACTTCTCAGCCTGGTGTTCCCAGGTGATTCGTCTGTACCCAGGACAGCGGCACCTGGAGCTGGAGTGGACAGTGGGACCAATACCTGTGGGGTGAGTAGCACCCACTGGGACTTGGGGGGTGGGGGCAAGGGCAGGGTGGGATAGGTGAAGCTCACAATCTTGCTATCCCCTCGGGTCCAGTGACGGCTGGGGGAAGGAGATCATCAGTCGCTTTGACACAGTGCTGGAGACAAAAGGACTGTTCTACACAGACAGCAATGGCCGGGAGATCCTGGAGAGGAGGTGGGGTGACTGGGGGCAGTAAAGAGTGGTCTGTGGTGTGTGGGGGCCCAGGCTTGTGGGGGCATCTGCTGATCCTCTGAGTGTGGGAGGGAGGGGATGAAGGGGGAGTGAGGAATGGATAGACCGGGGAAGGGGAGCTGGACCCCAGGCCTGACCAAACCCTCCCCCTCCTCAGGCGGGATTATCGACCCACCTGGAAGCTGAACCAGACTGAGCCAGTGGCAGGCAATTACTATCCAGTCAACAGCCGCATTTACATCAGGGTAACAACTCCATCCTGCTCCCCATTTCTTAGCACCCCTCCACAGAGTGGGGGTCGCCATCATTCCTAGCATCTCTTGGTTGTCCTTGGTGGTCTCCACCATCCCCTGTGATACCTGTCTGGGGGCCATAGCTGGCTGGCTGTGGGACCCCTCACTCTCCCCTCACCCCCCCAATGCCCAGGATGGCAAGATGCAGCTGACTGTGCTGACTGACCGCTCCCAGGGGGGCAGCAGCCTGAAGGATGGCTCCATGGAGCTCATGGTGAGTGGCCAGAGCCCTGTTTCAGCCTGTTCCCACCCTGGCCCCCTACTGGGCCTTGAAAGCCTGTTTCTGCTCCGTTCTCTGCTAGGCGCACCCCACTGCCTGTAGTCCCCACTAAGCTGAGACCTCCATTCCTATGTGGAAAGTTTACTCCAAGCTTTTGTTCAGTCCCTACCTAGCTCCCCATCTCCTCCAGGCCCTGACTTGCCCTATCCCGTTAGATCCTTCCCTCCCTCTGTCCTAGTCCCTTGCTAGGTTGGATCCCCACTTCTGCTGGCGGTCCCCTACTAGACCTTTCTCCGCATCCATTCTTCTCACTCTTTAGTTTCTCTTGAAATTTCCACAAGCCCTTACCCAAATTTCTGGCCCAGAAATCGGCCAGAGGGACTCCTCACCCTCTCCTGGCCACTCCCCACAGGTGCACCGAAGGCTTCTGAAAGACGATGGACGTGGAGTAGGGGAGCCGCTGCTGGAGGAGGGGTTGGGGCTGTGGGTGCGAGGGCGCCACCTCGTGCTGCTGGACAAGGCTCCTACCGCGGCCACCAGACACCGGTTGCAGGCAGAGAAAGAGCTGCTGGCCCCGCAGGTGGTGCTGGCCCCCGGTGGCGGCGCCCCCTACCACCCGGGAGTCGCCCCGCGCAAGCAGGTGAGGGGCGTGGAGACGCCAGGTGGAGAAGACCCCAGTGAACCACGGAGGGTTTTCCTGGCCTTAGGCGGGACCCACTCCGCCCGCCCCTAACTCGTCCTGGGGAGGCCATAAGCTAGTCCCACCCCCTCAGCTCAGCCCCGTCGCCCGGCAGTCCCGGCTTGCTGAGTCCCATCCCGCCACGACTGGGTCTTAGCGCAGCCTCAGAGCTCTCCCCTCCCGCGGGCTCACTGCTCACTGGGCCCCACCCTCTCGCCTCCACTTCCCCACGCTCGGCCCCGCCCCTAGCCACGCCCCCTGAGCTTCAGCCCCGCCCTATCAGTGGGTCTCCGGCCAGATCAGGTCTGCCCCTTCCGGGCTCGGGCCCGCCCCCAGCCTGGCACCGCCCTTCCCTGGGTCTGTCCCATCCTCTCATTGGCTTAGCCCAACCCTTTCTAGCTGAGCCTCTTCCCTCCCTGACGAAGCCACGCCCCTTGCGTCCGAGCCCCGCCTCCTAACCGCGCCTCGGCCCCACCCCCTTCCTGCAGTTCTCAGGGCTCCGCCGGGAGCTGCCTCCCTCGGTGCGTCTGCTCACACTGGCCCGCTGGGACAGGACAACGCTTCTCCTGCGCTTGGAGCACCAGTTTGCTGTAGGGGAGGGCTCTGGCAACCTGAGCTCCCCGGTGACCTTGGATTTGAGGGTGAGGAGGGCAGAAGTGGGAAGGAGACAAGGGAGAGGGGAAACCCTGCTTTGTCCCCACTCAGCCCGGCCCATCCACTGCCTACAGGACCTGTTCTCCGCCTTCACCATCACCTACCTGCAGGAGACCACGCTGGCGGCCAACCAGCTCCGGGCCAGCGCTTCCAGGCTCAAGTGGACGCCAGCCACGGGTGGGGGCCTGCCCGGGGAGTTGGGGGCTGGGGGCTGTGTGGGAGGTGTGGGAATGTTGGCCAGGACCGGGATAGAGCTCCAGCGTCTAGAGCGGTGTTCAGATCCAGGTTAGGGGGTTAAGGGTCTTAAGTGGGTCTAAGCAAACTAGCAGTGGGTCTTGAGGGTTTGAGATGGGATTCCTTGGGTATCTAGTTCTGGGGAGAGGGCTGTGCGCATCACTCCTGGGATTGGCATGATGGTCTTTAGAAGGGCTTGAGGGTGTGAGGGAGATGGCCCGACACTGGGGACAGATTGGGGGATCTGGGGATAGTATTCAGGGCCTGGGAGACAGTTTAAAACGGGTCTGGGAATAAGGCCCTGGGGATAGATTTGAGGGTATATGGCTGTGTGGAGGCCGAGGGGAAGGAGCAGGAGGAGGGGGTGAGGCAGAGGAAGTTGGCACCCCTCACTTCTCCTTTGCACCTCCCCAGGCCCCACAGCCCAGCCCTCTCCTTCCTGGCTGGACCCTGCCGCCATCACGCTGCAGCCCATGGAAATCCGCACCTTCCTGGCCTTGGTCCAGTGGAAAGAGCATGGCTAGACATGCTGGGGGGCAGGCACACTCTCCCCCTCCTCCTGCTGCTGCTGCTGCCACCAACAAAAGCCATTAAAATGCCACTACCAAGACTTGGGCCAAGGTGTGACTGAGTGGGGCTTTGTTTTTTGTTTGTTTTTGGAGAGGGATTTCATTTATGGCCTAGAAAGGTCAGCAAACACTATTTGACTCTTGCCCTGAGGCCTTGCAGGGAGGTCACACCAGACTACACCGTCCACACCCCACTTCATCCACCACGGTCTTCCACTCCTCCTTCACTCCTTCGTCCACTCAGGCTGTGGTACAGCTGTCTCTAGAAGCTACCACGAGTGGGCCTGCATGGGATATAGGCCCAGAGAACCAGATGTACCCTGGGGCCTTCCAGACCTGGCCTTGGGGGAGCCAGGCTCTGAAGGCAAGGAGTCTAGGGTCCTGGTGAAGGGGGTGGAACAGGAGCCAGGTTCCAAAGTGAGGCCTTGGACAGGTGGGCTAGAGCTGCTGGGCTCCCAGGAGACAGGCAGAGAGCCTGGCACGCCTGGTGTGCTCTGGGGTCTGTTATGGAGGAAGGACACTTTGGGAAGAAACTGGTGGTTTAGACTTGAAAGTGAGTGACTTCCCCTCCGGTCAGGACAGCCTTATGCAGGTGCCTTAAAGGTGCATGGAGGTCAGGGGGGCATCCCAGGCTGACCTGCAGCCCATGTTTGGACCTATGCACCCCTGATTGTCAGATGCACCTCCAGAAAAAATTTTTAAGTCCCTCTTGGGGTGGCAGGCATGAGCCTGGGCAACTAGAACCTCTGGGGAGGGCACCAGGGGCCTAAATAAGGTCCCAGATGGGGCCTGGGTGCTGGATGTGCCTCTTGAAATTTTCTCTAAGTCTCTCCATAAAGAGATGGACCAGAGAGGCCCAAGGAGGGAATCTCAGGCGAGTTGCCATTCTGTATGGAGTCTAATCACTGGATGCACCTCTCAGAAACTTTTTAAAGTTTCCCTCCAGGGCACCTGGGTGGCTCAGTCAAAGGGCTGCCTTCGGCTCGGGTCATGATCCCAGCGTCCTAGGATGGAGCCCTGTGTCAGGCTCCCTGCTCAGTGGGGAGTCTGCTTCTCCCTCTGTCCTTTCCCCTGCTTGTGCTCTCTCTTGCTCTCTCTCTCAAATAAATACAATTTTTTCCCCCCTTTCCCTCCGGAAGGGAAAGGCAGCAAAACCAGGCAGGGTAGTCTGGGGATTGTGCCCCAGGGGCATCTGCTGCCCTGTGTAGGATCCGATCTTAGAAGGTGCCCAACAAATTTGCTTATAAGTATTCCTCTGGTGGCAGGGAAAAAATTGGCCAGGTAGTGCCCCCTAGGGATGACATCTTTGGCCATGGGATCTCCTGAAAACATGTAAATCCTCCTCCAGAGGCAGGCACTGTCCTGGCTGGCCAAGGAGACTCATGAAAGTTGCCCTGGGTCCTCCTGCAGTCCCACATGGTGCCCGATTGTTCGATATACCCCTGTGAACCTCTGTAGCTGTTCTCTGGTGATGGAGACAAGCACAGGCTAGCCAGAGAGACTCGGGGGGGCGGGGTGTGCCCAGGGCCAGGCTGTGCTTCTGTGTGGGCCCTGGTATTGGACCCACCTGGTGGTGCCTCCTGAGAACGTATCCACATCCCCATCCAAAGGGAAGACACCGAATGGCCTGCGCTGGACAAGTAAACCCATGAAGGATGCCGTGGCCTCAGGTGTTTTCACTCTTGGGTCCCGGTTGTTGGGAGCATTTCCCGAAAAGTCTCTATGCCCTTTTCTGGAGGTCAGGACCACCCAGTGGCTGAATGCACTCCTCCTCCCCCTCTTCGTTCTATGTCTCCCTCTGGATGAGGCAAGCAGCCCTAGCCATCCAGGGAGGCCCAGGGAGAGTGTTCCAGGCCCAGCCGCGGTCACATGTAGGCCCTATTCATCACATATGCCACTGGAAAATGTTTCTAACTCCTCTGCAGGAAGGCCGCACCGGGGAGGGTGTCCTGGGCCCAGCAGCCTTCCTGTGCTGGGGGCGGGGTGGGGCGGGGGTGAGACTGAGCTGAGATGGCCAGGGAGGCCCGTGGAGGGCCACTCTCAGATAGGGTCTAGTCACAGGGAGCACCTAGTGAAAATGTCTGAATTGTACTCTGGGAGCTGAGAGCAGCCCGGGCCACCCCGAGAGTTCCGTGGATGGTGCCCTGGGCCCATCAGGCTACTCCTCGGCCGCTGTGGGCCAAGGGTGAGACCCACGCAAAGTGGCACCTGGGGGTCCAGGTTCATCTAGGTCGCGCTTGTTGAACTGCGCCACCTGGCGGCTGTTTTAATGTCGTCCCCGGAGCTCGGCTGTGCGGGCCTGGAATGGGATCCAACTATCAAAAGCAAGGCTGAGTTCCAGGAGACTGGCTGCAATGTTGTCCTGGCTGCGACACACGCTGCCTCCGGATGGGCTCCCCTGAGATTGTCACTGCCATACAGAGGAGAGTGACATCCAGGAACTGCACGGATGGGCTGACACACGGCGGTCCCCTCCGCCCATGGGGACTCCCTTGAGATGTTGCAGGTAATGGGGTAGAGAGTCCGGCGGGGGGCGGAGGGGATCCTGGTGCCTGGTTTCTAGGTTCTCCCTCCAGAGGCCGGGATCATGGCCAGGAAAGCCTGGGAGCATTCCCCTCACTTGGCTGCAGTCCTGCATGGGGCAGGGTCGCGGGTGTACATCCTGAAATTTCCCCTTCTGAAGAGGGGGCGGGGAGGCCCAGGGAGGGCACTCTGTGCCCAACTGCACTCCCAGTGGGGCCCGTTCTTGAACACTTCCCCCAAATCTTCGGATGTGTCCCTGCGGTGGCAGCGTCCATCCTGGGCCAAAGAGTCATCCAGGGGTGGGCTCATTGGACCTGGTGGCCGTCTCCAGCGGGGACTTGGTAATCTGAATCACTTGCTGAAGGGGCTCCTGGGTGGCTCAGGTCATGATCCTGGGGTCCTGGGATTGAGCCCAGCCTGCTCAGTGGGGAGCCTGCTTCTCCCTCTCCCTCTGCCACTTCCCCTGCTTGTGCTCACTTGCCCTCTGTCAAATAAATAAATAAAATCTTAAAAAAAAATTTTTTTTATCACTTGCTGGAAGTGTTTCCAAGGTAGGGGTGGGGCACTGGCTCTGGCCGGTCAGGAAGGTGTGACTAGGATGCCCTGGGGGTGTGGGCCTTCCAAAAAGTTTTCTAAGTCTCCCTCGGAAGGCTGAATCCTTTGAGGGCTGCGAGGGAGGCTTGAGGAGGTTGCTTCTGGCAGGCAGCTGTCCTCAGTGGGATTCCAGTCACTACCTATCCCTTCTGAAAATGTTTCCAGAGGAAAGGAAGGCCCCAAGTCAACTCCCTACACGAGGCGAAGAGCAGTCACATGTGGCTTCACTGGATGCACCTCCTGAAAATTTTTCTAAGTCTCTCACCATGGTAACAAGCCCGCCAGACAGGGAGGCCAAGGGAGGGTGCCCAGATCCTGTCCACAGCCCAGATTGGGCCCAGTAGTTGGTAGAAGTGTTTTCGGGGTGCTCGGGTCCTCCATCCTGCCCAGGGGAGACGAGATGCCTTCTAAACCAATGGTGGAGAATCAGCTTGTCTAGAGTCAGTGATGACTGGGGAAGGCATCCAGGTCTGGCCACAGGGATGCGAGAGGTCACGGCTGTCTCATGCACTTCCTGAAAGGGTTTCCGATTCCCCTTGCTGGAGGGGAGGCACTGTCTTGGGCCCGTTACGGATGCACTGTGAGGGCACCCTGGACAAGAATGCGGAGCTCTGAAGGGCCTGCTTGTTGGAGGCACCCCCTAAGTGTGTTAAGTCCCGACTGGTAGAAGCATCGGTCTGTGTTGCCAGGCCCCATGTTAGCCCTGGTGATATGACTCAGCTCACAAAGACATTTCCCATTCCTGGACAGCCTGGCAGGCTTGCAGAGGGCACCCAAGGCTAGGCCTCAGTCCACCATAGGTCATGGTCACAGAGGGTGCCTCCCAGAAGTTTTCTTAGTTCCTCTTTGGAGTCTGGGACTGGCTTGGGCTGGGTGGAGAGGGATAAGAGGGGGACCCCAGCCAGCCATGGTCCCATGGGGGGCCAACTTCAGTATGTTCCAAACTTTTTTTTTTTTTAATTTTTTTTTGAAGATTTTATTTATTTATTTGACAGAGAGAGACACAGTGAGAGAGGGAACACAAGCAGGGGGAGTGGGAGAGGGAGAAGCAGGCTTCCCGCAGAGCAGGGAGCCCGATGCGGGGCTCGATCCCACGACCCTGGGATCATGACCTGAGCCGAAGGCAGACACTTAACGACTGAGCCACCCAGGCGCCCCTGTTCCAAATTTTCTAAGTCTCCAGCCTGAACATGCTAAGGATACCCTGGGAAAGTTCACTGGGCCCAGCCACTATCCTGCATGAGGCCTGGTTGTCCGATGGGCTTTCTGGAAATTTTTCTGAATCTCATTAGTGTCCTGGGCATGGGTCATGTCTGGCCAAGGAAGCCTAGGAAGATGCTCTGGGCATAGCTGTGGTCTCATGTGGCTTCCATGCATTTGGAGCATCTCACAAAATGTTTTCTAAGTACCCTCTGGAGGGCACCAGAGCCGGGGTGCAACCCAGCGTGGGTTCAGTAGTAATTCGCTAAGGCTGCCCTAACAATACTATTCCAAACTGGGCCCCTTAAGCAGAAATTTGTCTGACAGTTTAGGAGACTAGATGACCTCGTTCATCTTAATTAATTATGTGTGCAATGACCCTATTCCCAAATAAGATCGCGTTCTCAGGTACTGGAGGTTAGGACTTCAACATATAAACTTTAGGGGACACAATTCAACCCATAACAGGTTCCAGGCATTGGAAGCGCTCGCTGTGGTTTTCTTAATCCCCTACCACAAGTTGGGACTGGCTTGGGGCAGAAAGGGATAGCCGTGAATAGCCCTTGGGCTGCCCCACATCTTGGGGTCCCACTGTTCAGATAAGCCTTCCCCGAATGTCAATGAAAAGGAGGACCAGTCCAGGCAGAGCAGGAAGCTCAGGGAGGGTACCCCAGAACCCTGCATGGGACTGCTGCTTGGCTACAGGAGGTTGCCTGCAGTGTTTCTAACTCTCCCTCTGCTGTTTTTGGGGTGCATCCAAATACCAGGCCCTACGTGAGACCATGGCTGAACTCTCAGCACCTTCCCCCAAACCCGCTGGTCGCTGGATATGCATGCAGATTTCTCTAAGTCCTCCTCCTCTACATGTCTGTCCTTCTGCCAGGCCCATAATGTTTTGATTACTGGAGCTTTAAGTTTTGAAATCGGGGAGTGTGAGACCTCCACCTTTTTTCTTTTTGAAGATTGTTTTGGCTATTGGTGGTACCTGGAGATTCCATGTGAATTTTATTTTATTTTTAAAGACTTTATTTATTTGAGATAGAGCAAGAGTGAGAGAGAGCACAAGCAGGGGGAGCAGCAAGGGAGAGGGAGAAGCAGGCTTTCCACTGAGCAGGGAGCCCGATGCAGGACTCGATCCCAGGACCCTGGGATCATGACCCGAGCCGAAGGCAGACGCTTAATGACTGAGCTACCCAGGCGCCCCACTTAGACCACTTTTCATGCCTCTACACCAAAAGCTTAGAGTACCTTGGTTACTTTTGTTGTGTAACTAATTAGTTTATAGATTATAGCAAGGGTCAGCATCCAGTGACCAACACGCCAAATCTGGCCCTCCACCAGTATTTGTAAATCAACTTTAACTGCGTATGTTCATATAATATTCATGGCTGTTTATAAGCAGGACAATGGCAGAACTGAGTAGTTGTGACAGAGATCACAGAGATTGCTCAGATGAGCATATCTAGTATCTGGCTCTTTTGCAGAAAGTTTACCTGCTTCTGATTTAGAACTCCTGGCACAGAGGAGATGCTTCAAAATTAGAACTGCATTAAGAGCACAATCTCTGAGCCAAATGGTATGGGTTTGAATTCAATCTTTTATCATTTACTAGCTTTTGTGACTAAAATTCATTGCAATCACTTGCTTTTTAAAAAGGAAATATAGCTACTTTGTAGAATTTGCCCAAGTTTTACTGTATTAATCTATGGGTACTGAGTAATTTCCATAAAACAATGGAAATGCTGTCTGATAACACACTCTGCAAGGTGGGGGCTGGGCAGATAGGATTAGATAGGCGTTGGTGTTGCTAGTTGCTGGCTTGTTATTAACAAGGCTATGTTGTCATTTAAACCAATCAAAAAAGGAAAGAAGCGAAACCCCTGGTCTGATTCAGAATCAGATATGAGCAGTAACGAAAGAAACTTTGATGTCCCTCCACGAGAGAGCGAGCTACGGAGAGCAACAACAAAAACCAAATTCACAGTGGATTTGGATTCAGATGACGATTTCTCAGATTTTGATGAAAAAACTCAAGATGAGGATTTTGTCCCATCATCAGATGTTAGTCCACTTAAGACCAAAGCTTCCCCCAAACATACTACCAAAGAACTGAAGCTGCAGAAAGTGCCACGTCAGTAATGGACCTTGATGCTGATGATGCAAGGACAGTGTACCACTTCCTCCAGGTTCTCCTGCTGCTGATTTCTCAGCTGACACTGAAATCCTGAACCCTGTTTCTACAGAGAAGGTGGTGGTGAAGAAGACGGCAGCAAAATGTCAGTCTTCCACCTCCCGTACAGGCGCCAAGAAAAGGGCTGCACCAAAAGGGACCAAAAAGGATCCAGGCTTGAATTCTGATGTACCTCAAAAGCCTGATCCCCCCAAAACCAAAACTCGCCGCAAAAGGAAGCCATCCACTTCTGATGATTCCGACTCTAATTTTGAGAAAATGATTTCTGAAACAGTCACAAACAAGAAATCCAAGGGGGAGAGTGAGGACTTCCATCTGGACTTAGACTCAGCTGTGGCTCCTCGGGCCAAATCTGGACGGGCAAAGAAACCTATAACGTACCTCGAAGAATCAGATGAAGATGATCTGTTCTAAAATGTGATAATTTTAAGTAATGATCTTATTGAGCCCAAGACTGGTTTTAGAGTTACCTGAGTCCTGTAATTTCCTCCCCTCTGAATTTTGTTTGGGGAAGGTAGTTTTAATCCAGAACCATCAAAGTGAAGTGTATAGAGCCCAAGTATCTATTACTGTTTTATAATACTGTCTAAGTAGTGACCACCGTGGGCATTGTTTTCTTCTCTGCTTTGTCCATGTTTGGAGTGTCTTTTCTTTTGTCTTTAGAATCTGATTTTAAGTTCTGGGCTCTGGAGATAGTTGTGTGGTCACTTCAGCAAAACACAGTTTCTTAACCACTCATTAAGCTAAAATTGTTATAAATGTCTACTCTGCCTCTTTTCATACTTTCAGTAAATAAGAGATAGAGCATGATTAATTCTGTTTTACCCTAGTTTTATAGGTAACTTCCCATTAGATAGAACTTTATAGTTCTAGTACAAATACTCCCCACTCAGTCTTTTATGCTGAATTTTTGCTCAAGCAATGAGAAATTGCTCATATTCTTCATATCCTTTTGAATATTAGCAGAGGCTGAAGAAAAATAGCCTGGCTGTCTCTGTATAACCCAACACAGTCAATAGGTGAAGGAAATTCACGTTGTGACTATCTCAGTTCTTGACTTGTCCCCTTGGGCTGTCTCCAAGTTCGAGTCTCCCAAAGAACAAATTTCTAGGGAGGATTGGATTACAAAAAAGTTGGGGACAACATTCACTCAAAGATCTTATATCAAGGGCGCCTGGGTGGCTCAGTCGTTAAACGCCTGCCTTAGGCTCAGGTCATGATCCCAGGGTCCTGGGATGGAGTACCGCGTTGGGCTCCCTGCTCGGCGAGAAGCCTGCTTCTCCCTCTCCCACTCCCCCTGCTTGTGTTCCCTCCCTTGCTGTCTCTCTCTCTGTCAAATAAATAAATAAAATCTTAAAAAAAAAAAAAAAGATCTTATATCAATGCCATCCATACTCAGCAGTGAGCGGTTCTATCCATTTTGAGAAATCTCCATAATTTTCAACTTACAAACTTTTTAAGATATTTCTGCATTTTTACATGTGTGTGAGTTGACTGGTGTTTTCAATGTTTTTGTAAATATTTACTATGTTTTTCTATTTCACTTAATTTCAACAATTTTTTACTTTAATAAAATGTTCTAAACATTGCAAAAAAAAAAAAAAAAAACAAGGCTATGTTATTTTGATGTTGAAACATAAACTCTCTTACAGACAACCCAAATCACACAGGTTCGTTCTCTGTGATGGAACAAGACCAACGTGAAGCCACTATCTTGTCTGTAACTGGATTATACAACAAAGTTGTCCAAGCCACAGAAATTACCAAGTGTCTCATTATTCTGGCACAAATGATTGACAATTAATTCTTCATCATTGGTTTTATCCCCATTTCTAGATCTAATGATTAAGATACCTGCTAATAGAATTACATTTACTTCCTAATATCATTAATCAATGTCCCAATTTCTTGAACTCCCTACCCCTGCCAACCAACTAATGTAAGCCCAAATCACAGAATAAGTCCATCCTTCCTATTACCCTCTACTGAGATGCATCATGGTTCTTCATGGTGTATGGTCTCCACCATTACAAATGAGTCAATAACTCAACTGTGTTCTACTATAACTGTGTTCCTGGTAATCTCTGGCTGTGTAGCATTGATGAAACCAAGATAGAAGTTTCTACTAAAATAACAAGTCATTTTAATGGAAAAGATGTTAACTATATGGAAATAAAAGAATTTAACCTTAAAAACTGCTTTGGATCCTTGAAGAAATCAAAGAATTCAAACCACAAAAAAAGGAATTAAAAATCAAATAATAAAAAGAATTGAAAAAAACACCCTGAAGTAAATGAATATGAAAATAGAATATCAAAATTTACAGAACACACACAAAATTTTGGGGGTCAAAATTATAATTTTAAATACATTAGGAAGGAAGATCTAAAAATCAATAAGTTTCAACTTCAGTAAACTAGAAAAAGCACATCAAAAGTAAAATTAAAAAAAGGAAATATTAAGAAGCAGAAAAACATTAGAAGCAGAAATCAATGAAACACAACACCAGAATACCAATAGAGAAAATCAATAAAACAATTGGTTCTCTGACAAGAACAAGAAAATTGATAAAATCAAAGCAGCACTAATCAAGAAAAAAAGAAGACACGAATAACAGAAATAGAAAAACAAGGAAACAAGTACACCCTCTCCAACCCACCCCCCAACAAAACCCACAAAACCCATACAAACCTACAAACATACCTGAGATTTTTAAAGCTATAAAGGAATCATATGAACAATTTTATCAAAAAGATTAATTTATTTGAAACGGACAGTTCCTAGCCATAGTCACACCTACGAAATCAACTCAGGAAGAAATAGAGATAGAAAATCTGAATAGGTCTCTATCAAGTTAAGAAGTTGAAGTAGTAGTTAAAAATCTTCACACAGGGATGCCTGGGTGGCTCAGTCGGGTAAGCGTCTGCCCTCGGCTCAGGTCATGATCCCAGGGTCCTGGGATTGAGCCCCACATTGGGTTCCCTGCTCAGCCAGAAGCCTGCTTCTCCCTCTCCCACTTCCCCTGCTTGTGTTCCCTCTCTTGCTGTGTCTCTGTCAAATAAATAAATAAAATCTTTTTTTTTTTAAAGATTTTATTTATTTATTTGACAGAGAGAGACACAGCGAGAAAGGGAACACAGGCAGGGGGAGTGGGAGAGGGAGAAGCAGGTTTCCCGCTGAGCAGGGAGCCCGACGTGGGGCTCGATCCCCGGACCCTGGGATCATGACCTGAGCCGAAGGCAGACGCCCAATGACTGAGCCACCCAGGCGCCCCTAAATAAATAAAATCTTAAAAAATATATATATTACTGGTTGATGGGAAGGAACTCTTAAAAAAAAAAAACCTTCACACAAAGAAGAGCCATGGACCAGATAGCCTCACTGTTGGAATTCTAACAAACTTTAATGAAGAAATACCAGGACCACACTAATAAAAGAGGAGCAACTACATAATAAATCATTTTATCAAATCTAGACAAAGATATTACAAGAAAAAAAATGGAACCCTTTCACACAGTGCACTTGTGTCAAATCACTATGATGAACATTTTAAGTATATTTAAATTTTGTCAATTATACCTCAATAAAGCTGGAGGGGAAAAAAAGGACACCAAAACAGAAGTGGGTTTGGGTAGACTGAAAAAAGGAGAGGAAAAAACCAAAAAATCAGATGAATGACCTTCACAAACATAAAACCTCTTAAAATATTGGCAAATGAAATATGGCAAGACATATAAAGGTTTATACACTGACAAAGTGGAGTTTGTCCAGGAAGGCAAGAGTGGATTTAATTCTCACCAAATGCTATCTAGAAAGAAACTTCAATCTGATGAAACATATGAAAAGCCTACAGGTAACATCCTACTTAGAGGTGTAAGACTGAATGCATTCCCCCTCATTACTTCTATTCAGAGTTGTTCTGGAACACCTAGCTGAGGCAAGGCAAGGAAGAAAACTTAAAGGAACAAAGATTAGAAAGAAAGAAGCAAAACTCTTTATTTGCAGATGACACAATCTTGTTTGTAAAAATAACTATTGAATCTAAGGGGAAAAAGAAGTCTGAGAATAGCAAGGTCATAGGATCGAAGATCTAAGAATCAACTGTATTGCTATAGACTAGTAATGAAAAATCCAAACCTGAAAGTAAGAAAATTCCATTCACCATAGTATCAAAAGAAAAAAATACTATGCTGGAATGGCAGCATGAGGAGCTAGTTCTGTGGACCCCCTCCCCAGCAAAACAAATATAAATGGTAAGAGTCACTTTTGGGCGCCTGGCTGGCTCAGTTGGTTAAACGACTACCTTCGGCTCAGGTCATGATCCTGGAGTCCTGGGATCGAGTCCCACATCGGGCTCCCTGCTCGGCGGGGAGTCTGCTTCTCCCTCTGACCCTCCCCACTCTCATGCTCTCTCTATCTCATTCTCTCTCTCAAATAAATAAATAAAATCTTAAAAAAAAAAAAGAGTCACTTTAAAAGAGGCAGTTCCTAAGAGCAGATAGCTCCGAAGCTCTCTCCAAAAGGGTTAAGTTTATTTGAAACAAATGGGTGGAATTTCATGACTAAGGGTGCTCTTGAAGACAATGGATGTTTTGATGGCAAGTCACGAAGCTGAAGCTAGTAGCTTCATGAGATCACTATATGAAACAAGCCAGCCAGCTAGTTTACTAGAGAACCAGGGAAAGATAAGGAAAGCCCGCTTGGGATTAGAACAAACCTCAAACCCTGGCCTCAAAAACTACTTCTACAAAGGGGCAGGAATGAAACTGGATCAGGCTCTGGAGCAATTTATGTCCCAGGGTACTGTTAAAAACAATAAAGCAACCAGTCTGCCATAACAGTGTGATGAGAGAAAAGAGACAGTCAATGAGAGAGCCCTGTCAAAACAAGTCATCCCATTGTGACTGTAAGCAAGCCCAGGGCTGTGCCCTCTGGAGAGCAACATCTGAGGCTCACATTGGAAAAAAGAGGTGTCACCAAAAAGTCAGCTAATCACAAAACCAATAAAACAAGCAGTCCTGAAAAGTATACGATCTAGAATGTCCAATTTTCACCTGAAAATGTATAATACATGTAAGTAAAAGGAAATGATCGGCTTAAAACAGAAAAAAGGCAGATAACTGCCTGAGAGATGATCTAGATGATAGATTTAACACAGACTTCAGGGCAGCCATTATAAATATGCTCAAAGAACTAAGGGAAACCATATTTAAAGAAGTAAAGGAGGGTATGATAACGATGTCACATTAAAGAATATCAACGAGAAGTTACAGATGGAGAGAGATTATGCAATCTAAAGAACAGATAAGGGGGCGCCTGGGTGGCTCAGTTGGTTAAGCGACTGCCTTCGGCTCAGGTCATGATCCTGGAGTCCCGGGATCGAGTCCCGCATCGGGCTCCCTGCTCGGCAGGGAGTCTGCTTCTCCCTCTGACCCTCCTCCCTCTCACTCTCTCTGTCTCAAATAAATAAATAAAATCTTTAAAAAAAAAAAAAAAAAAGAACAGATAAGAATGAAGAAAAATGAAAAGAGTACTTGGAAAACGTGGAATACTAACTACAAAAAATATATGCATAATGGGAATAGCAAACCGAGAAGACAGAGAAAGGAGGATATTCCACCATTGTTGGTTCAAATCAATTCTCTGCCCCTTCCTCTACCTTTTCTCCTTCTGGGACTCCCATAATGTGCATATTGCTCGGTTTAATGGTATCCCAGAAGTTCCTTGGCTTACTTTCCTTTATTCTTTTTTTCTCTGCTCCTCAGACTTATCATTTCAAATGACCTCTTTTCAAGTTCACAGATTGTTTCTTCTGCATGTTCCAAATCTGCTTTTGATCCCTCTAGTGAGTTTTTTCAATTCAGTTTGAAAATTCCTCGGGCACCTGGGTGGCTCAGTCGGTTAAGTGACTGCCTTCAGCTCAGGTCATGATCCCAGGGTCCTGAGATTGAGCCCTGCATGGGGCTCCCTGCTCGACAGGGGGCCTGTTTCTCCCTCTCCCTCTGCCGCTCCCACTGCTTGTGCTCTCCTGCTCTCTCTGCCAAATAAATAAATAAAATAAAATCTTAAAAAAAAAAATTTATCTTTAATGTTCTCAATTTCTTCATCTATTCTTCTCCTGACTTTATTTTCCTCTTAAACCCTTTAAGAGTGTGTGTATATATGTGTGGGTGTGTGTATGTATATGTATGTGTATGTTTATATATATATATAATTTTTTTTTTCTTTAGTGTGTGTGCACACGCTTAAGTGGAAGGAGGTGCAGAGGGAGAGAGAATCTTAAGCAGGCCCCATGCCAGGCACGGAGCTTGACATGGGGCTTGATCTCACAACCCTGAGATCATGACCTGAGCCCATATCAAGAGTTGGATGCTTAACCAACTGAGCCACCCAGGTGCCCCAAGAGTATTATTTTAAATCTTTGTCTACTAAGTCTGAAGCCTGTGCTTTGTTAGGGTTGGTTTCTGGAGATTTATGATTTAATTTGTTTTGGAGTGGGCCATGTTTTCAAGTATCTTTGTATGCCTTGTGATCTTATGTTGAAACTTGGGCATCTGAACTCCTTGCAGAATGGCTCCCTGCACATAAAGACTTCCACTACCAGCCTAGCATGAAGACTTAAGGTATTCTTGGGCCTTTTCTGGGATTGGGTCTCCCCTCGGTCTGTGGGTGTGCTTCCCCCCCCATTCCCCTGTATACATGCTCTTTTATTTTTTATTTATTTATTTTTAAAGATTTTTATTTATTGAGAGAGAGAGAATGATAGAGAGCGAGCCTGAGAGGGAGGTCAGAGGGAGAAGCAGAGCTGAGCAGGGAGTCTGCTTCTCCCTCTGACCCTCCTCCCTCTCGTGCTCTCTGTCTCTCATTCTCTCTCACAAATAAATAAATACAATCTTTAAAAAAAAAATTATTTTTACATGTCTGCTTTTCAATGTATTAATTTCTGTAGGAGTCTCACAAGTCCAAATCCTAGACCGTTTGAGCAAATTCACACTGATACAATCCATTTTTTAAAAAAATTTTATTTGGGGGGCACCTGGGTGACTCGGTTAAGCATCTCACTTGGTTTGGCTCAGGTCATGATCTTATGGGTCATGGGCTCGAAACCTGGGTCTGGCTCCACACTCAGCTGGGAGTCTGCTTGAAGATTCTCTCCCTCTGCCCCTCTCCCCACTCATACGCGCTCTCTCTCTAAAATAAAATAAATCTTTTAAAAAAAGTAATCTCTACACCCAATGTGGGGCTCAAGCTCACAACCCCAAGATCAAGAATCACATGATCCAACAACTGAGCCAGCCAGGTGCCCGATATCCATTGTTATTTATGGTTTGTGGTCATCTTTAATTACTACAATGCATTCTACCTCTCTCTTTTTGACTACAGATGTCATTCTGGTAGTCTTTGGAAAGAAGGCACTGACAAAACCATGATGCAAGTTTTTGGAATTAAGAATGATGAGACATTTGTTTAATTACAAAAATTATAACTACAGAATAAAAAAAATTGAAAAAATACTTTAACTTGTATGCACATAATATAGACTCAGAATGTAAAATGATGACAAAATTACCAGTTGACTTGAAAATCCACAATTGCAATGGCATGTTTTAATATATCCTATCAGGAAATGGAGAAAATAATATTTGTTAGTATACAACAGTTAATAAGACACCTTAAAGAACATGTACAGAAACATTGGTTTGATAAAAAAAATTGTAAATCACATACGAACAGAATTGAAAATGCACCGAAGAATTAGGTTCAGTTGTGAGTAGTTAGAAACACCCACAATCTGCCTGTAAGAGGAAGGTGCTTATTCTCACAAGAAAGGACTGGGTCACAGAAGTCACTGTACAATGCAGTAGAGAAACAAACCACCACATGGTTCCTTTTGACTGCATCACTGTAGCCGTGTTGGTGGAATGTGGAACCCACAGTCATTAGGAGTTTAGGAGAACAAGATGCTTACTACATGTAGTAGACCTTATACAAATACAATCCAGAGAAGAGGGAAGTCAGCACTTGAAAGAACATTCTCAACCAAGATAGTCTAAACGTGTTGCCTGGTGGACACATGATGGCTTGCAGGAAAATCCAAATGGCATCGAACTTTGCTGTGGAACTTGTGGAGAATCTGTGGAAACCCACAGCTCTGAGAAAATGGAAGTCAAGTAGTTGGTGGTGGTACGGAAGATACTCTTGACTGGCAGGACAAAGAATCAGCAAAATGGGCTGGACGATGTATGCAAAACTCCTCTGGTCTTATCACTGCATGTACTGTGACTCCAAAAACGAAGGCCATCTTCCCTTCTGCCTTTCAAATCTCATGCAAGTGAGGCTATTAGTGAATTCTAACATGAAACTATAAAGAAAACAGATTCTAGAGAATTAGGTCAAAACATTACCCATGTTGACCTAACACATTCCAGGAGAGCCATCTCCAATTCTACATTTTTTTTTTTTGTCTGATCACAGGTCTCTTAAAGTGTAATATCCAAATCACAGAAGAAATGACAAAGAGTAAAGGGAAAATATGTAAATAGCAATTCTAATGAGATAATACTCTATGATAAACTCTGCATACTTACAAATTTATGCCAACTATTTATTAGCCAGGAAAATAAGGCTCTTTTGATGAAAGAAAAAGAAACCTTTTCTCATATGAAAGGAGGAATACTTATAACAGATAAGGAATATCCAGAACCTGTGACATGAGGTCAATAGGAAAATCCCAACAAATACCAAAATGTCATTATTCCATGGCCCCTTCACTTACTGAACAGTTAAAAAATTATATAAAAATTAACCCTCCTAGGGCGCCTGAGTGGCTCAGTTGGTTAAGCAACTGCCTTCAGCTCAGGTCATGATCCCAGGGTCCCGGGATCGAGTCCCACATCTGACTCCCTGCTCAGCAGGGAGCCTGCTTCTCCCTCTCCCTCTGCCTGCCACTCCCCCTGCTTGTGTCCTCTCTCAATGTCAAACAAATAAATAAAATCTTTAAAAAAAAAAAATTAACCCTCCTATATATTAGAAATACACTTTAACTCACCCATAGATCCAACAGACTTCAAAATGGAAAGACAACATTTTATAAGCTGATTCAAGGAAAAACACTACCTACTAAGCTTATGTACTATTGCTTAAACAGTGCTTACAGAATTGTCTCAACTCAATGTTCAGCTGAAAAGCAGTAACTGTGGAGTTAGTTGTCCATAGTCCAGAGACTGAGTTTCAGAATGAAATTCATTATTTTTAACTTTTGAAGCATTTCTTTCATGTACTGAATTCTCTGGAGTATTATGCTTGATTTAATTTGTATCAGACTTTCCCCTATTACTTACATTTATAGCATTTCTCTCCAGTGGTGTTTTTACATGACTTTGTATTTGTTAAGATTGAAAACTCTCCTGTATTTTTCAGTTATAATTTACCTATCTACTGTGCATTCTCATCACATGTTTATGTAAGGATGTGGGCCAGTTGAAGGCTTTCCCACAATGTTTACATTCAAGGAGTTTCTCTCCAGTGTGAATTCTTTCATGGCTTCTAAATGAACTGGGTCGACTGAAGGCTTTCCCACATTCTTTACACTTATAGGGTTTCTCTCCAGTGTGCACTCTCATGTGTCCTCGAAAGGTTGTACGATAAATAAAAGCTTTCCCACATTCCTTACATTCATAGGGCTTCTCTCCAGTGTGAGTTCTTTCATGTACTTGAACATAACTTGAACAACTAAAAGCTTTACCACATATTTTACATTCATAGGGTTTCTCTCCTGTGTGAGTCCTTTCATGTATTCGAAATGAACTGGGACAATTGAAGGCTTTCCCACATTCCTTACACTTATAAGGTCCATCTCCAGTGTGGGTCATCATGTGTCTTCGAAAACTTGTGAGAGAAACAAATGCTTTCCCACATTCCTCACATTTATAGGGTTTCTCTCCAGTGTGAGTTCTTCCATGTATTTGCAAACCTAGAGGAGAACTGAAGGTTTTCCCACATTGTTTACATTCATAAGGTTTCTCTGCAGTGTGAGTCCTTTCATGTCTTCGAAAGGAAGTGGGACAACTGAGGGCTTTACCACATTGCTTACATATATAGGGTTTTTCTCCAGTGTGAGTTCTCACATGCACTTGGAAAGTGGTCAGCCAATGGAAGGCTTTTCCACATTCTTTACATTGATAAGGTTTCTCTCCAGTGTGAGTCCTTTCATGTGTTCGAAAGGAACTAGAACAACTAAAGGCTCTACCACATTGTTTACATTCATAGGGTTTTTCTCCAGTGTGAGATCTTTCATGTATTCGATATGAACTGGGACAACTGAATGCTTTCCCACATTCCTTACATTTATAAGGTCCAACTCCAGTATGCGTTATCATATGTCTTTGAAAGCTTCCAAGAGAAATGAAGGCTTTCCCACATTCCTTACAGTCATAGGGTTTCTCTCCAGTGTGAGTTCTTTCATGTTTTCGAAGAGAACTGGGACAACTGAAGGCTTTACCACACTTTTTACATTCATAGGGTTTCTCCCCTGTGTGAGTTCTTTCATGACTTCGAAAGGAACTGGGACAACTGAGGGCTTTACCACATTGCTTACATTGATAAGGCTTCTCTCCAGTGTGAGTTCTTTCATGTGTCTGAAAGGTTTGATGATATCTAAAGGCTTTTCCACATTGTTTACATTGATAGGGTTTCTCTCCAGTGTGAGTCCTTTCATGTTTTCGAACAGACTGGCGGTATCTAAAGGATTTCCCACATTCTTTACATTTGTAAGATTTCTCTACACTGTGATTTCTTTCATGTTTTTGAAAAGGTTGGAGATAGCTGAAAGCTTTTCCACATTCTTTACATTTATAAGGCTTTTTTCCATATTCCTGATACTTGTATGGTTTAGGTGAAGTGTGAGATCTCTTATGCCTATTGAGGGACGAATGGCGCATGAAGACTTTTCCACACACACTGCACTCCCATGGTTTTACTTCAGTCGGAGTTTTCTTGTTCAGATTAAGATTTGGAATAGGGCTGAAGTTTCCTCCACATTGACTACCTTCTTTACTTTGACAGAGCCTCTCTACCATATGACTTCTGCAAAAAAAATCAGGAGGGTATTACTGATTTGTAATTTCCTATCTATCAGTAAATATTAGAATTACATTGTTACCATTTACAAATAGGAAAAGGGTAGGTTTTTCTGTCCTGTCTGAATTGTTTGAAAATGAATATTCTGTAAGAGGGCTCAACTGTTAACTATTATATGAAAACAGTGATCGTCATATATGGAGTTTCTGAATAATATTTCCAAATGAACTATTCTGCAAATACTGCAGATTTGTCACATTTAAGAAAATGCTTTTAGTGAAAATTTTCTAGGAAAAAATACATTTGAAGCTGGGCTGTCTTGTGACTGCTTGCTTTTAAATTTTTGTAACATACAAAGATTCCCTGGGACACTCCTTTCCATCGTGAATGCAACTCACCTTAGTTTTCTTCCCTGGTTTTTGTACTGATCTTCAATGTTATGGTCTTTCCATTTTTTCCCTACAATTAAAACCCCCCCAAAAAACAATAAATTATAGAAGAATTATTACAAATCCATGATGAGTTCTGACCACGCCTGATTTACCAAAGTATTCCTTTTATCCATTCCAAATCAAAGAACACTGATGGGCAAGAAACACTCGTCCTCTGATTGACAAGGTGAAAGTAAGGTGTGATCCTTACCTATTGAGGCCAGGTTCCTCAAGGTTTCCCGCATCACATCTCTGTAGAGTTTCTTCTGTGAAGGATCCAGCAGAGCCCATTCCTCCAGGGTAAAGTTTACAGCCACATCCTCAAAGGCCACTGGGTCCTAAAACATCCCACATATGTGTAGAGGAGGATGAATGAGACAGCACTAGAAATCTATAGTCAATTCATAAGAAGTTCACATGATTCTGTAATCTCAAAATATTCCATGACTTGGTCATCAGAATTCTCACTCTCAATATGTAATCATTTCCTCATAAATTTAGGAGCATCATGAACACACAAAAATTGTTTCTACTTTTTTACTAGTTTCACTTCAAGTCTCATTGCTCTCTAATGGTAGAGTCCCAAGCACATTAGAGAATGAAATAAATGATACACAAAGGAAAGAAACATTTCCATTTTAAGACCATCAATTCCTTGTGAGAAAAAAACCTCAGCTCCTTCCTTATTACACACCATTATCACACAGCACATGAAGCACAGGGTCACATCTTCATGAAGTTTTAATGAATAAAAACATAGTGAAACATTGGGAGCTTTTCTTTCTATTTCCACTGCCAAACATGTAAGGCTAGAGGGCCCGTGGGAATCCAATTCATAACTAGGACCGGCTAGCCCTATTGTCCTGAAGTACTCCAGGCCATTAGTAGTAGTCAGATACATCTGGCTGAATGAAAATATCTGGTAGAGAGCATTAATTTTAACTTGTCTATAAAAATATTTGTCAGAGATTCAGTTACTCCTTTCTATTTGTCCCATTTCCAAAGTTACTCAGAAATTACAGCTCAGGTATAAAAAAAGAAAGCATCACAACTTAGAACTCCACAAAATCCCTATACTCATGGGCTTCAGAGCTGCTTCTCACCAGTTTTTAGCATATATACGCACATCTACTGGGATGATAAGTTGCTAGAAGAGCTTTTCCTGGCAGAACCATTAACAGTGTACCTCAGGCCTTGCTGAGCTACAGGAACTGGAAAGAAGTTGCAATTTGCAAAGAGGTTCATTTGAAAGCTACAATGGTTTGATGGTGAATGCACCCATTGTTATAAAACACACAAAGGATTCAGCAGTGTTTTCCTCTAAAAGAACATAAAAACCTCCCTTCTCCAATTTCGGGAGGCAGTGATTTTCCACCAGCTGCCCTAGAGGCTGCCCTTCCATTTCTCTCACTTCTGTGCCCTCATGTGGGGCATAGGAGTACGACTTCCTAACCTCTGGGCACAGATATTCCTCAGCTAATTCATTCTCCCAAATGCTGGTCTCTGAAAAGATCATTAACCTACTGATGTCTACACGCAGGTGATAGAGGAAAGGCTCCTACACAGTAATTTGGATGGCAGAATTTGCCCATTTGGTTAAGAAAACAGAATAGGAAACCCACACTTCTCAGTAGATCCAATGAGCTCCTTGGGTTGGCTCTAATGACTCTTTCTGTAGTGGACCCGCAGCACTCGCTCGTAACAGTGTCCCACTAACTAGTGTGCAGAAGAGAGTGAACATTACTAGCAGGCTTGAGACTGCTGATCCTTACAAATGCCTGCTCACAGTATTTGTCCTTCATTGGTATCTGGGAGCCAAGATGTAGGAAGGGCCCCACCAATGTGATGAGAGTGACTCAGTGTGCCTAAACTGTTTATACAAAGAATATGATATATTCCAAACTCTAGTTTCCTCCTGAGAGTCTGAACTTTCGTTACGCACAGCACAGGGTGCCTATGTGACCTAGGCACTGAGTCTCTAATGAGCTTCCCGGGAAGACAATATTTTACATGTGTTGTCACAACCTGTTGCTTTGGGGAATTGAACCCATCCTATGGATTACAATAGGAGATAACATCTCCTTGAAGCTTGCATCTGGTCTCCTCCAGAACAACTTTACATATATTGAAAGATTTGATTTATTTATTTGACAGAGAGAGAGACAGCGAGAGAGGGAACACAAGCAGGGGGAGGGGAGAGGGAGAAGCAGGCTTCCCGCGGCACAGGGAGCCCGATGCGGGGCTTGATCCCAGGACCTTGGGATCATGACCTCAGCGGAGGGCAGACACTTAACGACTGAGCCATCAGGTGCCCCTACTTATATATTTTTTAAAAAATTTATTTATTTTTAAGTAATCTCTATACCCAATGTGGGGCTCAAACTCACAATCCGGATCAAGAGGCGCATTCTCTTCCAACTAAGCCAGCCAGGCACCCCACCACCCAACAAATTTAATTAAATACTAAACAAGACTAACGAATGATATTTAATTATTCTAATAGAAAAAGATTTAAATTTTTAAAAGATTTTATGTATTTATTTGAAAAAGAGAGAGTGAGCACAAGCAGGGGGATCAGGAGGCAAAGGGAGAGGGAGAAGCAGGCTCCCCATTGAGCAGGGAGCCTGATGTTTGGGTCTTGATCCCAGGACTCTGGGATCATGACCTGAGCCGAAGGCAGCCGCTTAACCGACTGAGCCACCCAGGCACCCAAAAAGATTTAAAAAAAAAATTTTTTTTTAAGATTTTATTTATTTGTCAGAGACAGAGAAACAGAGAGCACAAGCAGGAGAAGAGGCAGGCAGAGGGAGAAGCAGGCTCCCCGCCAAGCAAGGAGCCTGATGCGGGACTCGATCCTAGGACCCTGGGATCAGGGCCCAAGCCAAAGTCAGCCGCTTGACCGACTGAGCCACCCAAGCGTCCCAAGAATTAAATTTTTATTGCGTATCAAAGGAGAATGAAAAAAATGTGAAAATATGGTACATGTTCTTAGAAATAACTCAATTTCCCAAGATGTTTCCTCTCCCCAAATGTACTTTTACAAAATCCCATCAATCCCCAAAACAGACTTTTTCTGGGGTCAACAAAAACTATTCCTCCAAACCTAATATGAGGAACAAATGTCAAAAAAATGGTCAAGGTCTTCTAAAGGACAAACAGGCAGCTTGCCTAATATACATCAAAGATTTTCAAACTATAGCATTCCAGACAGCATACTATTAGCACAGAGAAAAACAGACCAAGGGAAAGGAAAATATCTTCCCTGGGCCAGCATTAAATACTGAAAGCTGGTCAAGGACAGATCGGGCATCGTAGAGCAGTGGCAGACATCAGAAACCCCCCCCCCCCTTTTTTTAAAGATTTTATTTATTCATTTGAGAGAGAGAATGAGACAGAGAGAGAGAGCACGAGATGGGGGAGGGTCAGAAGGAGAAGCAGGCTCCCCGCCGAGCAGGGAGCCCAATGCAGGACTCGATCCCGGGACTCCAGGATCATGACCTGAGCCGAAGGCAGTCGCTCAACCAACTGAGCCACCCAGGCGCCCCAGAAACCCTTTTAATACGTGTGGCAAAGACAAACTGTTATCTAACTGGAAAAATACACTGTATTCACTTCTATTCCATGTAAAATAGCCAATTCATTGTAGATTTAAATGTGGAAGATAAAACTAGGACACTTGTAGAAGTCATAAATAAATGCTTCATTGATCCAAAAATGGGGAGAATTTTCTCAGATAAGGTAAAGAGTAAGACCTGAAACAAGAGACTGAACAATTCATAATCAAACTAAGGACATTAAAAAACAAGGTAGAAGAAAATATCTGTATTTTTTTTTTTTTTAAGATTTTATTTGCGAGAGCGAGAATGGGAGAGAGTACACGAGAGGGGGGAGGGTCAGAGGGAGAAGCAGGCTCCCCGCCGAGCAGGGAGTATGCTTCTCCCTCTGCCTCCCGCTCCCCCTGCCCACGCTCTCTCTCTCTGTCAGATGGATAAATAAAATCTTAAAAAAAAATACTTTAAAAAATAGTATGCAGAGTAAGACTGAACAGTTTAAAAATTAGAAAATAATCAAAACATATATTTTTTAAAGATTTTACTATTTATTTGACAGAGAGAGGGAGCACAAGCAGGGGGAGTGGGAGAGGGAGGTTTCCCGTGGAGCAGGGAGCCCGATGTGGGGCTGGATCCCAGGACCCTGGGATCATGACCTGAACCGAAAGCAGATGTTTAACGACTGCTAGGCACCCAGGTGCCCCTAATCAAAACATATTTAACAGAAGATGGAAGACCACATATGAAAAAATGTCCATCTGAGGGCTCCACGCTCAGTGCAGAGTCTGGTTGGTATTCTCTCTACCTCTCCCTCTACCCCTCCAGTTTGTGCCATCTCTCTCTAAAATAAATAAATCTTAAAAAAAAAAAAAGTCCATCTGCTAATAAGAAAAAAAAAAGACCAAGCACATTACATTTCATACTGATTAGGACAAAAATTAGTCAATTTAATAATGCCATGTGTTGATGACCAGTCAACAAATACATAAATCATGCACGAATGGAGGAAAGGTTAACTGGTATGCTTCATTGCCATTTCTTGTCAATTTGAACTTGATCACGATCTACAATTTTTCTCCAA
The DNA here is from genome assembly GCF_002201575.2 of Neomonachus schauinslandi. NCBI lineage: Eukaryota > Metazoa > Chordata > Mammalia > Carnivora > Phocidae > Neomonachus > Neomonachus schauinslandi. Next base: position 206,050,468 of record NC_058403.1, read on the forward strand.
GGTCCAGAGAATTTATTGTGTATTTGCACTTGGAGTCTGATACAAGAATGAAAGGAGCTGTATTTTTTTTTAATTTTTTTTTTTTTTTAGATTTTATTTATTTATTTGAGAGACACAGAGAGAGCACAAGTGGGGAGGAGAGGGAGAAGCAGGCTCCCTGCAGAGCAAGGAGCCTGATGCGGGGCTCAATCCCAGGACCCCGGGATCATGACCTGAGCCGAAGGCAGATGCCCAACCGACTGAGCCACCCAGGCACCCAGGAGCTGTATTTTTAATGAGAGTAAAAATTAAATTTGAAAAAGCCCAAATACCATAACCATAGCAATGGATGAGTAACTTGGATGGCCTACATTTACAAGATACAAACATTTATGAAACATACTGTTGCAAAGAACCAACCAAAACACTTTTTTTTTTTTTAAAGATTTTATTCATTTATTCATGAGAGACAGAGGGAGAGACAAAGAGGCAGAGGGAGAAGCAGGCTCCCAAGGAGCAGAGAGCCCGATGCGGGACTCGATCCCAGGACCCTGGGATCATGACCTGAGCCGAAGGCAGACGCTTAACCATCTGAGCCACCTAGGCGCCCCCAAAACACATTTTGAATGTAATTTCATTAATATTTATTTAGACAGAGCAAGAGAGCACAAGCAGGGGAAGAGTAGAGGGAGAGGAAGAAGCAGGCTCCCTGACAAGCAGGGAGCCCAATGTGGGTCTCGATCCCAGGACCCTGGGACCATGACCCGAGGCGAAGGCAGATGCCCAACCACCTGAGCCACCCAGGCACCCCTATATTCATTTATTTAAAGATAAATAAACTAAAAGAATACCATTTAGTGAAAAAAAAAAAGACAGTAAAGGTTATGAAGAATAAAGAATTAAGACAGAGGTCATATAATACGGTGCAGGATGGAGAGGAGTCAGGTCAGGAACCTCAGGAGACAACCAACTGCCCAATGCCCACTTATAAATCTTGATGATTACAAAGATGTTTATGTTGTTATTACCACAAAATCTTCTCAAAAAGCATTATGCATATCATTTTCTGAATACACTTGATGATAAAAATATAAGAATCAAGTTTGAAGAAGTATGCAATTTTTATTTTTTATTTTTTGCCCTGTAATGTAGAGATCTGAATTCTAGTTCACAGATTTTTGGCAGCAAAAACTGGTCACAGGTGTTTATTTTGAAAGAATTGGTTACAGACCTCTTATAAACACAGGGTGACACGTACTGGTATGGGAAGATGTGAAGGATTTATCAATAGAATAATTAAGTAAAATGCACTGCAGTATATACACCAGGTTACCTTTTCTGTAACTCTAATAGTCAACTGCAGAGGAAGGTGGACTCCCACCTAAGATTCGATTCAGATGTCCAGACTGACAACACACACATGCCAACAGGGTATGAAAAGGTTTCCTCCATAATGCAAGAGGGCAGGGCAGGGCAGGCCTCTCAAACAGGTGAGAAATGCCCTGAGAGAGCAAGGAAAGGAGCCTGGTTGGGTTTTTTATTGGGATTTGGGGGTGGGCTAGGGTGAGACTACAGGGGCAGGGCCTTCAGTGAACTGAGTATCTTGCCAGAGCCAAAGCAGTGACGAGCCAGGCTGTCTTGTACAGAGGTGGAGCACAAGGGGAAGAAAGGAGGGATGAGGGTTGAAAGCTGTCAACAGACAAACCTCAAACAACGTCAGAGACTCCTGGTTTCCGGTCAAACATGTAAGGAGTTTAGATGCTGGCATTCCTGTCCTCATAAGAAAGAAAAAAACCAACACACTAAAATCAACAACTCTTCTTAGATCCATGAGAGAATTGAGGTCACAGGGAAACTACTATCTCCAAAGTCAGACAAAAAAGTAGCCATTTATTTTTTTAAAGATTTTATTTATTTATTTCTTTGACAGAGAGAGACACAGCGAGAGAGGGAACACAAGCAGGGGGAGTGGGAGAGGGAGAAGCAGGCTTCCCGCCGAGCAGGGAGCCCGATGCGGGGCTCGATCCCAGGACCCTGGGATCATGACCTGAGCCGAAGGCAGACGCCTAACGACTGAGCCACCCAGGCGCCCCGAAAAAGTAGCCATTTAAAAATATGTCCAGAATGGGCGCCTGGGTGGCTCAGTTGGTTAAGCGACTGCCTTCGGCTCAGGTCATGATCCCAGGGTCCTGGGATCGAGTCCCGCATCGGGCTCCCTGCTCTGCGGGGAGCCTGCTTCTCCCTCTCCCACTCCCCCTGCTTGTGTTCCCTCTCTCGCTGTGTTTCTCTCTGTCAAATAAATAAATAAAATCTTTAAAAAAAAAAAATATGTCCAGAATATTCTGTTCTTAACAAGGCCTGTCCTTTCAAAATCTGTTTTACGAGAGCATCACTGACTGGGATTTTCTTGGAGTCTGACTGACCCGAGGAGGTGGACAGAGAAACACTTGGGACAGTGACAGGATTTTCCCTTCCTGACATAAAGCACGTGGTGGTTTCTCTAACGCCACCTGCTCCGACTCTGACTCACCCATTATGTGTCTGGTAGTTCAGCTCAATACTAACACTATCCAGACTCAGCATCTTTCACAGATCGATCACTCACTACAACAAAACTGCCCCACTTCAGATGCCAGCCATAAAGGGGGTGCCTTGTCTATTTCCATCCAGCTGCCTACAAATCCACAGATGCCTTTGAAACCCCCTGAGGTTTGACAATTTGTTAAAACAACTCTGAGAACTCAAGAAAGCACTTGACTTAACAATTATTGGTTTATGACAAGAGATACAACTTAGGAACAGTCCAATGGAAGAGATACGTAGGGACTGCAAATAATAGAATGAGATATAGCCAGACATTTATTACAATGGCTAAATTCAAGACATTGAGAAAAAAATAACACATAATAGTGAAGATGTGGGGCAACAGGAGCCCTCATTCATTGCTGATGGGAATGGAAAATTTATGCCGACCTTGGAAGATGGGCAGTTTCTTAAACAACTAAATCCAGCAATCACCATCCTTCCTATTACCCCAAATGAGCTGCAAACTCATAAAGAAACTTCATAAAGAAACCCGCACACAAATGTTTTTAAGAGCTTTATTCATGATTGCCAAGATTTACAGGTAACTAAGATATCCTCCAACAGGTGAATAGAAAAACAATCACTGGAACCTCCATATGATGAAATATTATTCAGTGATAACAGGAAATGAGGTATCAAGCCAAAAAGACATGGAATAACCTCAAAATCATATTGCTAAGTGAAAGCAGAGACTATGACAAGGCTACACACTATATGATTCCAAGCATAGTTCTGGAAAGCACAAAACTATGAGAGAGTAAACGAGCTAGAGTTGCCAGAGATTTGGGGGTGGGAAGGAGGAATGAAAACAGATGGGATGACAGGGAATGTTTAGGGAAGTGGAAGTATACTACCTGATACAGAAATGATAGACACACATCATTTTATGTTGCCAAAGCTCAGAGACTGTATAACGCAGAGTCTGGCTATTGTAAACCAAGGACTTCATTGCATCAATATTGGCTCATTGAATATAACAACTGTACCACAGTGATGCAAAATATAAAAAATAGGGCAAACTATATGAAGCAGGGGGGGTTATGTGGGATCTCTGTATTTTTTTTTTTAAGCTTTTTTTTATTCACTTGAGAGAGAGAGAGAACGCGCACATACCCGTGCACACGAGTGGGGGCAGGGGCAGAGGGAGAAGGAGAAGCAGGGTCCCAGTTGAGCAGGGAGTCCCATGCGGGGCTCAATCCCAGGACCCTGGGATCATGACCTGAGCTGAAGGCAGATGCTGAACTGACTGAGCCACCCAGGCACCCCCTCTCTGTACTTTGTGATTAAGTTTTCTGTAAACCTAAAACTGCTGTAAAGAAGTTCATCAGAAAAAAAAGATGAAGACAGATGCATTAATATTCATCCCTGATGACTGACAACTGAAAAAGGCCACTGTTCATTCAATTGATTTGAATTTATTCAATAACCTATTATGGCACCCTATGAGGTCTAAACCCTGAGATGTGGGAGAGCAGAAATTTCCACTGAATGTCTTCTTGAGAGCCCACCACTGTATGTCCTGAGAAGTGAAATGAATGCCTTCATCACTCTCAGTAGTGTCTGGAACTCTGAAGTGGATACGGAGTGTCCAGGCAAGGACTTACATTGAGACCTTAGTACATGTGGGGACAAATGTTACCTTGATTTATATGCTGGAGATATCTGTGAGGCCGGAGAGTCCCAGAATTCTTTTACCGTGAAGGAGCATCTCAGAGACAATCACCCAAGAGTCTATGAACATAGCTGAGGCCATTGCTGGTCAGTGCTAAGATGACTGACTGATGGCATACAGTTTGGGCTCTAGGGCCACTTCTTGCATCAGATGCCTATGGACGACTTAAGCCCATCACGGGCAACCCCAGGAAGCACGAGAGGAGATCACTGAAGCCTCTATTGTGAAACAGTGTTGGAGGGCACTCACAGGTGTGCCTGCTGCGCGGCAATTTGACCAGAGTCCAGAGCCTTCCTGTTTTGTTGGTGAATGGGGTTCTTATTCAGAGTGGGCCATTTTACAAGTAACAGCATCGATGGGCTCAAGTAAAACTTTAAGAAAGGAGTATGTTGCCTCCATAACACCAAAACAATCTAGGCAGTGTTGTGGCTGCTGAGAGGGACAACAGTTACTTCTTCACCTTGTCAAGGAGGAAACGGGCTCCAGATTACCAAATAATTTTTAAGAATTTTTTTTAGGGGCGCTTGGGTGGCTCAGTTGTTAAGCATCTGCTTTCGGCTCAGGTCATGATCCCAGGGTCCTGGGATCAAGCCCCACATCAGGCTCCCTGCTCGGCGGGAAGCCTGATTCTCCCTCTCCCACTCCCCCTGCTTGTGTTCCCTCTTTCGCTGTCTCTCTCTGTCAAATAAATAAAATCTTTTAAAAAAGTTTTGTTTTTTTAAAAGATTTTTAATTTTTATTTATTTATTTATTTATTTATTTTATTTTTATTTATTCCAGGACCCTGGGATCATGACCTGAGCCGAAGGCAGAAGCTTAACGACTGAGCCACCCAGGCACCCCAGAATTTTATTTTAAAAGATTTTCTTTGAGAGAGAGAGAGCACAAGCGGGGGGGGGGGTGCAAAGGCAGAGGGAGAGGGACAAACAGACTTCCCACTGAGCAGGGAGCCTGATGCAGGGCTCAGTCCTAGGACCCCGAGATCATGACCTGAGCCGAAGGCAGACACTTAACCCAACAGAGCCACCCAGGTGCCTCAATTTTTAAGAATTTAAACAAGGCACCAGGGCCTGGCATATATATGGCAATGGCCTATCCCCTTTTTACGAGCTTTTTTTTGATTTTTATTTATTCATTTGAGAGAGAGGGAGGGACAGAGAGAGCATGAGCAGGGGGAGAGGCAGAGGGAGAGGGAGAAGCAGGCTCCCCTTTGAGCTGGGAGCCCGACGCAGGGCTTGATCCCAGGACCTGGAGACCAACCATCTGAGCCACCCAGGCGCCCCTTTATGAGCTCTTTTTATAAAAAAAAAAATTTTTTTTTAAAGCAAAGCTCAGTTTTATTTTCTGCAGTAACAAACATTTAAGCATCAAACAAAACAAATGGACCCTGAGTGCCCTAGGGCCAGCAGCGGCAGAAGATCAGGCCCCCCTAACACCGTTGCAGCTACTACTACAGGGATGACTGCCCCAGGGAAGGACGCAGTGCCTTGGGAAGGGACAAGAGGTTAGGCCTTAGCCACCTCTCCCCAGCCCAGGCTTAGCGGGAAACGGGGGGCCCAAAGCGCCGCATGATCTGCATCACCAGGGAAAGCTGATCAAGAAAGGTGATGATGGAAATTCGGAGGAGGCGAGGATCTTTAGCTCTCCAGCGGACGGCCACGACGCTGCCACTCACTGTGAGCTGCTTCTCAACAGCCCCTCTGTGGGGTTCGGCATCCGGGGCCAGGGACCCATAGGCGATCTCCGCCTCCAAGTCGGACGGGAAAGGCACGCAGAGGGCAAATACGTGTATTCGGCTTTCTGGCCTTGGAATCTTGGAAGCAGCATCTCCGCCTGGCCCCGGGACGTGCTGTGGGCGAGAGATAGGCTGGGCCCTGCCGGCGGCAGGCCGCCCCTGCACCGCCAGGAAAGCCGGGGCCGCCGCGGCCACCATGGCAGTCATGGCCGTCCCGGCCGTTGTCCACACCTCCCGCCCCGCCGCCTGCGTCCGCTCCTGCCGCCTGCATTCTTTTTATCAAAATTTTTATGTCCCAAATATCCTCAGCGGAGGATGTCATTGGTGTGATGTCATACCTGCGCTGCTGGAGCAAGGTGGACGCAGTTCAGACCCCACCTGCGGAGGCTGTGTGCACCGGCTGCTGCGGTGTGGAGACCCCCTGCAGGGACCAGGTAAAGGTGGATCCTATCACCTGAGAGGTAAAGGCCAGCTGCACCTGACAGGCTGCTGAAGCAGGCACCGAACAAAACCGACTTGGTCAAGTCTGTGACGGCAGGATATTTATCTGTTGCTGAATGGATGGAGTCAGGAATTTCCATAATGGTGGGGGCGGGGAATAGGGATTTATGGGGTGCAGCCACAGTCTCAAGGTTGCAGGAATCCACTGAGGTGTCACTCATTCTTTCCAGATTTAAAGAATAGGACAAACATGGCTGTTAAAAGGGGAACCAGAGGGAATAACCGCTTCTTCATTTTAAAAAAGGGGGTTTTCAATCAATGGTTCTGATTCCTTCAAATGTTTAAATTACATTGGATCGGATTAAGTAATTTAACTGGGGGTGGTGCAGTAAAAGGTCGGTGGGGTCCCATTTTGTCAGTATAATTTGGAAGTGCCAAAAACAAAATGTGAAAATTTGTTAAAGGTTTTTAAAAAGATTTTATTTATTTGTGAGAGAGACAGAGATAGCGACAGAGAGCATGAGAGGGGAGGAGAGGGAGAAATTTATGACACACTGGGTTCAGCCTTTCCCTGTTCAGTATGGGATATTTAAAGAAAATGGGTGTGGGGTGTCTGGGTGTCTTAGTCGGTTAAGTGTCTGTCTTCGGCTCAGGTCATGATCTCAGGTTCATGGGGTCAAGCCCCGCATCGGGCTCTCTGCTCAGCGGGGAGTCTGCTTCTCCCTCTCCCTCTGTGCATTCTCTCTCTCAAATAAATAAATAAAATCTTTAAAATAAAAAAAAATAAAGGGGCACCTGGCTCAGTCGTTAAGCATCTGCCTTTGGCTCAGGTCATGGTCCCAGGGTCCTGGGATCGAGCCCCACATCGGGCTCCCTGCTCGGCAGGAAACCTACTTCTCCCTCTCCCACTCCCCCTACTTGTGTTCCCTCTCTTGCTGTGTCTCTCTCTGTCAAATAAATAAATAAAAATCTTTAAAATAATAATAATAAAAAAAGACAAGGAGCGCTAAGACCATGACAGATTTTTAGTAAGATCACGGTTCTCATGGTTCAAGTGAGACATGCTTATTTGTCCTCTGCATTATATTCAGCAACTCCCTTATCAGGGGTACCCTGCTTAAGTATAGTGGGGTCCCCAGCTTTAACTGCAAGTTGAACCTTAGTATTGATTATTTGCATAAAGGTTCCTAAATTAGTGCATTCTAGCAGATGGCAAGATTAATTCAGAACCCATGTTGTAGAGGCCCAAATCACCAAGGAGTGTACTTTTATCTTTTTTGCTGTGTAAATTCTTTTAGTATATGTTGAATTTTCAATTGCTCAAATTGCAGACCTTGGTTTTGAGAGAGGAAAACTGAAGGGACCTCATGATAAAAAGGCTTTTTTTTTCTTTGCTCCTTTTCCTGCTTCCATTCTTGCTAATACCTGCACCCCGGCCTTACACATACCTCTTTTTTTTTTTTAAGTAGGTTCCAACACAGGGCCTGAACTCATGACCCTGAGATCCAGATCTGAGCTGAGATCAAGAGTCAGAGGCTTAACTGACTCAGCCACCCAGGCGCCCCCTTACACATGCCTTAATGTATGTCCTCCTTGTAAAGATCAAGGAGTTAATGATTTCTTTGGAGTTTTCCAGCACAATAGATAACATCTAAGGAGTGACCTGGAGGGGTCATCATATACCTTTTCCAAGACCGCTGACTCCAGATACCGTGCCACCAAAATACCTGGCTCCAGGGCGTAAGTGAGGTCTGGAGGACACCAGTTCCCAGATATCTGAGAGGACATGTACACCAAACCACCATTCTCAATAGAAACTGCAGACCCAGGGGGCACCTGGGTGGCTCAGTTGGTTAAGCACCTGTCTTCGGCTCAGGTCATGATCCCAGGGTCCTGGGATGGAGCCCCTGCTTCTCCCTCTCCCTCTGCCCCTACCCCTGCTTGTGCTTTCTCTCTCTCTCTGTGTCAAATAAAGTCTTAAAAAAATGCTCTTTAAAACCTCCAGACCTCAAACAAAGATGAGACTCATTTTCCTTTTCCTTTTTGAGTCTCCCAGACGCGCTCTCTCTGTATCTTCAATAAATTCTGCTCTCACTTCCTGCTGGCTTACATTTGATTTCTATCCTGTGCATAGCCAAGGACCCTCTTGGCTGGTCCTGTGGGACCCCCTCTGGGTCTTCAGAGCCGGCCTCTCTGCATCAGTTTCAACATTTTTTTCTTTTGCTTCCTCTCCAGTTTTGTTTTTTTCCATCACTGGATATACTTCAGGGGAGCGGGTGTCCTCTACCTGGGTATTTATACATTTTTTCCTCCAGAGAGCCTCAAAGCAGCGCCTGCAGGGTTAGGAGCCTCCTGCATGACAACTGGTTGCTTTATAGGGTTTTGGAACCCTGGACTTAAGTCAAGTTTGAACTAATCCCTTTGCTGTGCCACAGGGGGACCATGAGTGTCGCCCCCTAAACTCGAGGCTCCAGACCTTTGCTGCAGTAAAGGCAGGGGTAGCAGCAGAGGGCCTGAAGGGTCCCTGGGGTTAGGAGTGTGGACTCAGCCCATCAGCTACTGGCTGCCCTTCACTCTCCTCTTTCTCTAACTCAATGACTGCTATTTCACGAGTGACCACCCAGTGGGCCCCCCTCTTGCACAGGACAGAGTCCTCTCTGCCACCCCACCCTCTGTCACAGCGTCACCCTAACACAGATGGAAACCAGCAAACACATGAGCCGGGGACCACCTGAAGGAGGGCCTCGATCTAACACTCCTGCTCCCACATGCCTAGGGCTTCTGTAAATTGCCGACTCCTGTTGGCTGAACACAGAACTGAGGCTTGGGAGGGTCACGCGTGCGACACGGGACAGCACAGGTCACAGCACGAGCTCCCCAGCCCCGAGCGCCCGCGGAACATGCCGCCATCAAGCCTCAGAGCAGCTGAGCAAGTCAGGGCAAGAGAAGCAGACCCACAGCACAGCAGTCACGCCTGGACGTGGCTCACGGTGCCAGTAATTATGGTCACCGGCAGAGACATGGTGCCCATGTTGAGACTGAGGTCAGTGTGGCATGGGGACACACATACACATATGTGTGGAAAAGGTTTACAAATCACATAATGAAGGTCTCTGGGGAGGGCAGGGCTGGCCCCTCAAGCAGCTATGATCAGGCTTCAGAAAGCAATGAAAAGAACCTGGTCTGGGGTTCATTGTGGCTGGGGGCTGGGGCTGGGGCAAGAATTCTTGCCCAGGGGCAGGGGCCTGTGTGATCTTAATTTCTTGCCATCTCTAGAGGAGATACCACTCAGACTTTCTCATCGGCTTGACCAAGTGGGAGGCATAAGAGAAAGAGGGAGGGAGGAGGCTTAAACTGTGAGCAAACATCCAAAATATGGACCGGATTGCTCATACAAGGAGAAAATCGTGGTTAAGAAAAACATGCATTTGCAAGTGCTTGCTTTCTTTTCTTTTTTTTTTTTTTTAAGATTTTATTTATTTATTTGAGACAGAGAGAATGAGAGAGAGAGAGCACATGAGAGGGGTGAGGGTCCGAGGGAGAAGCAGGCTCCCTGCCGAGCAGGGAGCCCGATGCGGGACTCGATCCAGGGACTCCAGGATCATGACCTGAGCCGAAGGCAGTCGCTTAACCAACTGAGCCACCCAGGCGCCCGCAAGTGCTTGTTTTCATATAAAGAAACACTAATAGGATGCTCAAGAAATGACCAATACTCATTTTAGGGGGTGCCTGAAGCAAGAGCTCTGGAGTAGACCAGGCTATTCTGACACTGAGTCTCTTTAGACTGTATTTTACATATTTTTGCTAACCCTTGCATACATTATTATTTAAGGTAAATAGTAATATATATAAACCACATTTTTCTTTTTAATAGCCTTTATTTTGAATGACCTTATTTTGCTTTTTAAGATTTAATGAAAAAATTTTTTTCTACATAGGAAACCGTTCTAAGATTTCATCCTCGAAACATGAACACTTAAGGGATACCTGGGTGGCTCGGTCGCTGAGTGTCCAGCTCTTCATTTTGGCTCAAGTCATGAACTCCAGGTTGTGGGATTGAGCCCTGTGTTGGGCTCCATCCTCAGCAGGGAGTCTGTTTGAGATTTTCTCTCTCTCTCTATCTCTCTTCTGCTGTCCCTCCCCCTGCTCGTGTGTGTGCTCTCTCTAAAATAAATAAATTAAGGGGCGCCTGGGTGGCTCAGTCGGTTAAGCGTCTGCCTTCGGCTCAGGTCATGATCCCAGGGTCCTGGGATCGAGCCCTACATCGGGCTCCCTGCTCCACGGGAAGCCTGCTTCTCCCTCTTCCACTCCCCCTGCTTGTGTTCCCTCTCTCGCTGTGTCTCTGTCAAATAAATAAATAAAATCTTTAAAAAATAATAAAATAAATAAATTTAAAAAGAACACTTTTAAAAGTTTAAGCCATAAAAACCAAAAAATTTCAAATCTTTTTGCATAACAAAAGCCAGCATAGTTTCTCCTTATTAACTCCTACTGGGGTTTAAGATTAAGTAGCATATTATATAATACACTAGGGATTTGGCCTTCATCCATTAAATGTATTAGAATTATCAAAGATTTATGCAAGTTTTGAGTATTTTTCCTTATATCACTTAAAAGAGGAATTAATTTGCCTTAAACTTTAACAATATTATAGCATTCAAATTTCCAAAGCTCTCTCTACACAAAAAAACCTGACCTAAAATGTAAAATCTACCTGAGAACCTCAAATATCCCCATCTCACATCCTGAGACTCTTCTGCCTAAAGGGAACAAATACTGTTTGATACCAGGACTCTTTGCATTACTTCCACTGTATCTTTATATCGAACTATATTTTCAAAGTCTAAGAACTAAAAATTTCATGCTCTTACAAAGAAAACAGAATCACAAATGGCTAAGGGAAGCTACCTAAAGTTAAGAGCTGCAATATACAATATACAAACATACAAGGAAAGAAATGCAAATATTGGAATCAGGTGAGATAAGCAGCATGCCTCCCCACAGTTCAGAAGGAAAACTCATATTCCCAGCTTGTGGTCCAGACTGCACTTGTTGGGATATAACCCCTGAGTCAGGGCGGAGGTTTGGGGGTGGGGGGAGACACGAGCAGCCATAGGAATGAAGTCTAGAAGCTTCGTACACACCATTCTTGGGGCATAATGGAAACATTCCTCTCTCAGGGTTCAATTCTCACAAGTTAGGAAACTTTTGGCCCGATTCAATGTAAGGATCTGACTCAAAATAACTCCCCAGTTCACAAACTTTTTGTCCAGAAGACCTACCCCCAGACCTTCACAGACTTTCTCAATGTACAAAAATTACTGAGTGCACCTACACTGTAGATGAAAAGCTCAAGCCTATGTCTAGAAACAGGCCCAGGAAACCACAATTACCACCTCAGAAAGAGCAGCACTGCCCTGCCTTCTAATCCCATCCCCCATGTACACAGGCATCCCCAGCTTTCCTTGGCTCTGTAGCTTCTCTCAGCTCCTTCTGTAGTGTCTGAGCACATAGGACACCTGCAGGGGGAGGAGGCTCTCCAGGAAGAACCAAGTGGGCCTTCAAGCACTTCCCTTCACAGGCTCAAGGCGGGGCCTTACCTTAGAAACACGACCTCAGGCTTCTGCTTCCTACCAAGTTGCTCTGAAGCACCACTAATATTTTAAAAATGATAAGCCCAGTGTTTGGACAAAATCACCAAATCCAGTGTTTAAGTGTAAGGGAGGAAAGAAAATTGTAAAGATTCTTCTAGTTCAACAAAAAAACACACAAATATCTACTCCTTTCAAAAAATATGTCAGTTAGGGGCGCCTGGGTGGCTCAGTCGTTAAGCGTTTGCCTTCAGCTCAGATCATGATCCCAGAGTCCTGGGATCGAGCCCTGCATCGGGCTCTCTGCTTGGTAGGAAGCCTGCTTCTCCCTCTCCTTCTCCCCCTGCTTGTGTTCCCTCTCTCGCTATGTCTCTGTCAAATAAATAAAATCTTAAAAAAATAAAAATGTCAGTTAATTATTATTTCCATGGCAAGAAACTGTTTGGAAACAATCATAATTGAACACAATTCTAGGGGCGCCTGCGTGGCTCAGTCGTTAAGCGTCTGCCTTCGGCTCAGGTCATGGTCCCAGGGTCCTCGGATCGAGTCCCGCATCGGGCTCCCTGCTCAACGGGAAGCCTGCTTCTCCCTCTCCCCACTGCTTGTGTTCCCTCTCTCGCTGTCTCTCTCTGTCAAATAAATTTAAAAAATCTTAAAAAAAAAAAAAACCACTTCTAGGTATTACAAGTCTAAGTCCTGATATTGCATTTCCAAATCACCTAAAAGGACAAATCTGTGGACGTTACTACATACACTCATGGGAAGAAAAACAGGAAAGAAAAATTTTAATAAATGTAATAATGGAATTTTTTTCCCCCTGAAATTCACCCCTTTCTTGCCTCTTTGTAAAATTTTATACTTTGGAGATCTACTGGTTAAATACATTTTAACTGAAAAAGCAGGCTTAAAAGAAGTTGAATAAAGTCACAAACTCAGGTAGGGGCAATACTGACAGGAGACAACACTCAGGGAAGTCTCCAAAGAGGAACCACCACCCAAAGGACTTCCCATAGGATGTCGGTGCCCAGGGAAGACCCTGGGAGGAGAGGCAAAGGGATTTCACGCGACATATTCCAGGTAAGTTATTCTTGGCTCTCCTCCTATGTAAAATATCCACAGGCCAAAAAATAAATCTTTAAAGAGAGCCATTCATGGCTCTGTGGATAAATGATAAAATACTGCGTAATTTGAAATGTATCATGGAGAACAAATAGTTAATAATGATGTTATGAACTGGAGAGGAAAGATGGCGTTTCGAAATGCAGGGAAAGATCTGGAAATTTAGGCATTTATTGCCAGTCCTATGAAGAGCTAGGCAGGGGGCACAGGGTCGCGGCTTTGAGACCCTACTCCCCAAACGTTTGGAAAAGTGAGGAGAAAGCGGGTACCCCAGGGAGAGAGGAATGGGGACCCCACAGACCACAGCATCTCCCGCGCACGAACCCGGGAGACCGAGGCATGACTGTCCCCTGGTGACCCTCCCCGTGGTCATCGCCCAACCTAAGGGAGACGCGGCCGCGCAGGGACAGGACAGGACGCCGGCGGTCCCGGCAGCCGGCCCGGCCCCGCGCTGCGTGCCGCGCCACCCGCGGCCTCGGGTCCGCAGAGTTCACGGCGGGGAGGCCAGGTCCCGCCACGGCCGGTTCCAGCCGGCCCCACCGCCCCCCTTTCCCGACTCCCGGCCCCGCACACTCACCATTGCTCGCTTTTCTGGGGTAGCGGGTCGAACCACCATACGACTGCCGTGGCCGGCGGAGGCCACGGCGACAGAGGATGTGGCGGAAGCTCCCGAAGCCTCTCAGGACAGCGAGAGGGGACGCGAACCTCGGCCGGGCAGCAGCGACGGCACACAGTCCCCGCCGTCCACAGCGCGTCGCCCGCACGTACGGTTCCGGCGACTCCCCTGATTGGACAGTTCGCACGGCCCCGCCCCCGCCTGCCTGAGTGACAGCAGGCCGGAGGTCACGTCTTTGAGCCGACCTTGCTTGGGCAGTGGGCTGCGACCTGTTCTCTCCGAGGTCCGTGACCCTTCTTCACAAACACGGACAAAAGTGACCTCACCGAGGGTCATGATGAGTCTGGTTCCATTTTGATCTTCGACCATCTTCCAGCAGGGAGTCGTCTGCCCACCACGCCCCCCAACCCCACTCATTTGTATTTAAAGAATCGCGAAGCCTTGGGCCACTCGGCTTGGTGGGAGGTTTGAAGCCCACAGTCCTAGACCAGCCCAGAAGCCTCAGGTGCTCGCATGTGAGAAACAGACGGAGGCAAAAAACCACTGGAAAACCTTTCAGTGTAATTCCATTGATACTTACCTGTTCAAAGGCTGAAGGAGGAAAGCTGAAAGAACTCTGCTTAGTGAAAAATGATAGATGGTAAAGGTATCGAGGATAAACAAAGTATCAGGACAGCGGTCATCTATGCGGCAGGACAGAGGTGAGCCAGGGAGCAGAACATGAGGAGACCCTGCCTACTTCCCACAGTTAGGAATCTTGATGATGACTTCAAGGATGTTTATATTATTAGCAAATCCTACTGTAAAACATTTTCTACATTCTTTCCTCAATATATTTAATGATAAACAATTTTAAGAAGTAATTAAGGTTGAAAAAGAATTGAATTCGTATGTTTGTTTCTTCTGTAATGTGGCAATGTGAGTTTTCATTCTCAGCTTTGGCAGAAAAAAACTGGTAAACAAGCCAACTGTCTTTAGAAAGAATGAGTTACATAAACTCATCATCATATGTACTTAAAAAAACCAAAGGTGGGGTGCCTGGGTGGCTCAGTTGGTTAAGCGACTGCCTTCGGCTCAGGTCATGATCCTGGAGTCCTGGGATCGAGTCCCGCATCGGGCTACCTGCTGAGCAGGGAGTCTGCTTCTCCCTCTCCCACTCCCCCCTCTTGTGCTCTTTCTCTCTCTCACTCTCTCTCTCTCTCAAATAAATAAATAAAAAATCTTAAAAAAACAAACAAACAAACAAAACCCCAAAGGTATTGATATGAAAAGATCTGGAGCATTTATCAATAGAACAAATAAGTATATTGCAATATATATACCATGTTACCTTTTCTGTAACCCGTAGAGATAGGTGGTTCCCCACCATCCCTCCCCCCCAAGGTTTGGTTGAGAAATGGAGACTAAAACACACCTACTAGGAATATACGAAAGGTTTGATTACTTTCACAATGGACGTTTCTGGGGAGGACAAGGCAGGCCTCTCAAGCAGGTGGGAATGCCTTGACAAAGCAAGGATGGGAGACTGATGTGTATTTTTATTGAGGTTGGTTGGAGGGTGGCTAGGGTGAGAGTTTGTGCACATGGGTAGGGACTTCTGTGATTGACTCTCTTGCCAGGGTCAAAGCTGAGCGCCCAGGCTTTCTTATCACCTTGCACAGATGTGGAGCACAAAGGGAAGAGGGAGAGATAAGACTTTAGAGTAGTCAGCTGTCAGATAATAGAAAATATATACACATATTGCTCTCTGTCCCAAATTCCTGGCACTTGTAAATTCCTAGAGATAAGAGCACTAGGAGCCAGTCTTGTTCTAATATTTGGTCTTTGACTCTGTCCCTGACACAGGTCTCCTGAAACCATGTAAATTCCTAGGTGATAAAAGCACTAGAAGCATCTTTTGTTCTAATGAGGTGACTCTGGGTGGGCTCCTGGATGGGGGCTGGTCATCAGAAAGTCCAAGCCATGCTTAGAAACTTGGAATTTTTAGCTCATCCGCCCATTTTCCTGAGAGGGGGAGGAGCTAGAAATGGGGTTAATAATTGATCATGTCTAGGGAGGGGTGCCTGGGTGGCTCATTCGGTTAAACATCTGACTCTTGATTTCAGCTCAGGTCATAATCTCAGGGTCCTGGGATCAAGCCCCGATTGGGCTCCATGCTCAGCAGGGAGTCTGCTTGAGGATTCTCTCTCCCTCTGCCCCTCCCTCGCTTCTCTCTTTCTAAAATAAAGTCAATCTTTTTAAAAAATGATCATTCTACATTACTAAGCCTCCGTAAAATCCCAATAGTATGCTGTTTGGAGACTTTGCAGGTTGGGGAACACATCCATGTACCAGGAGGGTGGCATACCCCAACTCCATAGGGGCCCTCCAAGAACTCTCTCTACATATGTTTTCATCTGGTTGTTCATCTGTATTCCTTATCATATCCTTCAATAAACTGCTAACTGTAAGTAAGTGTTTCCCTGAATTCTGAAACCTGTTCTAACAAATTAATCGAACCTAAGGAAGGGATTGTGAGAACCTCTGATTTGTAGCAAGTCAAACGGAAGTTGTGAGTAACCTTGTTGGCACCTACTACATGTGATTGGCGTCTGAAGTGGGGTAGGAGGGATCTTGTGGGACTGAGCCCTTAACCTGTAGGATCTACACTATCTACAGGTAGATAATGTTAGGACTGAGTTAAATTATAGGACACCCTGCTGGTGTCACAATTGTGGGGGAAAAACCTTCACACATTTGGTGACCAGAACTGTCAGAAGTAAAGTGTTCTGGGTGAATATAAAGGAGATATATAGAAGAAAAGAACTGGGTTTTCTCTACTCAGGAATAATATTGGATTTTCTTGACATATCAACAGTCAAATATTTAAAAATGGAGTCAGAGACTTCTGGTTTCTTCCCTGGCATGGAAGGAGTTAGAAGGTGACATTTCTATCCTTACCAGAAAAAGCAAGCAAATTTAAATCAATGATTCTTCTTAAATCTATCAAAGAATTGAGGTCACAGTACAAACTGCTGTCTCCAAAATTGGAGACATAGAATAATAGAATAATAGCCAATCTGAAATATTCCTACAATATTTTGTTCTTCTTAACAAGACCTGTCCTCAAAAGATTGTTTCTCAAGAATTGCATGGGGGCAGGAAGGGAAATAGCCAACTTGAGCCCCTCCAGCCTTTCTGCGTGACCTAAGTTGAGGGTGTGGGGGAACTTAGATACACTTGTGAGATTCACAGGTCATTTTTCACTGCTCACAGTCAATGTGTTGTGTTTTCCAAAACCATTTCTCCAACTCTCCAACACCAACTGGGTGGCCTACAGTTCAATTCTAACATTAACGAGAGGTAACACCAGACTCTACAGTTTAAGGGCACAATCCCACAAAATGGCACCCCCATGTCAGATGCCAGCTGCAAATGGGAAGCCCAGGCCTTGGAGGTTCCCTAGAAACACTCCCGTGTTTGTTAATTCAGTAAAAACACTATTAGAACTAATAAAAGCTCTTTACTTATTATTATTGATTTATTATAAAAGGTATAAGTCAGAAACAGCCAAATGGAAGGGGCATATAAGACAAAGTAGGTGGGGGAGATAGGGAACCTCCATGCCTTCACCAGATACAACACCCTCCTGCCACACTGAGGTCTTCACCAACTTAGAATCTCTCTGAATCCTGAGGTTTAGGAATTTTGATGGAGTTTCCTTACATAGACAGGCATGACTGATGAAATCATTGGTGGTTGGTGAATAACTCAATCTCTAGCTCCTTCCCACACTCCCCAGAGGTTGGGGGCTAGGGTGAAAGTTCTAAGCCTCTAATCAAATCTTGGTCTTCCTGGTGACCAACCCCAATCCTGAAGCTATCTAGGGGCTTACAAAAAGTCACCTCTTTGAATATAAGATGCTTCTATCACCTTTCTCATTCAAAAAGTCCAAGGAGGGGTGCCTGGGTGGCTCAGTCAGTTAAGCATCTGCCTTCGGCTCAGGTCATGATCCCAGGATCCTAGGATCGAGCCCCACATCGGGCTCTCTGCTCAGTGGGGAGCCTGCTTCTCCCTCTCCCTCTGCCTGCTGCTCCCCCTGCTTGTGCTCTGTCTCTGTCAAATAAATAAATAAAATCTTAAAAAAAAAAAAAAGTCCAAGGACTTAGGTGGTCTTTACTAGGAACTATGGACAAAAAACAGACATTTGTGGGGAGTGCCTGGCTGGCTCAGTTGGTGGAGCACGTGACTCTTGATCTTGGGGCCGTAAGTTCAAGCCCCACGTTGGGTATGGAGCCTACTTAAAAAAAATTTTTTTAGGGCGCCTGGGTGGCTCAGTCGTTAAGCGTCTGCCTTCGGCTCAGGTCATGATCCCAGAATCCTGGGATCGAGCCCCGCATCGGGCTCCCTGCTCGGCGGTAAGCCTGCTTCTCCCTCTCCCACTCCCCCTGCTTGTGTTCCCTCTCTCGCTGTGTCTCTCTCTGTCAAATAAATAAATAAAATCTTTATAAAAAAAATTTTTTTAAAAAACCAGACTTTTTTTTATTATATCAAAGGTCACAGCTCAGAGAAACATGCTCATTAAAATACTGAGACCAAATCAAGACTATAGAACACTTCCTCTCCATCCACAACATTCCATTACATCAGGATGACCCCCATTTAATAACAGTGGAATAAACTGAAAGAAATATATATTTCATACTTATTTTGAGAAGTCTCTATAGTACCCCCCAAAATGACATGGATGACAAAAGCAAGGATGCCTGAGGATATTTTAGCCTTTGACAGCTGCAGATAGTAAACATACCCTAAACCCTAATCAGATAAACATGAACCCTCAAGCTAAGGACCTATTTACCTCAGTTCTTTTTTCACAGTACATCATGACTGGCATTCAACATCAACAACAAAAATATTAAAATACACAGTTTAAGAAATAATACAAGTAAAAGCACTTGATTCAGATGTAACTAATATGTTGCAATTATTAGACAAGAGATGTAAAGCAACCATGATTAATATGCTAAGCACTTTAATGGAAATAGTGGATAATGTGCAAAAACAGAGAGGTAGGTACTTTACTCAGAGATGGAAACTAAGAATGAAAAGAAATATGCAAAAAATGAAAAAACAAAACAATAGAAGAAAAATGAAGAATTCCTTTGGGGGCCTCATCAATACAGTGAAAATATGTGATGAAAGATTCAGTGAGCTTGAGGAAAGGTCAATAGAAACTTCCAAAACTAAAATGCAAAGAGAATAAACAAAAAAGGCAAAACAAATCTAAGAAATTTGGGACAATTACATAAAGTGTAACATAACATAATTGGACAACATGAAGAAAGGAACAGGAGGGCGCCTGGGTGGCTCAGTTGGTTAAGCGACTGCCTTCAGCTCAGGTCATGATCCTGGAGTCCCTGGATCGAGTCCCGCATTGGGCTCCCTGCTCGGCAGGGAGTCTGCTTCGTCCTCTGACCCTATCCCCTCTCATGTGTTCTCGCTCTCTCAAATAAATAAATAAAATCTTTAAAAAAAAAAAGAAAGGAACAGGAGATGTAAGTGAAACAATAATGACTGAGATATTCCCAAATTGTTAGACACCAAACTATAGATCCAGGAAGCTCAGAGATCACCAAAGAAGATAAAAGCCTAAAAATGCACACCTAGAAATGTCATATTCAAAGTTGAGGAAAAAAGAGAGAAAATCTTGAAGAAACTAGGGGGAGAAAACTTAGTTATATAGAAAGAAAGAAAAGAATTAAGTCAGACTTCTTTTCAGAAACCATGCAAGCAGGAAGAAAGTTTTGTTAAATAAAGTGTTGAAAGAAAAAAAACCCAACTACAATTTTGTATCAAACAAAATAATCCTTCAAAAGTAAGAGAGAGGGGCGCCTGGGTGGCCCAGTTGGTTAAGTGACTGCCTTCGGCTCAGGTCATGATCCTGGAGTCCCTGGATCGAGTCCCGCATTGGGCTCCCTGCTTGGCGAGGAGTCTGCTTCTCCCTCTAACCCTCCCCCCGTCATGTACTCTCTCTCTCTCTCTCATTCTCGCTCTCTCAAATAAATAAATCTTTAAAAAAAAAAAAAGTAAGAGAGAAAAAAAGACTTTCTGAGACAAACAAAACTTGAGGGAATTTGTCACCAGTAAAACCTGCTTCCCAAGAAATGTTAAAAGAAACTCATCAGGAAGGAGGTAATAATAAAGAAAGGGAGCGTGTCAGAGAAGGAATCAATGAAGGTAAAATACAATGATTCGTTTTTGCTATTTTTATTTAATCTGACAACATTTTGTTCAAAGTCATAATAGCAATGTTTTCAGTAATTATAGCTTATAGATAAACAAAATGAATGACCACAATGTTACAATGGACAGGGAGGGAGGAATTGTGAAATTCCTCACAATGAAAGAATCCGTGAACTTGAAGACCAGTCATTTGAAATTTTACAGATGAAATTATACAGATGAAGGAGGTAAAAAGAAAAATGAATGAAAAGGAATGAAGAAAGCTTATGAATTTTAGAGGACACCAGTAAAATAAATAATATGCACATTATAGAAATTCCAAAAAAAGAGAGAAAGAAAGCTTATTTAAAGAAATAATGGCTGGGGGTGCCTGGGTGGTGCAGTGGGTTAAGTGTCTGACTCTTGGTTTCGACTCCGGTCTTGGGGTTGTGGGATTGAGTCCCCATCATGCTCCATGCTCAGCATGGAGTCTGCCTGAGATTCTCTCTTCCTCTCCCTCTGCCCCTCCCACTCATGCTCTCTCTCTTGAAAATAAATTAATAAATCTTATTATTTTTTTAAAAGATTTTTATTTATTTATTTGAGACAGAGAGAATGAGAGAGACAGAGAGCACATGAGAGGGGGGAGGGTCAGAGGGAGAAGCAGGCTCCCTGCTGAGCCGGGAGCCCGATGTGGGACTCGATCCAGGGACTCCAGGATCATGACCTGAGCCGAAGGCAGTCGCTTAACCGACTGAGCCACCCAGGCGCCCTAAATTAATAAATCTTAAAAAAAATAAACAGGGATGCCTGGGTGGCTCAGTCAGTTAAGCATCTGCCTTCTGTTCAAGTTGTGATACCAGGGTCCTGGTATCAAGTCCCATATCGGCCTCCTTGCTCAGTGGAGAGCCTGCTTCTCTCTCTGCCTGCCACTCTCCCTGCTTGTGCTCTTTCTCTCGCTCTCTTGCTCTCACCCTCTCTCTCTGACAAATAAATAAAATCTTTAAAAATAATAATAAACAAATAATGGCTGGAAACTTCCCAAATCTTGGGAGAGATGTGGACACTCACGTACACGAAACTCAAAGATGCCTAAATAGGTTGAACCTAAAGACCTCACAAAGATGCATTAAAATCAATTTATCAAAAATCAAAGACAGAGAATTTTGAAAGTAGCAAGAGGAAAGCAAAACATCACATACAAAGAAATCCCAATTAGACTATTAGCCGATTTCTCGACAGAAACCTTGAGGACATGAGACAGTGAAATGATTTATGCTAGGTGCTAAAAAAAAAAGGAAACTGCCAACCAAGAATGCTTTACTTGTCAAAGCTATCCTTCAGAAAGGAAGGAAAGAGAAAAACTTACCTCGATAAACAAAACTAAGGGAATTTCATCACCACTAGATCTGCCTTACAGGAAATGCTATAGGGGGTGCCTGGGTGGCTCAGTCAGTTAAGCATCTGCCTTCAGCTCAGGTCATGATCCCAGGATACTGGGATGGATCCCCATGTTGTGCTCCCTGCTCAGTGGGGAGTCTGCTTCTCCCTCTCCCTCTACCCCTACGCCCACTTGTGCACTCTCTCAAATAAATAAAATCTTAAAAAAAAAAGGAAAGAGGGCGCCTGGGTGGCTCAGTTGGTTAAGCGACTGCCTTCGGCTCAGGTCATGATCCTGGAGTCCCGGGATCGAGTCCCGCATCGGGCTCCCTGCTCAGCGGGGAGTCTGCTTCTCCCTCTCCCGCTCCCCCCTCTTGTGCTCTTTCTCTCTCTCACTCTCTCTCTCAAATAAATAAATAAAATCTTTAAAAAAAAAAAAAAAAAAAAAAAAAGGAAAGAAATACTATAGGAATTTTATTAAGCTGAAATGAAAGGATACTAATTAGTAACATGAAAACATATGAAAGCATAAACTATCTGGTCAAAGAAACTAAGAGTTGGTTGTTTGAAAAGATAAACAAAACTGGCAAACCTTTAACTAGACTAAGAAAAAAGAGAAAAGATTAGAGACGCCTGGGTGGCTCAGTCGGTTGAACATCTGCCTTCGGCTCAGGTCATGATCCCAGGGTCCTGGGATCGAGTTCCACATCGGGCTCCTTACTCAGCAGGGAGTCTGCTTCTCCCTCTGCCTGCTGCTCCCCCTGCTTGTACTCTCACTCTCTCTCCCTCTCACTCCCCCTCTAGCTCTCTCTCTGGCAAATAAATAAATAAAAGCTTTAAAAAGAGAGAGAGAAAAGATTAAATTAATAAAATCAGAAATTAAAAAGGAGAAATTATAACTGATAGCACAGAAATACAAAGGATCATAAGAGATTACTATGAATAAGTACATGTCAACAAATTTGATAACCTACAAGTACTGGATAAATTCTTATAAACATATAACCTACCAAGACTGAATCATGAAATAGGAAATCAAAAGCTCAGTAATGAGTAAGGAAATTGTATCAGTAATCAAAAAACTCCCAACAAAGAAAAGCCCAGGACCAGATGGATTCACTGGTGAATTCTACCAAACACTTAAAAAAAAAAATTCATACCAATGCTTTCAAACTCTTGCAACAAACAGAGAGAAAGAAACACTTGCAAAATCATTTTACAAGGCCAGCATTACAATGATAACAAAGTCAGACAAGGACACTCCAAGAAAAGAAAATTATAAGCCAATATCCCTTTGGGAACATAGATGCAAAAATCTTTTACAAAATACTAGGACATCAAATTCAACATCACCATTACAAGGCTTAGACAACATGATCAAGTTAGCTTTATCCCTGGGATGCAAGGATGGTTCAACATATGCAAATCAGTAAATGTGTTACACCAAATTAACAAAATTAAAGATAAAAGTCATATGATCATTTCAACAGATGCAGAAGAGGAATTTGATAAAATTCAACATCCTTTAATAATGAAATGAAACAAATTAGGTATAGAAAGAATGTACCTCAATACAATAAAAGCCATATATGACAAATGCACAGCTAACATCATACTGAATGCAGAAAAGTGACTTCTTGCAGAATGATGGCATCCAGCAAGGAACTGAGGAGAGCATTAAGGTGAGACATACCTATTTGTCCCCTATTTTATATTCAGTAACTCCCTACGTTATCAGGGGTAACTTGCTGAAATTTTCTGGAATCCCAATATAATTATAATTTGAACCCTAGTATTATTTGCATGAAGGTTTCTGAATTAGTGCATTGAAGCTGATGGCAAAATTCGGAATCTCTGTTGTAGAGGCCCCCAAACCCTTTGTCTTTTAAAGGGTTTATTTTATTTTATTTTTAAAGATTTTATTTATTCATTTGAGAGAGAGAACAATCAAGGGGAGCAGTAGGCAGAGGGAGAGGGAGAAGCAGGACTCAATCTCAGGACCTCGGGATCATGACCTGAGCCAAAGGTAGAGACTTACCCAACTGAGCCACGCAGGCACCCCTGTTTTTTAAAGGGTTTAAACAGTGCCCTGTAATCTTTTTTTGTTGTGTAGATTCCTTTAGTATATTTTGGATTTCCAGTTGGGTGAAGTTGTGAACCTTTCTTTCAGTGTTTTTCTCTTTTCTTCTTTCCCTCCTGTCCTTCCCTATTTTTTTTTTCTTTTTCTTTTTTTTTTTTGGTCAGTGGATGAATTTCAGGGAAGGAAGTGTCCTCTCTACCTTGATATTTATATATTTTTTCCTCCAGAGAGCCTCAAATCCATGCCGTCAGGAACCGGAGACTCCCCTGTGACAACAGGTTGCTTTATAGGATTTGAAGATCCCTGACTTACGTCAGCTTAAACAAATACCTTTGCTGTGCCACAGGGATCCCTTGTGTGTTGGCCTCCATAACCCTGAAGGTCAGAATCACTGCTGCCATGGAGGCAGGGCAGCAGCCACAGAGGTATTTAAGGATCCTGATGAGTCCTTTGGTATTTGGGGTCGGGACTCAGCCTGCATTCTAATGATTGTCTTTCTCCTCTCTTTTTAAATGACAGCTGTTTCAGGGGTGACCCCTTGATATGACCTCCTCTTGTATAGTCCCAGCCTTTATCTTAGCTTCATTCTAACACACAGATAAATCCCTGCAAACACATCAACCCAGGACCACTGTAAGGAGGGCCCCAATCCCATACTTCTGCTCTGAAAGGCCTAGGAATCCTAGAACTACCACTTCTGGCCAGTTGATTCTAGAACTTAGGCTTGGTAGGGT
The DNA here is from genome assembly GCF_002201575.2 of Neomonachus schauinslandi. Lineage (NCBI taxonomy): Eukaryota > Metazoa > Chordata > Mammalia > Carnivora > Phocidae > Neomonachus > Neomonachus schauinslandi. The sequence goes on from NC_058403.1 coordinate 206,074,605, forward strand.
CACCAAAACAGGGCAGCACAGCACACAACATGAGCTCCCGAGGACTCAGCAGCCGACAGTGCATGCCACCGTCAGGTAGAGCAGGTGAGCAAGTCAGAGTAAGACAGACCCATGCGCGGTGGCTTCGTCTGGAAATGCTGTTCACAGCCAACTGTTAATGGTCACCTTAACACAGTCTCCTGTGTTAAGACTGATGCCCTGCCCCCCCCCCCAACACACACCAAGAGGGTAGGAAAAGGCTTAGGACTCTCCTAAGTGAGATCCAGAGGAGGAGAAGTCAGCCTCTCAAATAGCTCTAAAATGGCTTCAGAAAGCAAGGAAAGGAGCCCAGCATGGGTTTTTACCATGCCTGGGGGTTAAAGAAAAAATATGCAATGACGTACCCCGACAGATTTTATTCAGAACCACTGTGCCAGGTATAGAGACAATGGCAATGGGATTTCACAATGGGTGAGAAACGAGTTGGGGCTCAACTCTGAATACAGCATGGGCAAGTGGGAGTTTATGGCCAGAGAACAGGGTGGAGGTCAGTGGATGGAAAATTACTAAGAGAAAAATCAGGGGTATGCGGGTTCTAGCTAAAATGACCTAACAGGATTCTTACTGAAGATAGGCTAGGGTGATCCCATTCATCTGGGGGATGATGGGGGGAGGAACTCGATCATATATCAAGGGTAATCAGATATGGAGGGGATGGGGATGGGGATGATTCTGGTTCAACTGACTTAGCAGGGTTCTTGCTAAAACTGGATTTAACAAGGAGCTACCCCGACAGACTTAACAAGAAGGTTCAGGAGCCTGACTCAAGTTTGGTCAAGCAAAGAATCTTTGTCGGGGGTGGGGCCAGGGCAAGAATTTTGCACACAGGGGCTTGTGTGCTTGGAATCTGAAGCCAGTGCCATATAAGGGAGTCTCCAGACTTTCTTGTCTGTTTGTCCAAGTGCGGAGATAAGGGAAAGAGGGAGGGGTGAGGAGTAAGCTGTCAGCAAACATCAAAAGATGTGGAGTCTGGTTGCTCATTACAAGGACACACGTGGGTAAGAAAAATATGCATTTGAAATGGCTTGGTTTCTATAAAAAGAAACACGAACTCTTGGCACGAAGCTCACGAAATGATCAACACTGTGTATTTGAAGATGGCTGGAGTTTTAGCACTGGAAGTGAGCGGGATGTCTGAGCAGTGAGTTTTCTTAAGTTAGACTTTATCTCACAGATTTGATTTACTTCAAATAAACAGAAGTTTGTATATACCACATTTTACTATTTAGCAATCTTTATTTAATTTTAACTTTTGTACATAGGAAACCATTCTCGGATTTAATTCCCTTTTTTTGTTTTTTTTTAAGATTTTATTTCTAAGTAATTTCTACACCCAGTGTGGGGGCTCGGACCCACAACCTTGAAATCAAGAGCCACAGGCTCCACCGATAGAGCCAGCCAGGTGTCCCAGAATTAATTCCTTTAAACACTAACAGTTACAAAAATGAAAACCATAGAAAGTGTATATTTTCAAATCTTTTCCTAACTAGAAGGACATGTGGCATCATAATTTGTCCTTCCCCTAGTTCAGCCTGGGGGTATTTTCAGAAATCAGTAGCATCTTCTAATGCAACAGGGGTTTGAGCTTAATTCCTTAAATGTACTGGATTTTCAAAGACTTAATAAGCTACGAGTAGCTTTCCTCCCGTCAATTAAAATAGGAATTCACTTTCTTGGGGTGTGTGGGTGGCTCAGCCGTTAGGCATCTGCTTTCGGCTCGGGTCATGATCCCAGGGTCCTGGGATTGAGCCCCGCATCGGGTGCCCTGCTCAGTGGGAAGCCTGCTTCTCCCGCTCACAGACCCCCTGCTTGTGTTCCCTCTCTCGCTGTCTCTCTCTCTCTGTCAAATAAATAAAATCTTTAAAAAAAAAAGAATTCACTTTCTTTACCCTTTTAAATGTCAGAGTCCTCTGGAGACATGCACATACAAGCACTAATGTAAAAATGAAAACATGTACCTGAAAACTTAAGCACATTCATTTCAAATCTTGAAGTTCTTTCGCCTAAAAGGAACAAAAATTCTTTTTAGTTCCATAGTTTTCTTGCCTTACTGCCATCATCTCTCTCAATCAACTTACATTTTCAAGCCCAAGAAGCAAAAAATGTTATCTCTCCCACAGGGAATAAAACTACAAAGTACTAGGGCGCCTGGGTGGCTCAGTTGGTTAAGCATCCGACTCCTGATTTTGGCTCAGGTCATGATCTCAGGGTTGTGAGCTGGAGCCCTGTGTCAGGCTCCGCGCTGGGCGTAGGGCCTGCTTGGGATTCTCTCTCTCCCTCTGCACCTCCCCCCTCTCCCTCCCTCCCTCTCATAAGTAAGTAAGTAAGTAAGTAAGTAAATAAATAAATAAATAACAAAGTATTAAGGGAAACAAGAATCAAAGGGCTGCAATACTCAATCCATAAAGGAATCCAGAGAAAAGAAACATAAATATTGGATTCAGCACAGGTGAGCAGCCTGCTTCTTATAGGACATTAGGAAGGCCACATTCAGAGAGTTAAACACACTCTAGACTCTCCCAGTGGAGACCAAAGCCCTGGTGTTGGTAGATCCCTGGGAAAGTGGCAGGCTGGGGCGGGGAGAAAGGGACACCTGAGCAGCCACAGGAATGAACCCTGGGAGCCCTGCATGTCCTCCCCTCCCTGGGGCATAATGGAACCCCTCTCTCCCTAAGCCTTCCGTTCTCACAAGTGAAGAAACCCTCAGCTGGATTCAGTTTTAGGTTGTTACCTAAATGAACTCCCAAATTCATGAACCTGAACCCAGATACAGAACTCCTGACTTTCACAGACTTTCTCAATACAAACAAATTACACTGAGTGCACCTGCACGGGAATGCAAAGCTCCAAACTATGTCTAGACACGGGCACCAGGTACCACAGTTACCTTGGAAGGGGTAACCTCCCTAGCCCTTTGTGCACATGCATCCCCAGCTTTCCAGGCTCTGTAGCTTCTCTTCATATAAAGGCTCCTTAGTGGTGGGTATAAGCAGGTAGGACACCTGCAGAGGCTCCTCAGGAAGAACCAGCCAGGGTCTTGAAGGTATTTCCCATTAGCAGGCTCAATGAGGAAGGGGGTGGGGAGCCTAGCTTGGGTCACTAATCATAGCCTTCTGCTCCCAGTCACATAGCTTTGGACTATATTGATATTTTTAATGACACAAACCCAGTATATAAAGAATCTAGGAAAATCACACAAACCCAATGTTTATGTAGAAAAGATGGAAGAAAATTGTAAGGCCTTTTTCTAGTTCAACAAGAAAACCCACAAGTATTTATTACTTTCAGAAAAATGATAGTAAATAGTTATTTCCATAGCAAGAAATTCTTATAATCAATCACCGAATACTATAATTGCTGGAATTATATTGGAAATTGCTCCCCTTCCCCCTCACACACACACACACACACAAACACACAGGTACACAAAAAGAACAGACCTCAGACTATTACTACACCTTCTCAGGGTAAGAAAAATGAGAAACAAGAAATTTTACACATGCGATGTGATATTAGATTTTTTTTCTGAAATTCACCTTTCTTTTTCTTCTTTGGAAATACTTAATACTGTCTTTCTCAATCTATTGATTAAATACATTTTACATTTACTTGAAAGCTGGAAACTAAAAGTGAATAAATTTTATCAAGGTGACAAACCTAGGCATGGGCAGTGTTGGCAGGATAGATCACCCAGGAAACTTTCAAAAGAGGAACCTCCCCCAAAAGGACTTCCCATTGGATGTCTGCGCCCAGGAAAAGATCCTGGGAGGAGAGGCAAAGGATTTCATAAAAACGTAGTTCCAGGTGGTTATTCTCTGCTTGCCTCTCATGTAAAATACCCGGACAAAAAATGTAATGTTGTAAGTTTAAAATGAGCTATCCATTGACTGTGTGAAAACGATAAACAATTAAAATACTGCATCTGTTTGAATTGCACCGCGGAGAACAAACGGTACTGATGCTATGAACTGAAGAGGGGAAGTTGGCGTCTGGGGAGGCGGGGCGGGATTTCGAAACAAGCATTTATTGCCAGTCCGAGGAAAGGATAGACTGAGGGACAGGGTCGTGGATTTGACCCTCTGCCGCCCAAACATCGGGAACACTCAGGAGAAAACGGGTGCCCCCCGGGAGAAAGGAGGGATTGGAGCCCCCGGACCACAGCACCTCTCGCGCACGAAACCCGGACACCGAGTCAGGACTGTCCCCTGACGACCCTCCCCGTGGTTACTGCACGACTGGGGGAGACGCGGCCGCGCGCAGGGACCGGACAGGACGCCCAGCCCACAGGCCGCGCGCCGGAGGGGACTGAAGTCCGAGCGGCGCCACCGGGGACTCGGCTCCGCAGACTCCGGGGCTCCCGCGGGAGGTCGGGTCTCGCCGCGGCCCGTTGCCAGCCCCTCCGCCCCGTCCTGGCACACCCGGCCCCGCACGCTCACCATTTCCCGGCTTCTCGGTCCGCCGGCGTCGTCCCTACGGCTCCCGCAGCCGGTGCAGGTCACCGCGCCATTGACGCGGCAGCAGAGCCACCTGGGACCCTTAAGCGCAGGTGAGACTTGACCGCGAGCAAGACCGCAAGCGTCCACGCGGCTGCGGAGCGTCGCCACTCCCACATGCCCCTGCTGCGCCCCTGATTGGACAGCTCGCAAGGACCCGCCCCTCTGCTCCTGAGTGACAACAGGGCCGGAGGTCTGATTGCTGAGGCGCAGCCGTCTCTGCGGGTGGTGGGGAACCCGTCCCCTCCTTGGACTTTTGCTTTTAGACCAAACTTGGTCCAGGCCCTAGAGGGACAGTGGCGTCTTCCTGCAGCTCCCTCTAAACGTGGGGACACAGGTGTGCGCAGGGAGTCCCAGAGTCCCTTCCAGTAGAGCGACGCCCTTGTTCAGAGCAAGAGGGGCGCCTGACCAGACCATGCCAGGCCAGACAGGAACTAGAGGGTGTTCTGGGGTTGGCATGAGGCTGGGAAATCAATGTGAGAACTGGAATAAATGCATAAATTTTGAGATCACCTTTGCGTTACCAAATGTCACTTTCTTCTCTGATCGATATTGTTATCAACTATTTGTCCTCCATGGTGTATTTCGAACAGACTCAATGTTTCAATTGCACAGGACAACATTCAATATCCTGTATGAAATCCATGTGACTCTTCCGTAAGTGTATTTCCTGGGCACAAACATCCTATGGGAAGTCTTTTGGTAGAGTTTCCTCTTTGAAACTTTTCTGGGTGATCTGTCCTGTTAGCACTGCCCACCCTGGGTTTGTCACTTTGAAAAGATGTACTAATTTATTTCTCCTTTTCCAATAGGGATAAAATTTATTTAATTAATAGAGCTTGAAAGAAAGTATGAAATATTTCCAAAGAGGTAAGAAAGTGGTGAATTTCAGAAAAAAAAAAAAACAACTCTAGTATTACATTCCATTTGTTAAGGATTTTGATTTCACTTTTCCTTCTCCTGAGAGTGTGTTGTAAGTTTCTGAGGCCTATTCTTTAATTCTGGGTGATTTCAAATCTGATTAGACGTGCAGAGTGGAAGTATTCAAGCAGGACTAATTATCTGCAAAACAATGTCTTGCCATGAAAAATAATTAATTGATATCTTTCTTTCCCCAAAAGGAATAGATATTTGGGGTTTTCTGGTTGAACTAGTAAATGTGCATTACAGTTTCTTTCCTCCTTTCCACATAAACACTGAGTTTGAGTGATTTTGTTCAAACACTTGGTTTGTGTTGTTTAAAATATAATGGTGGTCCCAAGCAACTCCAGTGGGGCATAGACCCCTGTCAATGACCCGAGTAAGGCTGTTTGAATCACGGCTTTCAATTCCCAAGAGAGAATTCCTAGAGAATAACTCGGTTTGTAGTTTTTGGGGAATTGTTATGTTGTTTTTCATACCATCAACATAATTTTATATTCTCAGCAATAGTGCAACAAGGGTTCCAAAGAGTATTTTCATTTTCCTGATAGTGTCCTTTAAGAACAAAAGTCATTAATTTGATGATGATGAAGTCTGTTTCTTTCCCATTCTTGCTCTTGGTGTCTAAGCTACCAATTCTTTGCCAATACAAGTCAAGAATTGTTTCCTATGTTTTATGTAAGTGTGTTATAATTTACTCTTACGTTTAGGTCTTTATCCTTTCTGTTAAATTATTGTATGTGGTGTCCCGTAAGGATAAAACCTCTTTCCTTTGCATATAGCTATCCAGTTGACCTAGCCAAATTTATGAAGAGAATATTCTTTTTTGTTCTGTTTTAGAGCAGGAGAGGCAGGGAGGAGGGGCAGAGGGAGAAGGAGAGAGAGAATCTTAATCAGGCTCCATGCCCAGCACGGAGCCCAACACGAGGCCGATCTCAAAACCCTGAGATCATGATGTGAGCCAAAATCAAGAGTCAGATGCTAAATTGACTGAGCCACCAGGCACCCCTGAGAAGAATATTCTTGCCCTAATCTTGGCTTTTTTCCCCCTCAAAAATCAGTTGACTATAGATGTATGGGTTTACTTCTCAAATCTTTTTTTTAAAAAAGATTTTATTAATTTATTTGAGAGAGAGAGAACATGGGGAGGGTGGAGAAGCAGAGGGAGAGAGAGAAGCCGATTCCCCACTGAGCAGGGAGGCCGATGTGGGGCTTGATCCCAGGACCCTGAGATCAGGAACTGAGCCAAGGGCAGAAGCTTAACCAACTAAGCCACCCAGGCGCCCCTATTTTTCAAATCTTAATCTACCAGTAGTTCTCTCTTTCTTTCTCTCTCTTTTAAAAGATTTTATTTACTTATTTGACAGAGAGTGCACAAGCAGGGAGAGCAGCAGGCAGAGGGAGAGGGAGAAGCAGGCTCCCCACCGAGCAGAGAGCCTGATATGGGGCTCAATCCGGATCCCGGGATCATGACCTGAGCTGAAGGCAAATGTTTAACTGACTGTGTCACCCAGGTGACCCAGTACCACACTCTCTTGATTACTACCGCATATTACAAAGTTGTGAAATCAGGAAATGTTAGTCCTACCACTTTGTTTTTCTTTTTCAAGAGTACTTTGGCTATTCTGGTTCCCTTGCAATTCCATATAATTTAAAAAACCATTTTGACAATTTGTATAAGAGGAAATAAGCTGGGATCATGATAGGTATTGTGTTGAATCTCTGGATCATTTAGGGGCTAGTGCCACTTCAACAATGTTAAGTCTTTTGATCCATTTTCCCATTTATTTACACATTTATTAATTTCTTTCGGTCATGTTTTATAATTTTCTGAGTATTTTGTACATCTTTTGCTAAATTATCCCTAAGTATTTTATTCCTTTTGATTTCATTATAAATGCATTTAATTTCATTATCAGACTGTTCCATTTTTAAAAAAGATTTTATTTATTTGAGAGAAAGAGAGAGCAAGAGAGAGAGCACAAGCAGGGGGAGTGGCAGAGGAAGAGGAAGAAGCAGGCTCCCCGATGAGCAGGAGGGAGCTGACACGGGCTTAATCCCAGGACCCTGGGATCATGACCTGAGCTGAAGGCAGACGCTCAACTGACTGAGCCACCTAGGCGCCCCCAGACTATTCCTTACAAGTATATAAAAATACAATTGAGAGGCACCTGGGTGGCTCAGTCAGTTAAGCGTCTGACTCTTGATTTCCACTCAGGTCATGATCTCAGGGTCGTTGGATTAAGCCCCGAGTCGGGCTCTGCACTGGGCATGGAGCCTGAATGGGATTCTGTCTCTCCCTCTGCTCTCTCTCTCTCAAAAAAAAAAATTAATTTTTATATATTGATCTTGGATCCAACCAATTTGCTGAACTCGATTATCAGGGTTTTTTAAAAAAGATTTTATTTTTAAGTAATCTCTACACCCAATATGGGGCTTGAATTTATAACCCCAAGATCAAGAGTCCCATGCTCTACCAACTGAGCCAGGCAGGCACCCCTCAATTATCAGTTTTAAGAGGCTTTTTTTTTTTAGTGGATTTTTTAGAGTTTTCTAGAAACAAGATACCTCAGTGGGGAGTAGGTATAGTTTTACATCCTAACCAACCTTAATGCATTTTGTTTCCTTTTCCTGCATAATAGTTTTAGCTAAAATATCCAGTACATCTGGAATATAAATGGCAAGAGCAGATATCTTTGCTTTGTTCCTTACTTCAGGGGAACACATCCAGTCTTTCACAACTAAAAATAATATTAGTTTGGGTTTTCCATAGATTGTCTTAATGAGGTTAGTTAATTTCCTTTTATTCCTAGTATGCTGACTGCTTTAATCATAAAAGCATATTGCATTTTGTCACTTATTTTCTCTGAGGTTACTGAGATCTTGCTATTTTGTTTTTTACTCTATCGATATCCTTCATTATTACATTAATGGACTTTGAGTTATTAACCCAAGCTTTCATCCCTGGAATGTATCCTACTTAGTCATGGTGTAGAATTTTATGTATTGCTGAATCAGGTTTGTCGGGTCACAAAATGAGTGTGAAGTATTCTCCCCATTCTCATTTGTTTCTACTTATACACTTCTGGTAGGAATGTAACCTCATGCTACCATTGTGGAAAATAGTATGGCAGGTGTTTGTTTGTTTTTTAATTTACATGTTTGTTTGTTTTTTAATTTACAGAGTGTTATCATATGATCCAGCAATTCCGCTTCTGAGTGTATACCCAAAAGAACTCAAAACATGGACTCAAATAGATATTTGTTCACTTGTGTTTGCAAGAGCATTATTTACAGTAGCCATAAAGTGGAAGCAACCCAGTGTCCATCAAAGATGAATGGATAAACAAAATATGGTATACACATACAGCAAAATATTACTCAGCTTTAAAAAGAAATGAAATTCTGACACATGCTACACCATGGGTGAACCTTGAGGACATTATGCTAAGTGAAACAAATCAGTCAAAAAAAGACAAAAACTGTATGATTCCATTTATATGAAGTGCCTAGAGTAATCAAATTCACAGAGACAGAGAGAAGAATGGTGGTTCTCAGGGGTTAGGGGCACAGGGCAATAGGGATTTGTTGTTTAATATGTATAGAGTTTCAGTTTTGCAAGATGAAAACAGTTCTGGAGACTAGTTTCACAGTCAGTGTGTTCACACTACTTAACTCTATACTTAAAAATGGATAAGATTTTATAGAATGTGTATATTACCACCCTTAAAAGTAAAAAGTTTAAGAGAATGAACACACAACCCACAGAATGAAAGAAAATTTTGCAAATAATATAACTGAAAAGTACTTGTATCAAGAATATAGAGGGACACCTGGGTGGCTCAGTTCATTGAGCATCTACCTCTTGATTACAGCTCAGGTCATGATCTCAGGGTCATGCGATCAAGCCCCATGTCAGGCTCTACACTCAGCATGGAGTCTGCTTGGGATTCTCTCTTTCCCTCTCCTTCTGCCCCCCTCATCACTTGCACACACTCTGGAAATCAATATGGAGATTCCTCAAAAATTAAAAAGAGAACTACCCTACAATGCAGGAATCACACTACTGGGTATTTACTAAAAAATACAAAAACACTAATTCAAAGGAGTACATGCACCTCTATGTTTAAGTGGCGTTATTTACAATAGTGAAACTCTGGAGGAAGTCCAAGTGTCCATCAATAAACGAATTGATAAAGAAGAAGTGGTATATATATAATGGAATATTACTCAGCCATAAAAAGGAATGAAATCTTGCCATTTGCAACAACATAGATGGAGCTAGAGAATATAATGCTAAGTGAAATAAGTCAGTCAGAGAAAGACAAATACCATATTATTTCATTTATATGTGGAATTTAAGAAACAAAACAAACAAGCAAAGGAAAAAAGAGAAAGACAAACCAAGAAACAGACTCTTCGGTATTAAGAACAAATTGATGGTTACCAGAGGGAAGATGGGTAAGGGCATGGGGGAAATAGGGGATGAGGATAAAAGAGTACATTTATCGGGGCGCCTGGGTGGCTCAGTCGTTGGGCGTCTGCCTTCGGCTCAGGTCATGATCCCAGGGTCCTGGGATCGAGCCTCGCATCGGGCTCCCTGCTCTGCGGGAAGCCTGCTTCTCCCTCTTCTACTCCCCCTGCTTGTGTTCCCTCTCTCGCTGTGTCTCTCTCTGTCAAATAAATCAATAAAAATCTTTTTTTTTAAAGATTTTATTTATTTATTTGACAGAGAAGGAGAGAGAAAGCACACAAGCAGGGGCAGAAGGAGAGGGAGAAGCAGACTCCCCACCGAGCAGGGAGCCCGATGCGGGACTCGTTCCCAGGACCCTGGGATCATGACCTGAGCCGAAGGCAGACGCCCAACGACTGAGCCACCCAGGCGCGCCAATAAAAATCTCTTAAAAAAAGATCCCCCCAAAATTATTCAAATAAGTGGCAAATGCATTAAGAGTTTTGCAATCCAAGGGGGGTGGGGAGGATGGGTTAGCCTGGTGATGGGTATTAAAGAGGGCACGTATTGAATGGAGCAGTGGGTGTTATACGCAAACAATGAATCATGGAACACTACATCAAAAACTAATGATGTATGGTGATTAACATAACATAATAAAATAAAATTTAAAAAAAAGTTTCACAATCCAATCTCTTAAGCACATTAATACTTTCCAAGAACATCCCATATTTATATAACCTTTTCTTGTTTCTGGTTGTATCAATCCGAACAGTAATCAAATTACTTACAGGTTTTATAACCTTTTATCTAGCACGGTTCTCTAAGGATACATTCAAACAATGATCTGAAATAAATTTCCTTTCATTGTAAAACGTATACCTGAGAATTTAGTCAATACATTTTACAACTTGTGGTTGGTTTTAGAAAAATCCCTGCACCCAGCTGGGACTGGGGTTCCAACTTTCCACCACAGCCAAGTGCTTGGAACGCAGTAGGATTTTTAAACTGAAGTTAAGTTAGGGTGGGGAAGCGTTGGGTGGAAGAGCCAACGCTGTCAATAGTCAAAGATCAAAATGGAGCCAGGTGACTCTTAAGGATCTGTATTTGTAAAGAAGGGTCGCAGTTCCACGAGTGGCCCCTCAGCATTACCCTCCAATGTAAAAATCCCTGGAGAGAACGAGTTTCAACTGGTGTTCCACAGACACCTCACCTCTGGTGGCCAGCTGTCACTCCCGAGGGAGGGAGGGTGGGTCTCGCAACCTGTCCAATCAGGGGAGACGTCAGGGCAGGTGGGTGGGGCGACGCTCCGCAGGCGCTCAGCAGGAGGCTTCTGGCTCCCGCCATTGTTGGGATCGCGGGTCCCTGCGCTTAAAACTTCCGCCTCGCTCTGCCCGGGATTCTGTCTTGCTTAGACCTGTCCCTTCCCCGAAATCGTAGGTAGAACGCCGGGAGACCCAGGAAAGCTAGAAATGGTGAGTGTGCAGGCCCGGCCTTCCAGAGAGGGAGGCGGAGTGCTGGTTGGAACCGGCCTGAGATGGCCGAGGCGCGAGCTGGCCTCGAAGTCTGTGTACTCGAGTCCGTCGGTGGCGCCGCTCCGACCTCAGTCCCCTCCGGCGCGCGGCGTGGGGGCTGGGCCGGCAGCCGGGATCCCGGCGTCCTGTCCCGTCCCTGCGCGCGGCAACTTCGGCCCTCGAGTCTGTGGACAGCTCTGCGCCTGCAGCTCCGCGTCTCCCCGGATTGCGCGGTGACCCCCGGTGACGGGACGATCGTGACTGGCTCTCTGGAGTTCGTGCGCGGGAGGTGCCATGGTCTGCGGGGTCTCCATTCCCTCCTTTCTCTTCGGAGGGGACCCGTTTTCTCCTGAGTTTTCCAAAATTGTGGGAAACCGAGGGAAATCCACGGTCCTGTCGCGGCACCCTCGCCCCCCTCCACCCCGTGCCCAGCTCTCCCTAGGACTGCCAGTCGTTGCGTAAATTTCCAGATCCCTCCTGGCCCACTTCCCATCTCCAGTTCACAGCGTCACTAGGAACTATTCGTCCTTCATGGTGCATTTCAAACAGACCCAGTATTTCAATTATTTATCTTTTTTTTCCCCCGCTGTCAATGGATGGCGCTTTTAAACGGGGATGGCGTTTTTAAACGGGTTTAGTTTTTGTTCCTGGATATTTTACGGAAGAGAAAAGTAGCAAATAACCCCCTGGAACAACGTTGTATGAAATCCTTGTGCCCCTCCTCCCAGGATCTTTCCTGGGCACAGACATCCTATGGGAAGTCCTTTGGCTGGAGGTTCCTCTTTGAAACTTTCTTGGGTGACCTGTCCTGTCAGCATGGCCTCTCCCTCAGTTTGTCACCTTTAAACGATTTATTCAATTAACTTTAGTCCAAATTTTTCAATGAATAAAAATTTATTTAATCCACACCGTGAAAAACAGTGTAAAATATTTCGAGTCAAGAAAGGGGTGAGTTCAGTACAAAAAAAAAATTCTAGTATTACCCTGCAGGTATTATTTTTTACTTTTTTCCTCCCTTGAGTGTGTTACTGATATTCTGAGGTCTGTTCTTAAATCGGGGATGAGTTCCAGTGGATTTCCAAGGCTTAGACTTGGCAGACCCGTAGTGTTCAACTATGATTAGTAGTTTATAAAACAATTTGTTCTCCTGTTAATAATGAACAGCTTATTATTTATTTTTGTGAATGCAGTCCATACTTGTGAGGTTTCTTGTTGAGCCAGTAAAGTGCCTTACAATTTTTTTCCTTCCTTTTCACATAAACACTGGGTCTGAGTGGTTTGCTGGATTGTTCAAACACTGGCTTCATGTCATTTAAGATATCACTGGTGGTGCAAAGCAATGTCAGTGGCAGGCAGAGGCCTCAGGACGTGTCTCTAAGCTCTGGCCCCCTTGAGCCTTCAAGGGGAAGTATATAATGCCCAGTTTTTCTTCCTGGATAGCCTCGCCTACAGGTGTGTGTTCATTCCTCTGGCTGCTCAGGTGTCCGTATCATTCTTTCCATGTACTGACCCATTCCAGGGCTTCTATCTCCACCAGGAGTGTCTAGAAGGTAGGGCTTGAGCTCATGACCCCAAGATCAGGAGTCACATGTTCTACCCACTGAGCCAGCCAGATGCCCCTAGAATGTTCTGAATGTGGCTTTCCTTCTGTCCTGTGGGAAGCAGGCTGCTCATATGTGCTGATTCTAATATTTCTTTATTTTGGGTTCCGTTACTGAGCCCTTTGGCTCTAGTTTCTTTTAGCACTTGGGCTCTGAAATTGTGAGTTGATTGAGAGATACAATGGAAAACAAGAAAATTGTGGAACTAAGTAGAATTTGTGTTCTCTTTAGGCAGGAGAACCTCAAGACGTGAGAGGCACTCAATTAAGTTTTCTTAAGGTCATTTTTTATTTTTGAATCAATTAGTGCATGTCCATGCCCCTAGAGAATGCTGACATTCAATAGGCTAAAGCAGTTGAATTCCTGTTTTAATTGATGTGAGGAAAACTGCCCAAAGCTTATGTAAATATATGAAAATCCAGTACATGTAAGGAGCTGAACTCAAACACCTAATGTAGGTAATATGCTACTTATTCCTGGAAAATACCGTGTGTGTGATATAGGGGAAGGACAAACTGTGATGCCCCATGTCCTGCTAGTTAGACATTTGAAAATTTTCATAAACCATACAAATTGTTTACACTTTTGTAACCTTTAGTGTTTAAAGGAATTATATCTTAAAATGGTTTCCTGTGTACAAAGTTAAAATGAAATCAAGACTGTTAAATACTTTAATATACATAAATTCGTGTGTGTGTGTATATATATATATATACATATATATATTTTAAAGATTTTTATTTATTCCAGAGAGAGGGGGAAGGAACAGAGGGAAAGAGACAAGCCAACTCCACGCTGAGCGCAGAGCCTGATGCGGGCCTAGATTCCAGGACCCTGAGATCACAACCTGAGCCAAAACCAAGAGTTGGACACTTAACTGACTGAGCCACCCAGGCACCCCAAATTTATATATATTTTAAAAATAAATTTGTAAGATAGGGAGTGTAACTTAAGAAAATCACCGTGAACATATCCTAGTTCCTTCCAGCACTGTTAAGCCCAGCCACCACCAAGTACACAGTTTTGATAATTTCTTGAGCCTCCGATATCCAACAAGCAATTGTGAGTGCATATTATTCTTGCTGATGTTTGTCTTTGTAATGAGCAGTCAGACTTTGCATTTTTGGATGTTTGAGTGCTGACAGGTAAAGCCTCACCTCCCCCCCCTCTGCCCCCCACCCTTTGTGCTCCCAGCTAGACAAGCCGATGAGAAAGCCTGGGTGGTCTCTCCTCTAGAGCAGGCAGGAGATTCCAACCAGAAAAGCCCCTGCCTGTGTGCAGAACTCTTGCCCCTGCCCCACTCCCTAACCCCAATGAACTCCTTACCCAGCCAGTCTCTTCTTCATTCTTTTGAAGCCATTTCAGAACTGCCTGAGAGGCAGCCTTGCCCTGAGACCTCTGTTACGTGAGTCCTAAGCCTTTTCCTACTGTCTAGGTGCCTGTGTGTGTTGTTGGGGGCTACAGAGCCGTCCCCCTTAACTTCTGAACCACTTCTCAGCAGGTGGCCATAACAGTTGATGCCATGAGTAGCATGTACACATGCGACCACCCTTCCATGGATCTGTTTTCTCTCGCTTTAAGTTGCTCACCTGCTCTGCTGCCTGATGGTGGCATGGACTGCTGGGGGCTGGGAGCTCGTGCTGTGCCCTGTGCTGTCCTGTGTTGCATTGGTGACCTAGCAAGCCTCAGTTTTAGATTGAGCCAACCAAAGTTGGCAGTTGTGAGAATTTCTAGGCTTTAGGGAGCAGGACTGTTGGATTGGGGCCCTCCTTAAAGTGGTCCTGCATCGATGTCTTTGCTGGTTTCTCTCCCTGTGTTAGAGTGAAGCTGTGACAGAGGCTGGGTTGGCCCCTGTACACCCTGTGGAAACAGGTGGCCTCATTCAAAGGTCACTCCTGGGAGAGCAGACATTTGAAAAGAGAAAGAAGAAAGAGAGAGTGAAAGGCAGCCCGTAAGTGGTGGGCTGAGTCCACACTCTGAACACCAGATAGTTGAATGGGACCTTTGAGTATCTCTGCTGCTCCTGCCCCTGCCTCTTCTGCAAGAAGTATCCTGACTCTGTGGATTTTTGGGGACAACATCCATGGCTCCCTGTGGCACAGCAAAGGGATTAGTCCAAAGCTGAGTTAAGCTCCTTGTCCTTAAACCCATTAAAACAACCAGTTATCACGGGGAAGGCTCCTAACCCTGAGGGCACTGATTTGAGACTCTTAGGAGGAAACCATTTATAAATACCAGGGTAGAGAGGCACCCCCCTGCCAAAGTATATCCAGGGACAAAGAAAAGAGGGATACTCAAGGATGGGACTAATAGATAAAATACTGAAACAAAGGACCACAATTTAACCGAATTGGAAATCCAAAATGTACAAAAAGAATTTATACAACAAAAAGAATTTATACAACAGATAAGAATGCACTGCTCGGCTTTTCAGCCTATACAGCATAAGTTCTGGATTAATTTTGCTATCTGATGTAATTCATTAACCCAGAAACCATTAAACAATCAATCAATACTAGGTCTCAAATTATAGTTATACCTAGGATCCCACTACATTTAAGCAGGGTACCTTTGATGGTCTCACGGGTCACTGAATAGGATATAGGGGACAAACAGCACAGCTGTTTCTTCTTCTTTTTTTTTTAAGATTTTGTTTATTTGACAGAGAGAGACACAGTGAGAGAGGGAACACAAGCAGGGGGAGTGGGAGAGGGAGAAGCAGGCTTCCCGCGGAGCAGGGAGCCCGATGTGGGGCTCGACCCCAGGACCCTGGGATCATGACCTGAGCCGAAGGCAGACACTTAACGAGCCACCCAGGCGCCCCGCAGCTGTTTCTTCTTGACCATCAGAACTATGGTCCTGAAATTCTCCATGGTCACAGCACTGTCCTAAAATAACCCATAGTGATCTAGGAAGCTCTGAACCAATGATTCATAAATTAAATAAGGCTCTTGCCACTTACAAATTGTCTTCACAAAATGAGACCTCTTGGACTGTACCCTCTAAGTAGAGTGGTTCATATGGCCCAATGTAAATTGCATAGGCCCTTGAATGATTGAAGCCATATACAAAACCTGTTTAGTGAAGGGTTGATTATTCCCAGTGCTTCTCCTTTGAACAGCGAATTTGACTTATTCTTTACCTTGAACGAATGAATGACACCTCACAGTGGATTACAACTGTGGATTACAGTGGATTACGACTGTGTACACCGTAACTGTGGTCACACCCAATGGACCTCTATACCCAGTCCCCAACTCTATGGAAATTATTGACTCAACCAATCAACAACTGAGTAAATATCCTTGTGGTCACAGATTGGGTGGAGTCTGTCCTGTTCAGTGCTTATCTCAACAGCCTCGCAGCTGCAGTGGCCTTCATCTTGAAGGGACACAATACACCTTTCCTGGGTTATCCTCGTGGATCTTCAGCAGTTTTGCCCTCCCACACAGTCACTGAAGGCAAAGATCTGAACTGCATCCTGGTTTCTCCAAGAACACAGGTATCACATTACATTAATGATCTCCTCCTCTGAGGACATGCTAGAGAAGCAAACGTTGAGAAAAGGAGCTAGCAAAATGTGGATAGGGCATTGTCGTGCATAAAATGTGAGGCCTGGTCAACCTTGTTATTTTACTGGAAATTGTTTGATAATCTGACACCCACTCCCTCTCTAACATTACGAGGAAAAAGCTGTTCTCTCTGTCAGCACCCACAACATCTACTATGTTCCGGAGGTAACATACTTCTTGTTTACCAATTTTACTTGAACCCATTTATGCTGTTAATTACAAATGGGTGTCCGTACCTTAAAAGGCTGGAGATTCTTGAAACTGCCACTGAACTGGCCCTGGTAGTGCCCACAGACTTCTTCACTTGGATGCTTCATTGACCTTCTTTCATGCCTCCTGGAGTTACCCATGATGGCCTTGAAAAAGGCTGCTCTTTGACCAGCTTGAGACATGGGGCAAACCTTGGAACTTTGGGATAGCCACATACAGGAGGGCATGGCCCACTCTCTCCTCAGTCTCTTGTAAGATGCCATGGTGCTGGAGGAAGTCCCCCTTTTCCCAGACCCCTGGGTTCTCTGGGAAGCTCCATAGGAGTACCTGAGTGAAAAGCAATGGGAGTTCATAGACTTTAGGTATGAAATCACCACATTCATACATAATGGAGTTTAGGCAGAACTGCTGCTTCTTATGTCTGAATTAGGATCAGACCAGAGGGTCGTCACAACTTACCATACATCAATGAGTCATCTTAGCACGAGGTGACAATTGACACCATCTTCACCTGTTTACTAGTCTTGAGTGATTCTCTGAGTTGCCACACTGGGGTGAAAGAACAGAATCCTGTGTCTCCATTACCCCCAATATAAATCAAAGTAACACTTGTCTGTATATATATTAAGGCCAGAATACAAGGCCTTGCCAGGACACATACAATCAGTGTCGGAGTCCAGATGGTACTGAGAGTAACAAAGGCACTCATTTCACTTCTCAAAATACACTGTGCTGGACACTCTAACAAGGCATTCAATGGAAGTTTCTCCTCTCTTCCAAGTCTCAGGGTGCAGACGTCATAAAGCACCATAATGGCTTACTGAAATAAGTTGAAATACATTGAAAGACGGTCTGTGCCTGTCATGGGTTAGTTATCAGGTGTGAATATTAATGCGTCCGTCTTTTTCTTTTCCTAGTAGACTTTTTTTTTTTTTTAAGAGCAGTTAGGTTTACAGGAAACTTAATCAGAAAGTACAGAGACTTCCCACATAACCCCTCTGCCTGGACACAGTTTGTTCTATATTTTATATCTTGTATTGTTGTAATACATAGGTTACATTTGTTGAACCAACTTTGATGCATGAAAGTCCATACATTAAGGTTGACTCTGTGTTATATAATCTAAGGTCCTCAGCTAATATGAAATGATTTGTCTCCATCATTTTTATATCCTGTAGAATACTTTCACTCTCCTGAAAATCTCCTGTTCTCTACCTAGTTATTTACCTCTCCTTCCCACCCCAAAGGCCAGGTTACCAAAGATCTTTTGATGCTTTTTAATTTTCTCTTTTCTGGGAAATGCCCTATGCTTGGAATCATAGTGTGTAGCCTTGTTATATTGTCTTCTTTCACTTAGAATATGATTTTAAAATGTTCTCATGTCTTTTCACTTGATAACCTCATTTCTTTCATCACTGTAGAGTATTTCATCCAGTGGATATACCAGTGATTTTTTTTTATCAGTTTGCCTATTGTAATTATCTTGGTTCCATGTAAGTCATGACAAGTGTGCATAAAGCTCCTATAAACATTCACATGTAGGATTTTTATGAACATAAGTTTTAAATTCATTTGTGTACATTTGAAACACGTAATTACTGCATAGTATGGTAAATGTAGCCTTAGTGTTAAGAAACTGCTTTTCTTCCAAAGTAAGTATACCATTTTCCGTTTCCACCAGCAATGATGGTTTGATGTTCTCATGATGTTTAGCCATTCTAATAAGCAACTGGTGACATCTCATTGTTCTTTTTATGTGCAATTTCCTAATGAGATATGATTTTGAAATTGTTTTCATGTGCTTATTTACTCTCTATATCACTGATGAGGTTTGTGTTCAGATATTTTCCCATCTTTATTTGGATTGTTTCTTTTTGTTGCATTTTAAGAATATTTTGCTTGTGTTCAATACCAGTCCTTTATCAGGTAAGTGATTTGGAAAGATTTTCTGCCAGACTATGGCTTGTGTTTTCATTCTGTTAACTTCTGTTTCACTGAGTAGTTTTTCATTGTAATGAAAACTTTTTTCTTTTTTTAAAGAAATTAATCATCAAATACCACATCACAAGGATTTTCTCCCATTTTATCTTTTAGGAGTGTTGAAATTACACAATCTACACTAAGATCTGTGATCAAATTTGAGTTAATTTTTGTGAAAGGTGTGAAGTCTGTAGATTTAAAACTTTTTTTTGCATGTGGATGTCCAGCTTTTTGACATTATTTGTTGAAAAGACTGTTTCCATTGAGTTACCTTTGGTTCTTTGTCAAAGATGAGTTCACTATATTTGTGTAGATCTGTAGGAAAGCAATTGCCTTTTCAGTATTAACTTTATATGTGTATATATATATATATATATATTAAGATTTTATTCATCCGGGCGCCTGGGTGGCTCAGTTGGTTAAGTGACTGCCTTCGGCTCAGGTCATGATCCCGGAGTCCCAGGATCGAGTCCCGCATCGGGCTCCCTGCTCGGCGGGGAGTCTGCTTCTCCCTCTGACCCTCCCCCCTCTCATGTACTCGCTCTCTCTCATTCTCTCTCTCTCAAATAAATAAATAAAATCTTAAAAAAAAATGATTTTATTCATCCATCTGACAGAGAGAGAGAGCACAGGGGGAGCGGCAGGCAGAGGGAGAGGGAGAAGCAGGCTCTCCAATGAGCAAGGAGCCTGATGTGGGGCTTCATCCCAGGACCCTGGGATCATGACCTGAGCCAAAGGCAGACATTTAACCAGCTGAGCCACCCAGGCACCCCAACTTTTTACATACTTATTTTTAATTTTTTGAAGTAGGCCCCATGCTCAGTGTGGGGCTTGAACTCACTACCCTAAGATCAAGTGTTGCACACTCTACTAACTGAGCCAGCCAGGCACCCCAATATTAACTTTTTAAAAAAAGATTTTATTTATTTATTTGAGAGAGAGAATGCGCACATGAGAGAGCACAAGTTGGGGGAGGGGCAGAGGGAAAAGGAGAAGCCTACTTCCTGCTGAGCAGGGGGCCTGATGTGGGGCTTGGTCCCAGGACCCTGGGATCACGACCTGAGCTGAAGCCAGACACCTGACTGAGCCACCCAGGTGCCCCTTAACTTTTAAATTTATTTTTTAGAAAGATTTATTTATTTTAGAGAGAGAGAGAGTGCAAGCAAGGGGAAGGGGGGTAGAGGGAGAAAAGCAGGCTCCCTGCTGAGAGTGGAGCCCCACGGGCCTGATCCCATGACCCTGTAATCACAACCTGAGCGGAAACCAAGAGTTGGATGGACACTCAGCCAACTGAGCCACCCAAGCTCCCCTAGCTTTTTTTTTTTTTAAGATTTTATTTATTTATTTGAGACAGAGAGAATGAGATACAGAGAGCATGAGAGGGAGGAGGGTCAGAGGGAGAAGCAGACTCCCTGCCGAGCAGGGAGCCCGATGCGGGACTCGATCCAGGGACTCCAGGATCATGACCTGAGCTGAAGGCAGTCGCTTAACCAACTGAGCCACCCAGGCGCCCTCCCCTAGCTTTTTATCTTTTTTTTTCCTCTTGGTTCATGGGGTTTTCTTTGTTATTTGGGATTTTTTTGACATTTTATCAATTGACAATCTTGTCATGATACAAAGACAGTTTTATTTCTTGCTTCCCCAAATGTATACCTTTGATTTCTCATTATTTACCTTTTATTCCCCTTGTCTGAATGCATTAGCTAAGAATTCCAGTATAATGTCATCTAAGTGTAGTGAGAGGGGACATTCTTGCCTTCATCCTGAGGTTACCAGAAAGCATGTAGTTTTTTCAGAATAGTTCACTTATATTAAATAACATCCCAGTTGATGTAGAGGTACATGGGGTCAGTGGGGAGGTATTCTCTTACCTCAGGGATTTGCTCTCAATCTTTTAGTGGGCCCTTGTCCCTGGGCTTGACTTACTGTGATATAATGAGAAAGATATACAGTAAGTGTCCTCAGTTCCTAGCAAAATCCTCTTGAATCCCTTGAGATTACTTGAGTGTTAATGGTGAAAGAGTGTGTTTTGTTTAATGAAGCAACTCTTGGCCACTTACTAGGTAGCTTTTATGATGGGGTTTTGGATACCTGAAATAGCAAGCCTTTTTTTTTTTTTTAAAAGATTTATTTATTTATTTATTTGAGAGGAAGAGAGAGAGAGGAGGGGCAGAGGGAGAGGGAGAAGCAGACGCCCCGCTGAGCAGGGAGCCTGAGTGGGGCTAGATCCCAGGACCCTGGGATCATGACCTGAGCCAAAGTCAGACGTTTAGCCAACTGAGCCACCCAGGTGCCCCCTGAAATAGCAAGCTTTGATTAAATGTTTAGAATGTTGAGCTGCAGCTCCCAGCTGCTGGGTATAGGACAGGGGCTGGAAATTGAGTTAATCACCAATGGCCAATGATTTAGTAAATTGTGTCCATGTAATGAAAGCTCCATCAGAATTCTTTTTTTTTTTTTTTTAAGATTTTATTTATTTGCGAGAGAGAGAATGAGACACAGAGAGCATGAGAGGGAGGAGGGTCAGAGGGAGAAGCAGACTCCCTGCCGAGCAGGGAGCCCGATGTGGGACTCGATCCCGGGACTCCAGGGTCATGACCTGAGCCGAAGGCAGTCGCTTAACCAACTGAGCCACCCAGGCGCCCCCATCAGAACTCTTAAAGACAGGATTCTGACAGTTTGTGCATTGGTGAATCCATCCAAGTGCTGGGAGGTTGGTGTGTCCATAGTGAGGTAGGAGCTCTACACACCCCCTTCTCCATTACCCTTACCCATACCACCAACTTAACTCGTCCTATGCATTGCAACTTTTCTCTGTTCCTGCGTTGTATGCTTTACAGTAAACTGGTAATGGTAAATAAAGCATTTTGCTAAGTTTCTCAAAATCATTTCAGTAAATTAACAAACAAGACAGAGTGTGGAGGGAATCTGAATTTGTAGTTGGCTGTCGAAATAGTAAACTTGGCTCCCCATTTGTAGCTGGTATCACAAATAGGGGCAGTGTTGGGACTGACTTCTTAAACTATGAATCTGACTTAAATTCTGGGTAGTTTATGTTAGAAGTGAACTGTTGGACACCTTTTTGGTGACATAGAATTGGAGAAGTGGCTTTGGAACAAATACCACATATTTGCTCAGGAGTGAGCAAACCCTATCATCCTTACAATGCCCCACCTTTGGAACAGGAAGGAAAGAAATACCTTTGTCCCCCCAATTTACTTAGGCTCTGGAAATCATATGTGAACTACTTATAAATTGAGTATAGGTCTTCAGTGGTCCATCTCACCCATCCTATATACATATATATGGGATTATTTAGGACTCAGTGGCCTTTGAGGATGTGACTATAAAGTTCACCATGGAGGAGTGGGCTCTCCTGGATCCATCCCAGAAGAAACTCTACAGAGATGTGATGCAGGAAACCTTCAGGAACCTGGCCTCAATAGGTAGGAATGACAACATTCTTACTTACTAAATCAATTAGAGATCCAATGTAACTTGCTATTTCAAGGGAAAAAAATGGAAAGGGAATATTTTCATTAATAAACCTGCCATGGTCACAACTCATCATGGACCTAGAATTCTAACAATTTTTCTATAAATTTTTATAATTTATACTGCTTTTTCCTAGTGTGTATTTCAGAAGAAAAATGGGAAATCCATGACAGTGAAGATCAGAATGAAAATCGTGGGACAGATCTAAGGTGAGTAGCATTCGCATGGGAAAACAAGGTTTCATTAGAGAATCTAGAGATGTCATGAAATTTTAAAAACAAGCAAATAGGGGCGCCTGGGTGGCTCAGTCTTTAGGCATCTGCCTTCGGCTCGGGTCATGATCCCAGGGTCCTGGGATCGAGCCCCACGTCGGGCTCGCTCCTCAGTGGGAAGCCTGCTTCTCCCTCTCCCACTCCCTCTGCTTGTGTTCCCTCTCTTGCTGTCACAGTCTCTGTCAATAAATTAAAAAAAAAAAAAAATCTTTTTTTTTTTTTTAACATATTTTATTTATTTGACAGAGAGAGAGACAGCGAGAGGGAACACAAGCAGGGGGAGTGGGAAAGGGAGAAGCAGGCTTCCGACAGAGCAGGGAGTCTGATATGGGGCTAGATCCCAGGACCCTGGGATCATGACCTGAGCCAAAGGCAGACGCTTAACGACTGAGCCACCCAGGCGCTCCTAAAAAAAAAATCTTAAAAAAAAACAAGCAAATAAATCAGCCCAGCTTTAAATTCATTGATCCTTAGGATATTTTCACCAAAAGTTTTTTCTCACACGTGACCGAGATGTACAGTTTCTGAAAAACAGTATATCTAGAAACTGCATGTAGAAATAGTATTTATGAATATTACTGTTTTGATAATAGCTAAGATGGAGCCCTGTTGTAAAGCTGTCAGTATGTTCATTTTCAAACAATCAAAATATGCAGAAAACCTACATTTTCCTTGAAGATGGTAAAAAAGTCACTGTCATAATTAATAAATAACAAAATAAATAACAAAGCTATTAATATGTTTCCCATTTTTTACAGCAATCAAATGGTAGAAAGACTCTGTAAAAGTAAAGAATGTAGTCAGTATGAAGAAATCTTCAGCCAGATTCCATATCATAATCAGAAGAAGAAAAGTCCTACTGGAATAAAACTACGTAAATGCACTTTGTGTGGACAAGTCTTCATGTATCATTCATCCTTTAACAAGCACATGAGATCTCACATTGGCCACAAACCATATGAGTATCAGGAATGTGAAGAGAAGCCTTATAAATGTAAGGAATGTGGGAAATCCTTCAAGCATCGCCAATCCATTCGAATGCATGAAAGGACACACACTGGACAGAGGCCCTATGAATGTAAACACTGTGGGAAAGCTTTTATTTGTCACAATTACTTTCAAATTCATGAAAGGGCACACAGTGGGGAAAAGCCCTACAAGTGTACAAAATGTAGTAAAACCTTTAGTTATTCAAGTAACTTACGTAAACATGAAAGGACTCATATTGGAGAGAAACCTAGTGAATGTAAGCAATGTGGTAAAGCTTTCAGTTGTCTCAGGTCCTTTCGAATACACGAAAGGATACACAGTGCCAAAAAGCCTAAGGAATGTACAAAATGTGGTAAAACCTTCAGTTATTCAAGTAATTTACGTAAACATGAGAGAAGTCATAATGGGGAGAAACCCTATGAATGTAAGGAAGGTGGGAAAGCCTTGCATTCTCTTACCAAATTTCGACGATACATGATGAAGCAAAGTGGAGATGGACTCTATAAATGTAAGGAGTGTGGGAAAGCCTTCAGGTGTCCCAAAAATTGTCGTAGTCATGAAATGACACACAGTGGAGTAAAGCCCTATGAATGTAAGGAATGTGGTAAAGCTTTCAGTTCTCCCAGGTCCCTTGGAAAACACAGAAGAATTCATACTGCAAGGAAGCCTCATGCATGTAAGGAATGTGGTAAAGCTTTCCGTTATCCCAGTTCCCTTCGAAATCATGAAAGAACTCATACTGGGGAGAAACCTTATAAGTGTAAGGAATGTGGGAAAGCTTTCAGTTGTCCCAATTACTTTCGAATTCATGAAAGAACTCACACCGGAGTCAAGCCATATGAATGTAAGCAATGTGGAAAAGCTTTCAGTTGTCCCCAGTCCTTTCGAATACACGAAAAGACACATAGTGCAGAAAAACCCTTTGAATGTACAAAATGTGGTAAAGTCTTCAGATATTCAAGTAACTTACGCAAACATGAGAGATCTCATACTGATGACAAACGCTATGAATGTAAACTATGTGGTAAGGCCTTCAGCAGTCACTATTATGTGCAAAAACATGAAAGAACTCACACTGGAGAAAAGCCTTATGAATGTAAGGAATGTGGGAAAGGCTTCATTTTTCGCTCAGGTGTTCGATCACACATGGTAATCCACACTGGAGATGGACCTTACAAATGTAAGAAATGTAAGAAAGCATTTATTTCTCCCAGTTCATTACGAACGCATGAAAGAACTCACACTGGAGAGAAACCTTATCAATGTAAAACTTGTTGTAAAGGCTTCAGTCTTGTTAATTCTTTACGAAATCATGAAAGAACTCATGTGAAAGAAAGTCTGTGAAAATAAGGAATGTAAGAAAGCTGTCATCTGTTGTATAGTCTTTCATGCATGCTGGAGAGAAATTACAGAAATGTACGGAATGTAGGAAAGCCTGTTTTTTTTAGAACTTACCAAAAAAGTCAGTGGAGAGAATTCCATTGGTGGTAAACAATGTAGGAAATCTTCATTTGTCTCACATCACGGAAAAACCAGGTTAGATTATTCACTGAATTCATACTATAGAGCTAACAAAAACTATAATTTTTACAGATATTTTCAAGGTAGTGTGGAAATTATATGGGAAAGAAATAAGTAATATGGGTAAGCTTTGTGAACATGAATTCATGTAGAATACTTCTGAAGATCTACAACATTAAAGAAATGTAATAAATGTTACATGGTCTTTATCAGGTATTCATTCTTAAAGTAATTCTTTGTACCATGGACTTCCACTTACTTTTGCAAGCAGATATTGAAGTGAGATAATTATGTAGGTACTTTTCAAGCGAGAGTTCCTAAGTTTAGAAAGTAAATTTTTCCTTAGTAATATTTTTGTATTCTTATTTTGAAGTCTGTTGGGTCCATGGGTGATTGAAGTATATTTCTAATATGCAAGTAAGTTTAATTTTTATATTTAATATTCTGTAAGGAAAGGTATGTTGAGAAGTAACACTTTCATATTTCCCTTTCCCTGGTGCCCTCCTGTGGGGCAAGCTTTAGCCATTATTTCTATATTCTGCATTTCTTTATTATCAGAAAGTTCCCTTCTCATTGGCCTGAAGAGCCTTATTCTGTTTTCCTAAATAGTTGCCATATAGTTGTGAGTATGCAAAGTTCATCATACAGTATATTCTCACATGAATTATTATTTTCTTCTTTTGTCCTTTGTTCTTTGTCATTGGTTATGGCTAGGACTTGGAGTATAGAGTTACATTAAGAACAGAGGCCTGTGTGAGATAGAATAATAAATTTAGAGTTGGAGATGACCCTCCTTGGTGCTGTTAATGTCAAAGTAATGTGAACTACTGTTCCTAGAATCTGTTGCATTTATGGTTTCATGTTAGAATTCACCAAAGCCTAATGTACATGAAACTTGGAATACAGAAGTGAAATAGGATTAAGCACATTTCTCAGCCACCTGTAGAGAGGTAGGTAGAAGCATACACCTTCACAGACATGTGCTCCCAGCCTGTTTTCCTCATTTTTTCCCCTGGCAATCAAGAATAATCTGAAAACCACCAACAACTGCTTGACTTCCATTTGATCTGAGCAGTAGGCTTCTACACTTGTCTCGAGAGTTCTACATCAAAGATCCAGCATGGGTTTGAATTTTCCTGCAAGCCCTCAGGTATCCACAGATTTACATTGTTATGGTTGAGAATGTTCTCTGAAGTGCTACTCCCCTCTTTTCTAGATTTTATTCATATAAAGTCTAATTTGTATAGTAAACATATTTTTCTGTTAATACCATTATTGACTGTGTTCTTTTGGGATGATGGAGTGTTCTCTTTCTTGAGAGTGTTATAATTATGCATTTGTGAAAATGCATAGGGGTGCCTGGGTGGCTTAGTCGTTAAGTGTCTGCCTTCAGCTCAGGTCATGATCCCAGGGTCCTGGGATCGAGCCCCGCATCGGGCTCCCTGCTCAGTGGGAAACCTGCTTCTCCCTCTCCCACTCCCCCTGCTTGTGTTCCTGCTCTCACTGTGTCTGTCTCTGTCAAATAAATAAATAAAATCTTAAAGAAAATACATAACTACTCTTAAATTATATGTGTATATTTACTAAAAGCAATTAATAGAAAATGGTAAAAATGTTTTCGCATGCTAGGAAAATGTTAAAACCCTAACTTTGATTTCTTGTGTGCAGTACATCCTCCAGCATGGGGTCCTTCTTAGGAAGTAGTCTAAGAAGTGGGGAAGAAGGACATAGGCCACTATAGACCTGTCTTGGAACACAGCCTAGAGTTAGAAAACACACTACAGGCCTACACTTACCCTCATGTCATACATGTAACTGGTAAGAAAGTGATAAGACTCTCCTGGTGCCACCTTTAACAGCAGGATTCTCAGATCATATCCTGAGAATGCTGTTTCCTGAAACAAAAGTACATGTAACAGAGATGCTGGTGGGAGCTGCCTGGGTTTATCCTAATCTAATCTTTGGTTATCAGCATCAAGTCCTCCGAGAGCGGGTCTTGAGGCCATTTCCAGATGTTAAGTTTCCCATCTCTTACCTTCTTGCCTTCTTGCCTTCTCTGTGCCAGGTTGCTGAGAAACAAGTTTAAGTCATATATATATACGTATATATATATTTAAGGGTGGGCGGGAGGGACAGAGGTAGAGAGAGACTCTTAAGCAGGCTCCATGCCCAGAACAGAGCACCACCTTGGGCTGGATCTCACAACCCTGAGATTATGACCTGAGCCGAAATCAAGAGTTGGATTTTAACCGACTGAGCCACCCAGGTGCCCCCCAAGTTTAAGTTTAATGCAACACCTGTACTACTCTGGAAATGTTCATGGTTGCAACCCCAGGTGACTGTGAAGTGAAGCTGTGGAAGAACCCAGAACGCAGGTCAGGAGGCACAGGCCCCTCAAGCATAATAATCCCTACTGCCCCATAAACATCAGCTATGTACCAACAAGCACCGTTTCACAATAGTCTCAAAACCTCCAGGGATGTCAAAAAAGAGAACCCTGGGCGCCTGGGTGGCTCAGTTGGTTGAGCGACTGCCTTCGGCTCAGGTCATGATCCTGGAGTCCCGGGATCGAGTCCCGCATCGGGCTCCCTGCTCGGCGGGGAGCCTGCTTCTCCCTCTGACCCTCCCCCCTCTCATGTGCTCTCTGTCTCTCTCATTCTGTCTCAAATAAATAAATAAAATCTTTAAAAAAAAAAAAAAAAAGAGAACCCTGCTTTGTTCTAGTCCCACGAGGACATCAGGTGCCCTGCTGTCCCTAAACCTCTCTCCTTGAGTTCTGTGGCCCAGGCCACCTTGAGGTTTCAGCTGCCCATATGCTGACTAAGCCCAGTTTCCCTTGCCTAAGAGCCTCCCTCCAGAGTGAGTTTGGAGCCAACCCCCCAAGGCCCAGGCCTACCCTTTTCTGGAATAGGACTCACGGAGTTCTGGCTGGTGGTCTCTGACAGACCCTCCATAGCCCTGAGTTTCCCTTTTTAAACATGGTCCCCAGAATGCAACAGGGTCCAACATTAAAAAAAGTGGCAGGAACATGGGGGTTTCCCTCCTTCCCGAAAGCCCCAGGCGCAGGAGGTGGTGCCCTCCTTTGTCAGAGGCCACACCGTCTGATTCTTGAAGAGGCAGAAATGGGTTGTGGAACATCTTGACATGGTCTTGCAACAGCATCCAGTGCTTTCCTGAGTTTACAAAGTGATCTCTCTGTGGCTGTGAGACCTGGGGTCTAGGTCCTGAGGCTGCCACGCTCCCCACCAGCAGACGTTAACTAGGATAGACATCATGGCCTCAGTGAGGACAGGCCCACACGGCTGACCAGAGCGAGGTCTGCACACAGGTGAGACCTCAGGCGGACATGGATACCATACTGAGGAAAACTCAGCAGAGGGCATGGCAGCTGAGGGGGAGATACCAATCTGTGCTCCCCTCCATGAATCCACCAAAGAAAAGCAAAATGCGGGGCACCTGGGTGGCTTAGTTGGTTAAGCGTCTGACTCTTGGTTTCGGCTCAGGTCATGATCTCAGGTCATAGGATCATGCCCCGCATGGGGCTCTGTGCTCAGCAGGGAGTCCGCTTGAGATTCTCTCTCTCCCCCTCTGCCCCTCCCACTCTAACATAAATAAATAAATCTTAAAAAAAAAAAAAGCAAAATGAGGACATGTAATGTCATGAGGGGTGTGTTTCTGGATGCAATTATAGCAGCATGAGGGGCTGGCACAGGTGGCTCCAGCTGTCATGGGCCCCAACTCACCTCTTGAGGCTCCTGAGTTGCATTCTTTTATTTTTATTTTTTTTATTTTTTTCTAAAGATTTTATTTATTTATCTGACAGAGAGACAGTGAGAGAGGGAACACAAGAAGGGGGAGTGGGAGAGGGAGAAGCAGGCCTCCCGCTGAGCAGAGAGCCCGATGTGGGGCTCGATCCCAGGACCCTGGGATCATGACCTGAGCCGAAGGCAGACGCTTAACGACTGAGCCACTCAGGCACCCCTGAGTTGTGTTCTTTTAGAGATGGCCTTGTATGGTTTCTGCTCAGGAAGTGTGAAGTCACTGGACCATCAGGAGGGGCACATGGATCCTCCTTTGGGGGTTTGTTTGGGGGCCAGGTGAGACCTCTCTGTCACATGGGAAGGAGATGAGAACAATTCACTCTGCTATGATCAAGCCAAGCAGACATGGTTCCTATGATGAGGTTGGGGTGTGTGAGTGTCTGTGAGGCCAGTTAGTCAATAAGGGTCGATCTCCAGTGTAACAGGCTCTCTAGTGGGTGCTGCAGTGAATGATATGAAGCAAATATCCTTGTCCCCTTGAGGCTGACATTCTAGGAGACCAGAAACAAGACATACAAGTAAGATACGTAATGTATCAGGTGGTGCTTAGTCCTAAGGAGGGAGAGAAAGCTTCAGGGGAGTACAGAGGGCCTGGGCTGGGTGCCTCTGGGCCATTATCTCTGGGGGTTCCTGAATTTGGGTGTCTGTGTGTGTCCACACAAATGTGCCACGACAGTCTGTGATTCCATACGTCAGCCTGGGAAGGTATGCATATATGTTCTCTGGAACCTGGAATGCTTTCATTTTTTTTTTCTTGCCTAATTGCCCTTGTAACACCTCTATTACACATTGAAATGAACTGGTGAGAGCAAACTTTTTTGTCTTTTTTCTGATCTTAGAAAACTTTTATTTTTTCACCATCAAGTATTTGTTAGCTCTGGGTTTTTCATTGATTACCTATTTCATGCTGACATAGCTTTTTGAGGTAGTTTATCACAGTTTATTGAGTGTTTTCCTTGTGAAGGTAGGTTGAACTCTGTCAAATGCTTGTTTGTGTTAGTTGAGATGATTCTGTAGTTCTTGACATTTATTCTATTAATGGTTCGTTGCATTAATTCATTTTCAGATGTAAAACCAACATTGCTTCCATGGTTTGAATCCCAAGTAGTCATGATGTTTAGGTCATTTTATATATTGCTGGAATCAGTTTACTAGTATTTTGTTGTGGCTTTTTTCATGTACATTAAAAGGAAGTATTTGTGTACTGTATTATAATGTTGTATATAGTATAAAATCATCCAATATGGTATGGCGTATACTTTTACAGACTAGTATTTTAGTGTTAGTAGCATAATGGGTATCATTACCATGTTTGTCCATGGAATTATTCAAATAAGCCATTCACATACCCCCATGGCATACAGGAGCACCTCACCAAGTTGATACTGCACAGCCCACCTCACTTTGCTCCCGTTTGTTTTCTCTGCTCCAGAGTGGAACTGAAGTGTCAGTATATGTTTCCAAAAATTGAAGTAATTTATTAGCCTGAGGATTGAAATGAGTCTGTCCAGTTTGACTTTTATTATGTGCAAAGAAAGACATATGTGACCCTCCGTTGTATTCGAGTCGTTACGGGGCATAATTATCCTAGAGTGCTTTATCCCAAAGGGGTGACCTTAGATAAGGAGTTCTTGGTGCCAGGCAGCTAGATCATGGGCAATGGCCTAAAGGTCTGTAAAAATGTGAAGATAAAGTAGACTGTTGGCCAGGAGCTCCTCCAGCATGATTTTCTGGAGTATAATTAATCCTGCTGCCCACTGGGTCCTGTCTTTGATCAGGGATGGCCTGGTTAAGGACAGAGAGCAGTTGTCCCATGTTCTCCATCACATGCGCTGGCGCTGTGCTACCATGGATATTAAAACAGGTGCAAGATACAGTCTTAAATGAACAGGAGAGCAAAATTTATTTCAAAATGTAAACCACTGCATATCAAAGAGAAGAAAGAAAAATATGTACTTTAAATTGCTCCTTTTTACATAACCGCTGAAAAGACAAGAAACGGATTATGTTGTTATCTACAGGAGCATGAGGAAACTAGATGCCAATGCCAGAAGACATGCTGGGAGTGTCTTTAGGTACATGTCTACATCTCAGGCTAAGTCTCTAAACTTGATAATCACAATAAACAATTCATGAAAAAAAAGTCTGTATTATCCACATATTTGTTCACATTACCCATATTGATTTATAGGTCACTTAGAGTTACATTTATTGATTTATTGATCACTTACTGATCTAGATAAAAAGAAAAGATTCAAATTCGTACAATCAGGAACAGGGACATTGCTACCGACATTACAGAAAGAAAAGGATGATAAAAGGATTTAATGAACAATTGTATAGCAACAAATTAGATAACTCAGATGAAATGGACAAATTCCTTAAAACAACAAACTAATGAAACTACCTCAAGAATAAATGGGAAATCTGAACATCTCTGTAACAAGTGAGGGGGTTGAATTAGTAAACAAAGAACCACCACAAATTAAGCCTAGGCCCAGATGGCTTCAACACAGAATTCTCCAAAATATTCAAAGATTATTTAATACCAATCCTTCACATCTCTTTTAAAAATTAAAACGGAGGGGCGGCTGGGTGGCTCAGTCAGTGAAGCGTCTGCCTTTGGCTCAGGTCATGATCTCAGGGTCCTAGGATCAAGCCCCGCCTTGGACTTTCTTGCTCAGCGGGGAGTGTGCCCCTCCCTCTTCCTCTGACCCCCTCCCCTGCTCATGCTCTTGTTCTCTCCCTCTCAAATGAATAAATAAAAAATCTTTAAAAAAATACAATAGCCAGGATATGGAAACAACTTAAGTGTCCTTCAATAGGTGAATGGATAAAGATGTGGCATATATACACAATGAAATAATACTCAGCCATAATAAAAAATGAAATCTTGCCATTCATGACAACATGGATGGACATACAGAGCATTATCCTAAGTGAAATAAGTCAGAGAAAGACAAATCTCATACGATTTCACTTATATGTGGAATGTAAAAAAAAAACCAAAATGAACAGACAACATTTTTTTTGTTGTTGAGAAACAGAGTCATAGGGGCACCTGGGTGGCTCAGTCGTTAGGAGTCTGCTTTCCACTCAGGTCATGGTCCCAGGGTCCTGAGATCGAGCCCCACATCAGGCTCCCCGCTCAGCAGGAAGCCTGCTTCTCCCTCTCCCACTCCCCCTGCTTGTGTTCCCTCTCGCGCTGTCTCTCTGTCAAATAAATAAAATCTTAAAAAAATAATAAAAATAAAAAAATAAAACACCAACCATAAAAAAAAAAAAAAAAGAAACAGACTCATAAAGTATAAACCAATGGTTGCTAGAATAGAGGGGGTTGAGGGGACAGGTGAAATAAGTGAAGAGGATTAAGAGCTACAAACTTCCAGTGGCAAAATAAATAAGTCAGTGGGATGAAAAGTACAGCATAGGGAAATAAGTCAATAACTTTGTATGGTGACACATGGTAACTACACCTTTCTGGGTGAGCATTTTGTAATGTATGTAATTGTTGCATCACTGTGTTCTACACCTGAAATTATATATAAACAATACTTCAATTTAAAAAATTGTACAAGTACAGCTGCACCTGGCTGGCTCAGTTGGTAGAGCATGTGACTCTTGATCTCAGGGTCATGAGTTCAAGCCCCATGTTGGATGTGGAGCCTACTTAAAAAAAAAAAAAGAAAGAAAAGAAAAAAATTGGATAAGTACAAAAAAAGTTATAGAGAATACCTCACACTTATTTTGTGAACCCGCAAACCCAATCCAGCATTATATAAGAGAATTCTACAACATGACCAGGTGGGATTTAATCCAAAGATGAGAACTTGGGTTCATATCTGAAAATCCATTATTGTTATAATGAAGGATATCAACAGAGTAAAAACTAAAATGGCAAGATCTTCTCAATAGCCTCAGAGAAAATAAGGCAAAATCCAATACGCTTTTTTAATTAAAGCATTCCGTATATCAGGAAAAGAAGGAAATTAACCTCATTATGAGCATCTGTGGAAAATCCAAACTAATATTATTTTTAGTGATGAAAGACTGGATGCTTCCCCCTGAAAGTAAGGAACAAAAGAATATCTGCTCTTGCCACTTATGTTTGGGGATGTACTGGCTATTTTAGCCAAAACTATTACCCAAGAAAAGGAAACAATGCATTAAGATTGGTTAGGAAGATGTAAAACTATCTCTCTTCCTATTGATATATCTTATTTTTAGAAAACTCTAAAGAACCCACTAAAAAAAAAACCCTCTTAGGATGGATAACTGAGTTCAGCAAGTTGGTTGGATATAAGATCAATATGGAAAAATGAATTGTAGTTCTGTACACTTGTAAGGAACAATCCAATAATGAAATTAAGAAATGCACTTACAATGAAATCAAGAGGAATAAAATACTTAGGGATAATTTAGCAAAAGAGGTACAAAATGAATACTCAGAAAGTATAAAACATGAGTGAAAGAAATTAATAAATGTGTAAATCAATGGGAAAGTGGATCAGAAGACTTAACACTGTTGAAATGGCACTAGCCCCGAAATGATCTAGAGACTCAACACAATACCTATCATGATCCCAGCTTATCCCCCTTATATAAATTGTTAAGATGGTTTTTTAAATTATATGGAATTGCAAGGGAATCAGAATAGCCAAAGTACTCTTGAAAAAGAAAAACAAAGTGGTAGGACTAACATTTCTGGTAGTAAGATTAAGTGATGGGAAGATGGGAAAGTGAAAGCTAAGGGCTACAGGACTTTCTTTTTGAGGTGACAAAAATGTTGAAAAATTGTGGTGCTGATTGTGCATATCTGAATATACTGAAAACCTCTGAATTGTACATACTAACGGGATGTATTTTATGGTGTTTGTATTCTATCTCACTAAAGCTATTCAAGTAAATAAATGCATTAGGGCTTTATTGAACACAACTTGCAACATCTGGTTGGTCAGAGAAGAGTAGCTTATGAATGGTTACTGAAGAGTCTGTGTGCCAAGGCTCGGGCTGTGGGGTTCAAACTTGCCACCAGAGCCAAGTGCGTGGGAGCCCACGGAGTGCTTTCTTTCTTTTTTTTTTTTTTAGATTTTATTTATCAGGGAGAGAGAGAACAAGCAGAGGGAGCGGCAGAGGGAGAAGCAGGCTCCCTGCTGAGCAAGGAGCCCCATGCGGGACTCGATCCCAGGCCCCTGAGATCATGACCTGAGCAGAAGGCTGCCACTTAACCGACTAGGCCACCCAGGTGCCCAGAGCCCATGGAATTCTTCAGCTGATGTACTGTGTAGACCGTTACTCTGAGGTATATAAAACTGTTTTCATGAGATGTTTTGCAAGATCCCAACTTGGAAAAAAACACATGAAAATTTAAAAAAACTCACTGACACCATTAGAAGAGGAATCACTGGTCCTGGGCGAAAGCTAAGGCACAACCAGTTTGAGCCAGACCAGAACTGAAGCAAGCGCAGAAGTTCTGAGCAACTGCCTAAGTTACCTTTAGTGCATTGCTAATACTAAAATCTTCCAGGGGCAGGGGTGTTCCACCGTTTTTTGAACTGCGACCTATGTACTAGCATGTGAACACACTAAGCATGCGTGATAAACCTAAAATGCCTAAGTAATAGAATATGTGTAAATTCCCTAACGCATATGCAAGCTTCCTGCCCCTGCCTCCTCAGCACACTAAATAAAAGATAATTGCGTTAAAACAGTGCTTTGGGAAATACTCCCAGTGTTCTCTTTATTTGCTGTAAATAAAAGTCTTCTACACCAGACTGTACGTCTGGGACATGTTACTGCCTCACACTCTGGGAGGGAATGGACTCGTTGAATTAGGTAACAGTCCCACAGGTGAGGGAGTGGAGAAGGAATGGGTGGAGCCTCAGAGCTGTCATCAAAGATCAAAATGGAACCAGACTCTTTATTGCGTGTTGTGAGGTCTTTTTTTTTTTAAGATTTTATTTATTTATTTTAGAGAGAGAGTAAGGGGAGGGATAGAGAGGGAGGTAGAGAGAGAATCTCAAGCAGACTTGCCCTGAGCGTGGAGCGGCCTCCCCGCTGGATCTCAGGAACCCAGCCAAAACCAAGAATCCCACCACTCAACAGACTGAGCCACCCAAGAGCCCCAAGGTGAGGTCTTTTTAAGTGTGTGTGTGTGTGTGGAGATTTTATTTATTTATTTGACAGAGAGAGAGACAGCTAGAGAGGGAACACAAGCAGGGGGGAGTGGGAGAAGCAGGCTTCCCGCTGAGCTGGAAGCCGGATGCGGGGATCGATCCCAGGACCCTGGGACCATGACCTGAGCCGAAGGCAGACGCTTAACAACTGAGCCACCCTTAAGTGTGTTTGTAAGCAAGGGTCACAGGTCCATGAGTGGTTTCTCAGCCTCATGCCAACCCCTGAACCCAGGGAGGACCTCAGACCCTCTAGTCCCTGTCAGGCATTGCCTGGCCTGGTCAGGCGCCCCTCTTGCTCTGAACAAGGGCGTCGCTCTA
>NC_058403.1:206110380-206138604 GCF_002201575.2 Neomonachus schauinslandi
GCGCGGTGACCTGCACCGGCTGCGGGAGCCGTAGGGACGACGCCGGCGGACCGAGAAGCCGGGAAATGGTGAGCGTGCGGGGCCGGGTGTGCCAGGACGGGGCGGAGGGGCTGGCAACGGGCCGCGGCGAGACCCGACCTCCCGCGGGAGCCCCGGAGTCTGCGGAGCCGAGTCCCCGGTGGCGCCGCTCGGACTTCAGTCCCCTCCGGCGCGCGGCCTGTGGGCTGGGCGTCCTGTCCGGTCCCTGCGCGCGGCCGCGTCTCCCCCAGTCGTGCAGTAACCACGGGGAGGGTCGTCAGGGGACAGTCCTGACTCGGTGTCCGGGTTTCGTGCGCGAGAGGTGCTGTGGTCCGGGGGCTCCAATCCCTCCTTTCTCCCGGGGGGCACCCGTTTTCTCCTGAGTGTTCCCGATGTTTGGGCGGCAGAGGGTCAAATCCACGACCCTGTCTCCCAGCCTTTCCTTTCCTCGGACTGGCAATAAATGCTTGTTTCCAAATCCCGCCCCACCTCCCCAGACGCCAACTTCCCCTCTTCAGTTCATAGCATCAGTACCAACTGTTTGTTCTCCGCGGTGCAATTCAAACAGACGCAGTATTTTAATTGTTTATCATTTTCACGCAGTCAGTGGATGGCTCATTTCAAAAGGTTTATTTTTTGTCCGGATATTTTACATGAGAGGAAGCAGAGAATAACCACCTGGAACAACGTTGTATTAAGTCTTCATTTTTCAATAAATGTAAAATTTATTTACGCAATAGACCTTGAAAGTATGAAATATTTCCAAAGAGGTATGAAAGAAGTGTATTTCAGAAAAAAAATATTCCAGTATTGCATTGCATGTATTAACATTTGTAGTTTCTCAATTTTTCTCTCCTGAGCAGGTTGTAGTAATATTTTGAGGTCTGTTACTTATTTTTTTTGAGATGTGGGTGGGGTGATTTCAAATATAATTCCAGAGCTTAGACTTGAACTAGTGATTAACTGTTATAAAGCAATTTCTTGCCATGGAAATAATACTTTTTTTACTGTTTAACAGAAAAAAAAAATACTTGTGGTTTTTTTTGTTGAACTCAAAAAATGTCTTCCTTTTCTTTCCTCCTTCCTCCTTCCCCATAAACATTGGGTTTAGTGATTTTGCGGGACTCTTCATTACTGGGTTTGTGTCATTTAAAACATCTCTGGTGGCCCAGAGCGACTCCAGTGGTGGTCAGAGACCCCAGGTCAGTGTCTCTAAGATAAGGGGCCCCTTGAGCCTACAAAGGGAAGTATTTGAAGGCCCAGTAGGTTCTTCCTGGGGAACCTCCCCCTGCTGGCCTCCTACCTGCTCACACCCACCAGAGAAGGAGCCTTTATACGGAGAGAAGCAACAGGGCCCTGCAAGGGGGGGGTGCAAGGGCGCATGGGGGGGGGGGGGGGGGGTTGCAGCGCAGATGTCTTCTAAGATTGTAACTGGTTTTGGGGGGGCTTTTTCTAAACAAAGGATTTGAGGGGCGCCTGGGTGGCTCAGTCATTAAGCGTCTGCCTTACGCTCGGGTCATGATCCCAGGGTCCTGGGATCGAGCCCCGCATCGGGCTCCCCTGCTCCACGGGAGGCCTGCTTCTCCCTCTCCCACTCCCCCTGCTTGTGTTCCCTCTCTCACTGTGTCTCCCTCTGTCAAATAAATAAATAAAATCTTTAAAAAAAATAAAGGATTTGAGTCTGGCATCACATTGTAGGTGCACTCAGATTGTAATTTATTTACAATTTACTACATTGAGAAGGTCTGTGAAGGTCAGGAGTTCTGTGATGCCTTATGTCCTTTTGGTTAGAAAGAGTTTTGAAATTTTTCCTTTTGTATGGTTTGCACTTTTGTAACCATTAATGTTTAAAGGAATGAGATCTTAGAATGGTTTCTTATGTACAAAAGTTAAAATTAAATCAAGACTGTTAAATAGTAAAATATACATAAATTTCTGTATTTGATTTTATTTTTTTAAAGATTCACTTATTTTGTGAGAGAGAGCAAGCGGGAGCTTCGTACCAACGTTTGTCCTTGCAATGAGCAGTCTCACTTTGCTTTTTTGGATGTTTGAGTGCTGACAGCTGAAGCCTTGTGTGCCCAGCTGGATGAACTGATGAGAAAGCCTGGGTGGTCTCTTCTCTAAAGCAGGCGGGAGATTCCAGCCGGAACAGCCCCTGCCAGTATGCAGATCTCTTCCCCTTGCCCTACTCCCCAACCCCAGTGACCTCCATACCCAGCCAGTCTCCTTTCTGTTCTTTGAAGCCATTTCAGAGCTGCCTGAGAGGCCCGCCCTGCTCTGAGACCTCTGTTCTGTGAGTCCTAAGCCTTTCCCTATTGTATGGGTGTCTGTGTGTGTTTGGGGGGGGCCCACATAGCCATACCCCTCAACTTCTCTCTCTCTCTTTATTTATTTATTTGAGAAAGAGAGAGAGCGGGGGGGGGGGGCAGAGGGAGAGAGAATCTCTGTGCCGACACATGGCTCTATCCCAGGACCCTGAGATCACGACCTGGGCCGAAATCAAGAGTCGGCTCAACCGACTGCACCACCCAGGTGCCCCTACCGTGCACGTGGCCATGACATTGGATGCTGTGAGCCATGTGTGCCCATGTGACCACCATCTGTTTGCTCTTGCTTTGAGCTGCACACCTCCTCTGCGGCCTGATGGTGGCAAGCACTGCTGGGTGCTGGGGAGCTCGTGCTTTGTGCCCTGTGGTGCCCCTTGTTGCAGTGGTGACCCGACCACGTCTCCATTCTAGCTGTGGCCGACCATTGCTGGCCACTGCAAGCATCTGAGGCATGCCCACCTTTACATGGCAATGACAAAGCTTCCCTTTCTGAACATTCATCCTAAACCTGAAATGAAAAGAACCTGCTCCGGGAACCACGGCTTTGGAAACTATTCCCCGAGGTCTCCTTATCTGCTGCAAATAAAGTTTCCTTTGTGTAACAACTCCACCTGGTGTGGTCTTGGTCTATAACCCACCATGAGGGAACTCACATTAATTTGTTGACACATTCTTGTCTTAATGCTTTAGCTCAGAATCCCAGTACAGGGTTAATTAGGATTGGTGAGAGGGGACATTCTTGCGTTATTTCGGTGCTACCAGAAAGCATCTAATTCTTTCAGGGTAGGTGCACTTGTGTTAAACAAGAGCCCAGTTGATATAGAAGCAGGTAGGGGCAGAGGGGAAGCATTCTCTACTCCAGTGATTTGCTCTCAATCTTTTAGTGAACCTATGTCCCCAGGCTTGACATTCTGATACATAAGAAGAAAGATATTTGGGGGGCACCTGGGTGGCTCAGTTGGTTAAGCATCTGCCTTCAGCTCAGGACATGATACCAGGGTCCTGGGATCAAGGCCCGGATCCAGCTCTCTGCTCGGCGGGGAGCCTGCTTCTCCCTCTCCACCTGCTTGTGTGTGCTTTCTTTCTCTCTCTAATAAATAAATAAATAAATAAATAAATAAAATTTTTAAAAAGAAAAAAGAAGGGTATTTGGTCCTTGTCCCCAGTTCCTAGCAAAAACCTCTTGAAGCCCTCGGAATTACTTGAGTGATAAGGGTGACAGAATATCTTTTTGTTTTAATGAGGAAACTATTGGCCAGCCTTTAGATAGCTTCAGGATGGGGTTGGACACTGGAAACACCAAGCCTTGACTACAGGCTTGGAATGTTCAGCCCCAGCTCCCAGCCTCTAGACAGAGGAGAGGGTCTAAGAGATTGAATTAATCACCAATGGTCAGTGAATCCTCATGAAAACCCTGAAAGCCAAGATTCAGAGAGTTTCTGGGTTGGAAAGCACAGGCAGGTGCCGGCAGCGGGAGGCATGCTCTGCAACCCCCTTCTCCCCCTCCCCCCCACCGGTATGACCACCTTACTTTGACCTACGCATCACTACCTTTGTCTGTTCCTGAGTTGTATCCTTTAGAGCAAATCAGTATAGTTAAGGGCTTTGCTGAGTTCTTACAACTGATTCAGTAAGTCACCAGACGTGGTGGCCCACGGAGGGAACCTGAGTGGGTAGGCGGCTGAGCACACCATCTGTGGCTGGCGTCTGGAGTGCGGCCGGTGTGTGGAACGGAGCTCTCCACCTGTGGAGTCGGACGTGAACTCTGGGTGTTAGTGTTAGGATTGAACCATTGGGCACCTGTTCGGTGACACAAGAGTTGGAGAAGTGGCAGTGGGACAGACACCATGTATTGGGTATCAGGTGGAGGATAAAAACCCTATTGTCCTCACAAGTGTTCCACCTTGTAGAAAAGGCTGGAAGAGACTCAGGTTGGCTGTTTCATTCCCCAGGTCAGATAGGCTCTGGGAAAATCCCAGTCAGTTACACTCTAGTGAAATACATTGTGTTGAGGCCAAAATATCTTGGACATATTTTTAAATGGCTACTCTTTGGCCTCTCTTTCTAATTTTTGGAGACCGAGCTTTACCCTGGTACCCTCAGTTCTGTGATGGAGGAGTTGTTGATTTCAGGTTTCTTGGCTTTTGTCTTCTGAGGACTGGAAGCCAGCTTCTAAGCTCCTCATGTGCCCAACCAGAGACCAGAAGTCTCTGACTCCTTTTTTTGATGTCAATCCTCATCTCTCCTTCCTCCCCTTGTGCCCCACATCTGTACAAGGGGACCAAACACCCTGGGTGCTCCTTCCTTTGGTTTTGGCAAATGATTCAACCCACAGAAGGCCCTGCCCCTGTACCCCAACTCTCACCCTAGCACACCCCCAAGCCCCAATAAAAAACCCAGGCCAGGCAGCTTTCCTTGCTCTCTCCAGGCATTTCCCACCTGCTTGAGAGGCCTGCCCAGCGCTGCCGTCTCTGGATGCTTGCATTATGGAAATAAGAAACACTTTCATACCCTCTAGGCATGTGTGTATTGTCAGTATAGACAATCTGAACCATATCTTGGGTGGGGGTCCACCTGCCCATGAAGTTGACCCTAACAGTCATAGAATGGGTAACCTGATACATATTTTGCAATCCTCTCTGCTTTATTGTTCTACTGATAAATCCTCCAGATCTTTTGATGTTAGTGCATGCCATCCTCATATGAGTCTCCAAGTGCTAATGCACAAAAAATTCCATGAACATTGATGTGGGGCTGCCTAGCAAATGATCAAGAAAGAATTCTTGACATGTTTTTGGGGCAAAATGGGGCTTTTCTTAAAGCACTGGGACAGGACCGGTGGGCAGAAGGAGCTGCCGTGTGATTGTGAGGAGTAACCGATTCTACACTTTTTAGTTAGCTGGGGGTTAGGGATAACGTAAGTCTCTAAGGAATTTGTGTATGCTGAAAGCAGGGTCTCTAGCACTTTGGAGGGCTAGCTGTTAAGATAAGGTTGTTCTTTTTAGTAAAGCATTAGTCATGAGACTCTTTAGATGTGTGTCAGTGGGCCATATGTTGAAAGATGATTGTTATACCCTGGGAGTATGTGACACTATGTTAGAGTCAAGTGACACAAACCAGAGCAAAGGTACAATGGTGAAACATTAAAGAAAATCTTTGAGGGGTGCCTGGGTGGCTCAGTCGGTTAAGCGTCAGATTCTTGATTTCTGCTCAAGTCATGATCTCAGGGTTGTGAGATTGAGCCGCACGTTGGGCTCTGTGCTAGGCGTGGAGTCTCCTTGAGATTTTCTCTCTCCCTCTGCCCCTCCCCCCCCAAATAATAAATAAATCTTTTTTATTTTTAAGATTTTATGTATTTAAGAGAGAGAGAGCACAAGCAGGGAGAGTAGCAGGCTCCCTGTTGAGCAGGGAGCCCAATGCGGGGCTCTAGCCGAGGACCCCAGGATCATGACCTGAGCTGAAGGCAAATGCTTAACTGACTGAGCCACCCAGGTGCCCCAATAAATAAATCTTTAAAAAAAAAAAAAAAGAAAGAGA
This sequence comes from Neomonachus schauinslandi, assembly GCF_002201575.2. NCBI lineage: Eukaryota > Metazoa > Chordata > Mammalia > Carnivora > Phocidae > Neomonachus > Neomonachus schauinslandi. The sequence goes on from NC_058403.1 coordinate 206,116,266, forward strand.
AAATCCTTGAGGGAGTTACAGGAGTGTTACACCCTGTATGTCTCAGGGATTTTTCAGTGGGCTGCAAGTTGTAAGGAGACTTAATTTTAGCTACATTTCTCTTGCCTTTGTTCTCCCCATCGGACATTGTTGAAAAATTGCTGGGCTGTAGATAGTGATCAGGCCAAATTTTATAGGAAGTGACAATGGATTGTATCACTCAACCCTCCTCCATTCTTGCATAACTTTTTGAATTGTTCACAGTGGTCTTTAACACTTGGAATTATTAAATTGACTTACTTTTTGTTCTAACCACTGAAATGGAGCTGTTCCAGTTGTCTAATGGGTAGGGCACTGGCCTCCTATGAAATGGGATCTACTGGGCATTTTATTGGCCTGTTACTTCATTACCAAGGTGATGGACATTTTTTCATATATGATCTTTCGTCTGATGTTAGATGTGTTTTGCTTCTTTTTCCATTTTTAAATTGTGTCCGTTTCTTTTTACCCTGCAAACTAACTCTTTTACATTGCATGTATCACTGATGTGTTTTCTTCCCCTTTTTATCTTTTAACTATCTAAATTTTAATATATTTGTATTTGTCAGTCTCTGGCTTTATGGTGTATTTTTTTTCTTACAACAGAATATTCTCCCTATTCTTGTGTCAACAAAACCTTTACCAGTGACTTCTACCAGTTGTCCTCGTTTGATCTTTCACATTTAAATCCACAATGAATTGGGTATTTTCCATGGAATAGAAGGGAATATAACACCCTTTTCCAAATAGATAACACTTTGTCCCTGCCCCGTGTGTTCATGGTAACTGCCACTGCCCTAAAATGCCTGATCTGTCCTTGACCAAATTTCCATATTTAATACCAGCCCATGGAAGACACTTCCTTTCCCTTGGTCTGTTTTTCTCTCTGCTAATACTGTATGGTCTGGAATACCATAGCTTGACAATCCTTGATGTATGTTAGGTAGACCACCACTTTGTTCTTCTGAAGACTCTGTCCATTTCTCGGCATTCATTCCTCATACTAGGTTTGGATGGGCAGGCGCCCCTCAAAGATTTTCTTTAATGTTTCACCATTGTACCTTTGCTCTGGTTTGTGTCACTTGACTCTGATAACCACAACCTCCCAGGGTATGATAACAATCATCTTTCAACATATGGCCCACTGACACACATCTAAAGAGTCTCATGACTAATGCTTCTTCATATTAGATAGGTTTTGTTGACTCCTAAAGAATCTGTTTTGGGGGCTTATGGAATTTTACAAAGATACCATTTGGGAGAGGTGACATCTGGGTGGCACTTAATTCTTTCTAAGACTATGTGCTTAGATTTTATTCTGCTTTGATTGACACTTCCCAATAGCCAATTCTTATTTTTTCTCATGAATATCATTAAATAGCCTTTATTAGTCTTGTTTAGTACTGAATTAAATTTGGTGTGGAGGAAACCAGGAACAAGCTCCCAAATGTTGTCTCACATAGGATGGGCTCCGTTCTCCAAGCAAGAAGTTGTGAGTACACGTGAATTATTGTTTACCAGGGAGCTCAGTAGAGACTCAGGGCCCAGAGTGTTTTCTGCGGGCTGATCATGTGGGCTCATTGGCACCATGTGCCCAACATGTAACAACGTTACTGACTCTAAAAAGGAAGACAGGAGTTTACTATCTACCATATTATTTGCATAAAAACTTCAAGGCACACTGAGGCATTCCTCTCTGTAAGGTTATGGGTCTCTCCCCACATCCCATACAAACTTTGTGAGCAAGCATTTATCAGGATAAACAATGGCCTTGGGCCTCCTGATGTTCACTTCCACCTGCAACCTTTGTTCCAGGGGGTGCTACAGATGAGTTGTAGAAAGTAATGGGGGCCGACCCAGGCAGCTAACTTTACTCTCTGAACTCACAACAAAAGAGGCATTACTATTTTGCTGTTGTTCCACTGAATACATCAGTTCTAGCCTCAGAATTGCTGGGTGGGAGCCTTGTCTCTGTTCCCTGGCACAGAACATTTGTGAGCTGTTGATCTCTTGCTAGGACCAGCATTTAGGGGAATTATGCTGCTGGGGGATTCCTATTCCCCAGGATGGCTGCTCCACTTGACCTGGGAGCTCTCAAATGAGAGAGGTTGGGAGGACAGCCTCTCGATTGGTGGTCGGGCATCCTTTGCTGCTGAAATTAGAGCAAGGGGATTTTATATGTTTTGAAGAAAAGCTCTGTTCAAGTCTTTATGTGTGTTGTGATCATGTGCAAATTCACCATCAAAGGATTGTGGATTTCAATGAGTGCCCTTGCAAATTCCAAGTCTTGACCTGTTCTGCAAGGTCATCAAGGCCCAGGTTGCAGTGTTATGAATCTGCTGGAAAGATCTTATCCTAATATATCCCGAGGCTGGAAGGAACTTCTCTGTGATCTTATCCTAATATACCCTGAGGCTCACGAGTATAGGGATGTTGCGGATGTCTAAGTTGTTATGTGTTCTTCCTCATGCCTGAGCTCTAACTCTGAATAACTCCCTGGCCCCATGAAATGAGACAGAAGAAAAAGGTAAAACTGAGCATCATAAGTATTATATGAACAAATTATAATTATACTCCTCCACAGGAATATGTTCGTTTAGCCAGCTGGATCTGACTCCTTTTTTTTTTTTTAAGATTTTATTTATTTGTCAGAGAGAGAGAGAGAGCGCAAGCAGGGGGAGCAGCAGAGTGAGAGGGAGAAGCAGGCTCCCCCCACGCCCTGAGCTGAGAGCCCGACACGGAGCTTGATCCCAGGACCCTGAGATCATGACCTGAGCTGAAGGCAGCGGCTTAACCAACTGAGCCACCCCGGTGTCCCTGGGTCTGACTACTTCTAATGGCCTGGAGGACTGCAGGACAATCTGACCAGCTGGACTTTGTTACAAGTTGCATTTCCACAGGCCTCTCGGCCTCTCCTATTTGGGGATGGGACTAGAAGAACAAGCTTCCAGCTCTTCATTGTGTTTTTATTCATTAAAACTTCAATCAGGGACACCTGGATGGCTCAGTGGGTTAAGCGTCTGCCTTTGGCTCCGGTCATGATCCCAGGGTCCTGGGATCAAGTCCCGCATCAGGCTCCCTGCTCAGTGGGGAGTCTGCTTCTTCCTCTGCCCCTCCCCGACTCGTGCTCTATCTCGCTCTCTCTCAAAGAAATAAATGTAATCTTAAAAAAAAAAAAAAAACACTTCAGGGGCACCTGGATGGCTCAGCCATTAAGTGTCTGCCTTCGGCTCCTGGGATCGAGCCCCGCATCGCGCTCCCTGTTCCAGGGGAACCCTGCTTCTCCCTCTCCCACTCCCCCTGCTTGTGTTCCCTCTCTCGCTGTGTCTCTCTGTCAAATAAATAAATAAAATCTTAAAAAAAAAGATATCTAAGTCTTCAAAGACGTAAAAAAAAACAAAAACAAAAAAACACTTCAATCATATATGGTGCTGTGCTTCATGAAGTGCTTTATGATATGGTGGTATTAAAGGAGGAGATGGAAGACTTTGTCTTTCAAGGTTTTGATGTACTTAAAATGGAAATATTGGGACGCCTGGGTGGCTCAGTCAGTTAAGCATCTGCCTTCAGCTCAGGTCATGATCCAAGGACCCTGGGATCCAGCCCTGCATTGGGCTCCCTGCTCAGCGGGGAGTCTGCTTCTCCCTCTGCCTTTGCCCCTGCTTGTGCGCGCTCTCTCTCTCTCTCTCTGACAAATAAATAAAATCTTAAAAAATAAAATGGAAATATTAATTTTATTTGAATATAATTTCTCCAAGTTGTTCTGTACCTGACAGTAGAGACTGATGAAGAGTTGAAGTGATCACAATAAAAATGTAGCGGTAAATCCCACTTGTTCATGATGCTGTTAAATTCATGAGGAAATGGGTGTGAGCCAGAGAGGAAGAGTCTGATGACCCAGTCATAGAATAAATGTTGAGAAATCGAAGTCCTATGTGAATTTCTTACGAATTGAGTAGAGATCTCCAGTGCTGTCTCACCCATCCTCCTGTACACATGCATGGGATGTTTCAGGACTCAGTGGCCTTTGAGGATGTGACTGTGAACTTCACCCTGGAGGAGTGGGCTCTTCTGAATCCATCCCAGAAGAAACTCTACAGAGATGTGATGCAGGAAACCCTCAGGAATCTGGCCTCAATAGGTGAGTGTGACAACATTCTTACGAGTCCATTAGAGAACCAGTGTGATTTGCTCATCAGGGCTGTTTCGAGAGGTGCAATGTGGAAAGGGAATATGTTAGTGAATAAACAAGGCATGGTCATAGGTCCATATCCATGGACCTAGAATCTAACAATTTTTAATAAAATTTTATAATTTATTAAATTATAATTTAGTAATTATTATATATTTAATATATAAATATACTTAATAACTATATTTACTATAATTTATATGAGATTTTGGCTCAGGTCATGATCTCAGGGTTGTTAGATCGATACCCACATCGGGCTCTGTGCTGGGCGTGGAGATTCTCTCTCTTCCTGGGGCACCTGGGTGGCTCAGTCGTTAAGCATCTGCCTTCGGCTCAGGTCCTGATCCCAGGCTCCTGGGATCAAGCTCCACATTGGGCTTCCTGTTCAGCGGGGAGCCTGCTTCTCCCTCTCCCACTCCTCCTGCTTGTGTTCGCTCTCTCGCTGTGTCTCTCTCTATCAAATAAATAAATAAAATCTTTAAAAAAAAAAAGATTCTCTCTCTTCCTGGGGCACCTGGGTGGCTCAGTCGTTAAGCGTCTGCCTTCAGCTCAGGTCATGATCCCAGAATCCTGGGATCGAGCCCCGCATCGGGCTCCCTGCTCTGCGGGAAGCCTGCTTCTCCCTCTCCCATTCCCCCTGCTTGTGTTCCCTCTCTCACTGTGTCTCTGTCAAATAAATAAATAAAAATCTAAAAAAAAAAAGATTCTCTCTCTTCCTCACCCTCTGCCCCTCCCCAATCCCTCTCTAAAAATAAATAAATAAATAAATTTTTATAATTTGTACTGCAGAAAGCTACAGTGTATTTTTTTTTTTTTTTAAGATTTTATCTATCTATTTGAGAGAGAGAACAAGCAGGGGGAGGGGCAGAGGGAGAGGGACAAGCAGACTCCATGCTGAGCAGGGAGCCTGATGCGGGGCTCAGGGACTCGTGGGACCCCAGGGACCCCCAGGACCCCGGGACCATGACCCGAGCCAAAGGCAGATGCCCAACAGACTGAACCAGGCGCCCGCTACTGTGCATTTTAGAAGAAAAATGGGAAGACCATGACAATGAAGATCAGGATGAAAATTCTGGGACAAATCTGAGGTGAGTCCCACTCACGTGAGAAAGCAGGTCCCAGGAGCGAATCTAGAGATGTCATGAAATTTTTTTAAAAAGCAAGTAAAGCAAATCAGCCAGCTTCAAATTTGTAGATTCTTAGAATATTTTCATCAAAATTTTTATCGAATATGACCTAGGGGCACCTGGGTCAGTCAGTTAAGCATCCGACTCTTGATTTCGGCTCAGGTCATGATCTCAGGGATGTGAGATGGAACCCTGCACTGGGCTCCGTGCTGAGCATGGAGTCTGCTTAAGATTCTTTCCCTCTCCCTCTCTCTCCTCCTCTGCTCCCCGTCCCCCCACAGCTTGCGTACTCTCTCCTCTCCCTCTTTCTCAAATAAATAAATAAATAAATAAAATCTTTTTAAAACTTGTACTGCACTCACCATCTTATGATGATGTGATGATAAAATGCCTACACAATGAGAAGTGAGGTGAATGACTTAGGCATTGTATATAGCATCAGGTTACTGTTGATCCTCTGACCACGTATCAGAAGGATCATCTGCTTCTGGACTGTGGTTGGCCACAGAAAACTGAAACCATAGAAAGTGAAATTGCAGATGAGGGGAGGGAACTGCTGTATATTCACTCTCAATCAGAAATGATAGGAAACCAATACTTTCCTTGAAAATAGTTTAAAAAGTCATTTTCACAATTATTAATATAAAATTATTAATAAATAAGCTAATAATAATATGCTTCTCATTTTTTCCAGCAGACATACAGTAGAAAGACTCTGTAAAAGAAAACAAGGTTGTCAATGTGGAAAAACCTTCAGCCAGATTCCATATCATAATCAGAAGAAGAAAAGTCCTACTGGAATAAAACTACGTAAATGCACTTTGTATGGACAAGTCTTCATGTATCATTCATCCTTTAACAAGCACATGAGATCTCACATTGGCCACAAACCATATGAGTATCAGGAATGTGAAGAGAAGCCTTATAAATGTAAGGAATGTGGGAAATCCTTCAAGCATCGCCAATCCATTCGAATGCATGAAAGGACACACACTGGACAGAGGCCCTATGAATGTAAGCAATGTGGGAAAGCTTTCAGTAGTCTCAGGTCCTTTCGAATACACGAAAGGATACACAGTGCCAAAAAGCCTAAGGAATGTACAAAATGTGGTAAAACCTTCAGTTATTCAAGTAATTTATGTAAACATGAGAGAAGTCATAATGGGGAGAAACCCTATGAATGTAAGGAAAATGAGAAAGCCTTGCATTCTTTCACCAAATTTCGAAGATACATGATCAAGCAAAATGAAGATGGATTTTATAAATATAAGGAGTGTGAGAAAGCCGTCAGGTGTCCCAGATCCTTTCAAAGACATGAACCAGGGGTGCCTGGGTAGCTCAGTCACTTAAATGACCGTTCTTAGTTTTGGCTCAGGTCATGATCTCGCAGTCATGAGGTCAAGCCCCACATCGAGCTCTGCACTGAGGGCGGAGTGTGCTTCAGATTCTCTGTCTCTCTCCCTCCACCTCTCCCCCAGCCCTGCTTGCACATGCTTTCTCTCTCTCTCTCTCTCTGTCTCTCTCAAATAAATGAATAAATAAAAAGTCTTTAAAAACAAAACAACAAAAACCAAAGACATGAACGGGGCACACAGTGCCCTATGAATATAAGGAATGTGGTAAAGCCTTCCTTTCTCCCAGATGCCTTGAAAACCATAAAAGAATACATAATGGGAAGAAACCTCGTGAATGTAAGGAATGTGGTAAAGCTTTCTGTTATCCCAGTTTCTTTGGAAAACATGAAAGAAGTCATAGCAGGGAGAAACCTGTGAGTGTAAACTATGTGGTGAGGCCTTCAGCAGTCACTATGATGTTCAAAAACATGAAAGAACTCACACTGAAATGAAACTCTATGAATGGAAACTCTATGAATGTGGGAAAGCCTTCACTTATCCTTCAGGTGTTCAGTCACACGTGGTAATCCACACTGGAGATGGACCTTATAAAGGTAAGGCGTGTAAGAAAGCATTCGCTTGGGCACCTGGGTGGCTCAGTTGGTTAGGTGACTGCCTTCGGCTCAGGTCATAATCCTGGAGTCCCGGGATCAAGTCCCACATCGGGCTCCCTGCTCAGCGGGGAGTCTGCTTCTCCCTCTGACCCTCCCCCCTCTCATGCTCTCTCTCTCTATCTCATTCTCTCTCTCAAATAAATAAATAATCTTAAAAAACAAAAACAAAAACATTCGCTTCTCCCAGGGCATCACAAACATGAAAAAACACTGGAGAGAAACCCCATCAATGTAAAAATTGTAGTAAAGCCCCCACCACAGTTCAACTTTGAAGACCCAGCATAGTTTGGATTTCCTGCAAGCCGTCATGTGTCCACCAGGAAACAGATTTATACAGTCGTGGTTGAGAATGTTCTCTGAAGCGCTGCTCCCCTCTTCTCTAGGTCGTATTTATATAAGCTCTAATTTGTATAGTAAACACCTTGTTCTCTTAATACCACTAGTGACTTGTGTTCCTCTCTCGGCCATGACAGCTCCCTAGTGCAGTCCACAAGAACTGTGTGGGAGTTCCTTCTCCTACTGCACTGTGCAGTGACTGCTGTGTGACCCAGTCCTTCCCTGTGACAAGTGACACCTTCCTCATAACGGGCAGATTCTGGGTGTTGCATAGCTGAGTGTCATCCCTCAGTATGTTCTCAATTAAGTTGGAGTCTGTGTGATTAAAAGTATGTGCATGTTTTCCCCTAATGAATATTTCTATATTTTTTCCTTGGAAATATCTGTTTTCCATGTCTTCCTATGCTAAGAAATAACGTTTCTTATTTCCTCTGGGGACATGTTAACATGTCGTAATTATGAATGTTCATGTCAGCTTGTAGGGTTCATACATTCTTTTTTGTTTTTTTAAAGATTTTATTTATTTATTTGACAGAGAGAGACACAGCAAGAGAAGGAACACAAGCAGGGGGAGTGGGAGAGGGAGAGAAGCAGGTTTCCCGCGGAGCAGGGAGCCCGATGCGGGGCTCGATCCCAGGACCCTGGGATCATGACCTGAGCCGAAGGCAGATGCTTAATGACTGAGCCACCCAGGCGCCCCAGTATTCATACATTCTAAGTCAATATTATCACCTTCGTAAAAGTTCAGGCATTTCCCCCCCCCTCAAATGTTCTATTTTATTTTTTAAACTTAGATGTAACCGATATAGTTTTTTTCAAACAAAAGGCCTCACATATTTATTTATTACTAAACCAACCTACTGGTGCAGAAGCATAGTAACAGAGAAGAATCATTTCCCCAATAAAACATGTCTACTGTTCAAGTGGTAAGGATGTTTACAGAGTGATAGGATACAAGCGCGTGACCTTCGCATAAATATGTGGTCCATCTCGTGTGAGATCACTTACAGAACCAGCTTGGTTCTCTCCAAAGCCTCTTCGTGGAGTTGTACCAGATTTTATTTTATTTTTTTTAAAAGATTTTATTTATTTATTTGAGAGAGAGAATGAGAGACAGCACAAGAGGGAAGAGGGTCAGAGGGAGAAGCAGACCCCCCGCTGAGCAGGGAGCCCGATGGGGGACTCGATCCCGGGACTCCAGGATCACGACCTGAGCCGAAGGCAGTCGCTCAACCAACTGAGCCACCCAGGCGCCCAGATTTTATTTTTTAAAGAGATTTTATTTATTTATTTGACAGAGCACAAGCAAGAGGAGCAGCAGTGGGAGAGGGAGAAGCAGGCTCCCCACTGAGCAGGGAGCATGACGCGGGGCTTGATCCCAGGACGCCGGGATCATGACCTGAGACGCTTAACCAACTGAGCCACCCAGGCGTCCCTGTTCGTTCCAGATTTAACAGGCCAAATTCAGCTGTTCAGAGGAGAGGCATGGGGAATAATTAACCCTTCACTCAATAGACTTTGTATATGGTTTCAATCCTTCAAGGCCCTGTGCAATTTCCACTGGGCCAGATTAGTCGCTTTATTTGAAGGATAAGGTTCATGGGGTCCCATCTTTTTCAAGATTATTTGTAAGTGGCAATGGCTTACCTTAATTTTAGTTTATGAATCATTTGTTCAGAGCTTCCCAGCTCACTATGGGATATTTTAGGACAATGGGTGCTGTGACCATGGGGGTTTACAGAGGACCATACTTCTGATGGTCAAGGAGAAACTGCTCTATTTGTACCCTATATACTAGTCAGTAACAGCCCTGAGATCATCCAGGCTACCCTGCTTAAATGGAGCGGGATCCCAGCTATACCTGTAATTTAAGACCTACTATTTTAATTTTATTTGGGGGGAGGGACAGAGAATATTAAGTAGCCTCCAGGCTCATCACAGAGCCAGACACAGGCTGGATCTCAAGAGTTGGACTTTTTTTTTTTTTTTAAAGATTTTATTTATTTATTTGACAGAGAGAGACAGCGAGAGAGGGAACACAAGCAGGGGGAGTGGGAGAGGGAGAAGCAGGCTTCCCGCAGAGCAGGGAGCCCGATGCGGGGCTCGATCCCAGGACCCTGAGATCATGACCTGAGCCGAAGGCAGACGCTTAACCGACTGAGCCACCCAGGCGCCCCGAGACCTAGTATTGATTAACTGAAGGTTTCTGAATTAGTGCATTATGCCAGGTAGCAAAATTAATCCAGAATTTATGTTGTAGAGGCTAAAAGCCAAGCAGTGTACTTTTATCGGCCGGATTTACAATTTGGTCAAATTGTGGTCTTTTGTTTCCGTATTTTATCTATTAGTTCCTTACCCTTGACCGTCCCTGTTTTGTTTTCTTTGTCACTGGCTATACTTCAGGGGAGCAGGTGTCCTCTCTACCCTGGTATTTATACATTTTTCCTCCTCAAACCACTGCATCAGGGTTAGGAGCCTCTCCCATGACAACCAGTGGCTTTACTGGGTTTATGGACCATGAGCTTATGTCAGCTTTGAACTAATCCCTTTGCTGTGCCCCAGGGGGCGGGAGGTGGGGGGGGGGGCGGGTGGAGACCTTGAGTGTCGCCCCCTGGAGCTCAGGCTCCGGATCTTTGCTGCAGCAGAGGCCGTGGCCTCAGAGGGACTGAGGGTCCTGACGAGCTTCCCAAGAGCAGGAGTGTGGACCCAGCCTGCCATCTGCTGGCTGCCTTTGACCTTCTCTTTCTCTACGTAAATGACTCTCTCAGGAGTGACCACCCAGCGGGCCCCCCTCTTGCACAGGACAGAGTCCTCTCTGCCACCCCACCCTCTGTCACAGCGTCACCCTAACACAGATAGAAACCAGCAAACACATCAGCCGGGGACCACCTGAAGGAGGGCCTCGATCTAACACTCCTGCTCCCACATGCCTAGGGCTTCTGTAAACTGCCGACTCCTGTTGGCTGAACACAGAACTGAGGCTTGGGAGGGTCACGCGTGCAACACGGGGCAGCACAGGTCACAGCACGAGCTCCCCAGCCTCGAGTGCCCGCGGAACATGCCGCCATCAAGCCTCAGAGCAGCTGAGCAAGTCAGAGCAAGAGAAGCAGACCCACAGCACAGCAGTCACGCCTGGACGTGGCTCACGGTGCCAGTAATTATGGTCACCTGCACAGGAGTCTTTCAAGTGTTGAGATCGATGACCGTGAACACCCCACCCCATCACACACGCTCAGAGGGTAGCAAGAGGCTTAGGACTCACAGAAGTATCGGGGAAGGTAGGCAAGCCTCTCAAGCACCTCGGAAATGGCTTCAGAAAGTAAGCAAGGAAGGAGGGGCGCCTGGGTGGCTCAGTCGGTTAAGCCTCTGCCTTCGACTCAGATCATGATCTCAGGGTCCTGGGATCGAGCCCTGCATCGGACTCCCTGCTTGGTGGGGAGCCTGCTTCTCCCTATCCTCCCCACTTGTGCTCTCTCTCAAATAAATAAAATAAAATAAAAAGAAAGAAAGCAAGCAAGGAAGGAGAGCTGGCTGGGTGTTCACTGTGTGTTGGGGGTGGGAGAGGAGACCAGGTCCTCTAGCTGGGAGCACAGGGGGCAGGAACGGGGGGGTGTGGCACAGACGGCGGGGTGAGGTGTAAGCTGTCAGCACTCAAACACCCAAAAATACAAAGCCTGACTGCTTATTACGAGGAATAACGTGGGGAAGAAAAACCTGCATTCACAATTGCTTGATTTTATAAAAAGAAACCCAAACAGGAGTCAGTGTCAGTATTCTCTAGAGACACATACGAACAAAAACTGATCCCAAAATGCAGTATGTACCTGAGAACTTAAATACATTGATCTCCCATCTTGAGGTTCTCTTGCTTAAATGGAACGCAAATTCTATTTGGTTTCCCTAATTTTCTAGCTTTCCCCATCCCCTATCTCTCAATCAACTTATAGTTTAGCAGCCCAAGTGCTGAGGGAAACCAGAGCCAAAGGGCTGCACTATTTATCACGAAAGGAAGCCAGGAGGGAAGCCTGGGAGGCTCAGTCGGTTAAGCGTCTGCCTTCGGCTCAGGTCATGATCCCAGGGTCCTGGGATCAAGCCCCGAATCAGGCTTCTTGCTCAACCGGGACTCTGCTTCCCCCTCTGCCTTCTGCTCCACCTGCTTGTTCTCTCTTTTTTTTTTTTTCTCTCTCTGACGAAAAAAATATAAAAAAAAAAAAAAAAAGAAAGAAATCCAGGAAACAAACATTGGACTCAGCACAGATCAGCAGCGTGCTTCCCCTAGGACAGAAGGAAAGCCACATTCAGAAGGTTCCACATTCTAGACTCTCCTGATGGGGACAGATGCCCTGGAGTGGGTCAGTCCCTGGTGAGGGAGGGTAGGGGCACCTGAGCAGCCACGGGAACGAACCCTGGGAGCCCCGCACACCGTCCCCGCCCCGGGGCATAAGGGAACCGCTCCCTCCCTCCTTGCTTGGAGGGGAGCCTGCTTCTCCCTCCGCCTCCGAGAGCTGCTTCCCCTCCTCGTGCTCTCTCTGACAAACAAACAAACAAATAGATAAATATCTAAAAAAAAAAAAAAAAAGGATTTAGTTCAAGCTTCTGCCCCAAATAACCTCCCCCGTCACTGACCCTAATCCGGAACACGGAACTTTCAGACTTTTCCGTGTAAACAATTTACACCCCGAGTTGCCCTATTCTAACCCATGGGAATTATGAGGCTTAAGGGAACCTCAGCGGCAACTTCAGGAAAGGCATAGGTGTCCTCCCACCCCCACCCCACCCCTACAGGTGCATCCCCAGCCGCCCGGGGCTCGGTAGCTTCTCCCTATAAAGGGTTCCTTCTCAGGTGGGTGTGAGCAGGTAGGACACCTGCAGGGGGAGGCTTCCTCAGGAAGAACAACTGGGCCTTCAAGTACTTTCCTCTCCAGGCTCAAGTTGGGGGGGGGCCTTAGCTTAGAGCCCTGAGGCTTCGGCTCCACCCTCCCCTGGAATTGTTTTGGACCATGAACGTTATTTTATTTTTTGAGATTTTAATTGTAAGTAATCTCTACATCCAACGTGGGGCTGGAACTCAGAACCCCAAGATCAAGAGTCATATGACGAGTGTTATTTTTTAAAATTTATTTATTTATTTATTTTAGATAGTGGGGAGGGGCACAAGGAGAGGGAGAAGGACAAGCAGTCTCCGCGCTGAGTGCAGAGCCCCCACGAGGGGTTTGATCCTGGGACCCTGAGATCCTGACCTGAGCCAAAACCAAGAGTCAGACACTCAACGGACTGGGCCACCCAGGGGCCCCATGATGAGCGTTATTTTAAACAACACAAACCCAGTGTTTGAACAATCCACCACAATTTATGTAGAAAGAGGGAAGAAAATTGTAAGGCACTTTGCTTACTCAACAGGAAAACCCCCAAGTATCTATTGCATTCTGAAGGGAAAAATAAGTCACACTATTATTTCCATTGGGAGAAAATTTTTACACACTGTTCATCATACATGAACACTTAAATCTGCAAATCTAAACCCTTTAAATCCTTTTGAATTCACCCAACTATTCTGACCTCAGAATAGTTACCAACAGGATCAAAGGAAGAATAAAGGGAGATAAATAATATTTAATACATGCAATGTAATCTTGGAATTTTTTTCCCCCTGAAATTCACTATTTGCCTCTTTGGAAATACTTTACACTGTTTCAAGTTGTGATTAAATAAATTTTTGTTTATTGAAAAGCTGAGACTAAAGTTAATCTTATAACTCAGGGGTGCCTGGGTGGCTCAGTGGGTTAATCCTGTGCCTTTGGCTCAGGTCATGATCTCGGGGTCCTGGGATCGAGCCCCACATTGGACTCCCTGCTCAGCAAGGAGTCTGCTTCTCCCTCCCTTATTTCCTTTTTTTTTTTTTAAGATTTTTTTATGTATTTATTTGAGAGAGAGAATGAGACAGAGAGCATGAGAGAGGGGAGGGTCAGAGGGAGAAGCAGACCCCCCACTGAACAGGGAGCCCGATGCGGGACTCGATCCCGGGACTGCAGGATCATGACCTGAGCCGAAGGCAGACGCTTAACGGCTGAGCCACCCAGGCGCCCCATCCATTTTGATCTTTGTTGACAGTGTTGAGACCTCCACCCACGACTTCCCTACCCCCACTCATTTCGTACTTAGAGAAATCCTGTGGCCTCCCAGGCCCTGGGCTCTGCTGGGAAGTGGGAAACTCGCCCCCTTAACCTGGACTCCGGGAACCGGGGCACAGAGACGTCACCGTCCAACCACAAGGTAGGAGATGCGCTCATTACATTCTTAGGTGTATGTTTTCCATTGGAAGGAACTTAATTTTAGATCATTTTTAATGGGTTCTTTTGGACCGATAGAAGAAAAAAAAAACAAGAAAAGGTTATGTAAATGTGAGCCTGGGAAATATTAATATGCACAAAAGATTGGATTGCAAGACTTTTTTTTTTAAGATTTTATTTATTTATTTGACAGAGAGAGACAGCGCGAGAGAGGGATCACAAGCAGGGGGAGTGGGAGAGGGAGAAGCAGCCTTCCCGCCCAGCAGGGAGCCCTATGCGGGGCTCGATCCAACGACCCAAGCCGAAGGCAGCCGCCCAAAGACTGAGCTACCCAGGCACCCCTGGATTGCAAGACTCTTGCATTACAAAACTCTTAAAGCATTTATCCACTACTGTGAACAAAGGGTTCTGTATCTAGCCAAGCCTTCCTTCAGCTACCAGGTTTGTCGGAAAATGACTTTCAACACAAAGGTAGAGGATTCAGCGTCCACCAGGCCTCTTTCCTCCTAACAAGTGACAACACAGAAACCACAGAAAAGGAGGGATGGTGGGCACTTAAAATACATAAATAAACATTTAAGATGAAAACAAACATGGGTATGTAGGGGAAGAAGAAATGTCCTTCTTTCCTCCAGGCTTCTTCCAGCTGGTTTAGGAATTAAAGTGACATGAGCAGATTAACATGAGAAAAACCAGTTTTATTGTGTGTGCACGGAGGCCCAAATGATGAGACCCAAAGAAAACACAAATGCAGGCAGTTTTTATACATTTTAGACAAAAACACAATACATTTGTGAGGAACTGACGGGATAAAGAAAACAGATATTTGGAAGTTTTAATTAGCAAGGAATTCTAGGGACCTCTGGCTGGCTCAGTTGGAAGAGCATGGGACTCTTGATCTTGGGGTTGTGAGTTTGAGCCCCATGTTGGGTGTAGAGATGGCTTAAAAATAAATACATAAAATTTAAAAAAATAAGGAATTCTAAGTGGAATTTGGACTGAGGTAGTAGATTAGGAAAAAGTAACAAGGTTTGTTTCTGTGGCTTTCTTACACTTAAAGTCCCCATTTCTGGTGATAAGGATATCTTTTTACTTCTCAGTACAGGGAGGGTACCTTTCATATGGGAGATTTATTTCCTATCTGGGGGGGACAAAGGAGGGGCTGGGTGTCCTTGCACTGTTTCCCAAGTAGTTCCAATTAATCAGTATGCCAACCTGGCACATTTGGGGGCAGCCTGCCCTGGGCCCCTATCGGTATGGGGGCAGAAGACAAATGTACAAACATTACACATTCTGACAAGGTAGAAATAATGTAACTGTGAGAGGAAAAGGGAGATAGAGAAATGGGGTATTGATGTGGAGGCAATCTGAGGGAATTTAAAGGACCTAAAACCTAACCTGATAACCAGTTAGATAAGGAAACAAAGAAAAGGTATTAGAAAGAGGTAAGTACAAAGACAATCACTAGAACAAAAATGGAAACTTTCTTTGTGGTATGTCTCTTGATGGGATGGAGACCCCCAAATGTGGGGCAACAATGGAGTGGGAGCTGGTGGTGTGGGCGGTGACAAGAAGTCACCTGAGGCAGAAGAAAGGAGATAGAAGCTTATTGAATACACCTCAAGGGCGCAGTGGGCAGGACAGCAAAGAAGCTGCAAGATGCAGAGGGTGGGAACTGTATTTAAAGAGGGAAGGGGAGGCCCTATGGCGACATATGGAATTCTCCCCTTTTGGGGGGACTGTGCCTGGTTGTAAGTAGCCCATTGGTGAGTTAGAGCCTATGGATATTTTGAAGTGGTCGCCCGATGGGCCTGTCTCCAGCCAGGGGGTCACTGTGGGTGCTTAATGCCTTGATCAGGTTTCCATTGATCAAGCCTGATGTCTAAAAGTGACCTCTAGGGGCGCCTGGGTGGCTCAGTCGTTAAGTGTCTGCCTCCGGCTCAGGTCATGATCCCGGAGTCCTGGAATCAAGCCCCGCATCAGGCTCCCTGCGCCGCGGGAAGCCTGCTTCTCCGTCTCCCACTCCCCCTGCTTGTGTTCCCTCTCTCGCCGTGTCTCTCTCTGTCAAATAAATAAATAAAATCTTTATTAAAAAAAATAAAAGTGACCTCTAGGGGCGCCTGGGTGGCTCAGTCAGTTAAGCGTCTGACTTCCACTCAGGTCATGATCCTAGGGTCCTGGGATCAAGTCCTTCATCGGCGCTCCCTGCTGATTGGGGAGCCTGCTTCCCCCTCTCCCACTCCCCTTGCTTGTGTTCTCTCTCTTTCTCTCTGTCAAATAAATAAAATCTTTTCAAAAAAATAAATAAAAGTGGCCTCTACATTCTCAAATTGCAAAAATAACAGAAAATACCTCATAGAGAAAAACAAAATTTATGATATCTAGAGAAAATGACACCAGACTCACAAAAAGCACACCTAGTACCCACACTTTGGTACCTACTACTATTACTGTATTTTTAATTATTTTTTTTAAAAGATCTTATTTGAGGGGTGCCTGGGTGGCTCAGTCGGTTAAGCACCTGACTCTTGAATTCGGCTCAGGTGATGATCTCCGGGTGGTGGGAGTGAGCCTGGAGTCAGGCTTGGCGCTCAGCTAATAGTCCCCTTGACAGCCTCTCTCTCCCTCTCCGTCTGCCTCTCCCCATGCTTGCGTGAGCCCTCAATAAATGAATGAATGAATGAATGAATAAATAAAATCTTTAAAAAGTAAAAGATCTTTTTTTTTTTTTTAAAGATTTTATTTATTTGACAGAGAGAGACACGGTGAGAGAGGGAACACAAGCAGGGGGAGTGGGAGAGGGAGAAGCAGGCTTCCCGCGGAGCAGGGAGCCTGATGCGGGGCTTGATTCCAGGACTCCGGGATCATGACCTGAGCCGGAGGCAGACACTTAACGACTGAGCCACCCAGGCGCCCCTAAGTAAATCTTTACACCCAACGTGGATCTCAAACTCACAACCCCAAAATCAAGAGCCATATGCTCTACCAACAGAGCCAGCCAGGTGCCTCCCTGCTACTATTACTTTAAAAAAAAAAAGTAACTAGCGTATGTACATCCATGTTCATAACAGCATTTATTCACAATAGCTAAACCATAGGAGCGGTGCAAGGATAAACAAAATGTGGTGTATTCATACAAAGGAGTACTGTTCGAACTTAAAAGGGAAGGAAAATATGCAGTATGCTACAACATGAAGATTGAAGACATACTCTGTGAAATAAGCCAGTCATGAAAAAAAGATAAATATTGTATAATTCTACTTATTTTTTAAAAGCTTTTATGTTTCTCTTTTTTTTTATTTAAGATTTTATTTATTTGTGAGAGAGAGAGAGAGAGCACAAGCAGTGGGGAGCGGCAGGCAGAGGGAGAAGCAGGCTCCCCGCTGAGCAAGGAGCCGATGTGGGACTCGATCCCAGGATCCTGGGATCACGACCTGAGCGGAGGGCAGACACTTGACTGAGCCACCCAGGCATCCCTGTATAATTCTATTTATATGAGGTACTTATATTAGTCAAAATCACAGAAACAAAAAGTATAATAGTGGTTGCCAGGGTTGGGGCATGGGGAAGAAAGGGGAGTTAGGGTTTAATAGGTATGGAATTTCAGATTTAAAGATGACAATAATTATGGGGCCAGACAGCGTTGATGGCCGCACAGCAATGCGGATGGATCTAATCACGGACTCTGCACCTAAAAATGGCTAAGATGGTAAATGTTATGTGTATTTGAACACAATAAAAAAGGAACACAAAAGGAACTGAGGTGGGAAACAAAGGCAGAAGAGAAATTATTAAATTGCCTTACTACCTACAGCCCATTGACAAATCCTTGAAACAGGCAGAGTGACATTCCTCTAGGGACTCAACTGCCTGGATGTTAAAAAGGGCAAAAGGCAACCTTAGCCCAACCCCCAGGATCCTGTAAGTCTACTCTAACATATAACAATTCCTTAAGAAATTTCCTTTATCTCTAAACCCCCCAAGATACATGTTGGCAGTCATCCCCCAAGCATGTGGCCCACCGATATACATCTGAAGGGTCTCATGACTAAGGTTTTATTAGACGGTAATAAATGACCTTTTCCCAACAAGAGCTAGCCCCCTCAAGGTCCTGGAAACCTTGCCTCCAAAATTCCTTAGAGACTTACGCTATCCTTAACCCCCTCCCAACTTGAAAGTATATAATGGGCCACTCCTCATGACCCCAGTGTAGCTCCTTCTGCCCAAGGGTCCTGTCCCCGGGCTTCAATACAACCACCTCTTTGCACCAAAGACGTCTCAAGAATTCTTTCTTGGCTGTCAGCTTTGAAACCTAACATCTTTTCCTACATCAGAACCATGGCTTTTTAGAGAAATTGCTGACTGTAGACTGGGAAGGAAATACAGCAGATGAGCCTGGAGCATCTTATAAAATCGGAAGCCAACTGAGAGAGCTTCCAAAGGCCCGAGCTGGAACAATTTGAGCAAGAAAAGAATATCATATTGGGTTCTTTTAAAAAAATATATTTTATTTATTTATTTGACAGAGATAGAGAGAGAGTACAGGTAGGCAGAGAGGCAGGCAGAGGGAGAGGGAGAAGCAGGCTCTCCGCTGAGCAGGAAGCCTGATGTGGGGCTCGATCCCAGGACCCTGGGATCATGACCTGAGCCAAAGGCAGATGCTTAACCGACTGAGCCACCCAGGCGCCCATATTGGGTTCTTTTTTAAAAAATTTTATTTTATTTATTTGTCAGGGGGCAGGGCACAAGCAGGGGGAGAGGCAGGCAGAGGGAGAAGGGGGTGGTCCTGGCTCAGCGGGGAGCCTGATGCGGGACTTGATCCCAGGACCCTGGGATCATGGAGGGCAGACGCTTAACTGACTGAGCCACCCAGGCGTCCCGTCATATTGGGTTCTAATCCAAAGTATAAAACAAATATCCTTGATCCATGCAGTTTGTTGAATGAGTGGCTAGAAACGTAAGTGCAGGAGATGAGTGAATATCCCATAGAGAAAAATTCCAAATATTGTAGGGGGATATTCCTCCTGAAGGACACGAGGCATAACTACCACTCCTGAAGTGTGTGGTCTCTGCATAGTGGATACTTTGCAAAGAATACAGTACGGAATGGGCACAAGAGTAAACCTTATAATGGCGAAACTTGAGAAACACAGCCTCGGCCCCATGTTAAAGGTCAACATAAGCCCAGATGAGTCATGTTGAGAATACATACTTGGGATTCATAAAAAGAAATACATATTTGGTCTTTGGTTCCTGGCACGGAGCTCCTAAAATCCCTTGGAATTTGAATTTCCTGGGCTAAAAGCAACAAAGGTGTCTCTTGTTACGTTAGTGAGGTGACTTTTGAGAAAAGCCCTTAGGTTACCTAAGAATGGGGGCTGGTTGCCAGGGGAAACAATCAGGCGAGTAGAGGGTTGTAATTTTCTGTCCCAGCCCCTGACCTCCAGGGAGGGGGCGAGGGCCTGGAGGTTGAATCAATAGCCAAAGGCCAATGATTTAATCAATCGGCCCTGTGTAATGAAGACTTCATAAAAACTCAAAAGGACAGGGTTTGGAGAGCTTTCGGGTTGGTGAACACGTGGAGATTTGAGGAAAATGTAAGGCCTGTAAGCTTCAGGTCCCTTTCCCCATACCTTGTCCTTTGCATCTCTTCCATCTGGCTATTCCTGAGTTATATCTTCTTAGAATAAACCTTAGTGCAATGTTTCTCTGAGTTCTGTGAGCTCTGTTAGTAAATTAATCATTAACCTTTTTTTTTTACCTTTTGGCTCCATAGAAGTACCTCTTTTTTTTTTTTTTTAAAGATTTTATTTATTTATTTGACAGAGAGAGACACAGCGAGAGAGGGAATACAAGCAGGGGGAATGGGAGAGGGAGAGGCAGGCTTCCTGCGGAACAGGGAGCCCGATGTGGGGCTCGATCCCAGGACCCTGGGATCATGACCTGAGCCGAAGGCGGACGCTTAACGACTGAGCCACCCAGGCGCCCCACTATTTTTTAAAATTTTTTTTAAGATTTTTTATTTTTAAGTAATCTCTACACCCAGCCTGGGGCTCGAACTCACAACTCCGAGATCACGAGTCACTTGTTCCATCAACTGAGCCAGCCAGGTGGCCCCATATCCTATTGAGACGTGTACTTTCTGGGTTACAACATGTCCTAACCCTGATTTTTAGCGTATCAGCTACATCAGCAGGTAATGTCCTCACCATTGACTCCAATACCCGTGCGTCACAGAGTGGGTTGTAGTGTAAGCCCGGACAGGTTTTTGTTTTTTGTTTTTTGTTTTCAAATGCAAGTGCCTGATTTAGGTTTTGATCGCCAAGGCATCCACTTCAAAGACGATATTTCAAAGAAAACACATTGCCAACCACGCGACTGGGTAAAAAAAAACGAGGCCATCTCCCCCCACCGTGGCTCCTTTGTTTTAGAGATCTTGGTTGATTTCAGTAACCAACCCGTTGGGGCACTTGCCTTTTGTCTTCCTGAGCTTTAAATTCCTGCTCTTTTGTTTTCAATTCATCAATAACCAGTGAACCAGAGAAACCCTAGGCTCCCACCCTCATTGAAAGCAGAATCCCTGGTTTGCGTTCTCTCTTTCTCCTGGTGACCTTGCTGTGTGGCCCCAGGTGTGCTGCGTAATTTCCAGGACTTGTAAGTAATAACCTTTATTTTTTCAAAGTTTCCAAATCAATGTTGATGAAGGGTATCTTGCAATTAGAATAAGAACCACAGGATTCGGTCCAGTCGTAGCCTTGGTTTGGAAAGGGGAATGTCTGCAGGAAGCTCACCTGGGCCCAGGTGAGAGCCCCAGACATTTATAACTAATAGCATTACTATCAATAAGCTGAGACTGGCACAAATATTAGTGAAAGACAGACAGAGGAAGTCAAATACCATATGATCTCACTTATATATAGAATCCCAAAAAACCTGAAAATAAACCAATGCAACAAAAATTGAGCTCATAGCTACAGAAAAAACCCTGGTGGTGGCCAGGGGGGGTGGGGGAGGGGAAATGGTTAAGGGGGGTGGAAAGGTACAAACTTCTAGTTATAGAATAAATAAGTTATGGGGATATGATGTACAACGTAGTGACTATAGTTCATAATACTGTAGTGCATATTTTATTTATTTAAAGATTTTATTTATTTGTTTGTTTATTTTAAAGACCTAGGACTGTTCTCAAGTCAATGTTCCGTGGTCTTTTTAAAAGATTTTTATTGGGGCGCCTGGGTGGCTCAGTTGTTAGGCATCTACCTTCGGCTCAGGTCTTGATCCCGGGTCCTGGGATTTAAAAATCTTTTTAAAAGACCACAGAACATCTCTCTGTTAAATAAATAAATAAATATCTTTCTTAAAAAAAAGATTTTTATTTATTTATTTGAGAGAGAGTGAGAGCGAGAGAGATCACAGAGGGAGCGGGAGAAGCAGACTCGCCACTGAGCAGGGAGCCCGATGGGGAGCTCGATCCCAGGATCCCGAGATCATGACCCGAGCTGAAGGCAGACGCTTAACCAACTGAGCCACCCAGGCACCCATAAGATTTTATTTTTAAGTAATCTCTACACCCAACATGGGGCTCGGACTCACAACCCTGGAATCAAGAGTTGCATGCTCTACCAGTTGAGCCAGGAAGTCTCCCCTGTACTGCATTTTTTATTTTTATTTTTTTAATATATTTTATTTATTCATTTGACAGAGAGAGAGAGAGAGAGAGCAAGAGAGGGGACACAAGCAGGGGGAGCGGGAGAGGGAGAAGCAGGCTTCCTGCAAAGCAGGGAGCCCAATGCGGGGCTCGATCCCAGGACTCTGGGATCATGACCTGAGCCGAAGGCAGACGCTTAACGACTGAGCCACCCAGGCGCCTCTGTACTGCATATTTTAAAGTTGCTAAAAGTTGGGGCGCCGAGACATCCTTATCACCAGAGATAGGGCATTTGAAGCCAAGAAGGCTGCATAAACAAACCTTGTTACTTCTTGCTAATTTACTACCCCAGATTCTGTTTAGAATTACTAATTGAAGCTCCGGAACATAAGTGTTCTTTGTCTTGTCAATTCCTCACAGACTTAATTGTCTTTTGTCTAAAACGTGTAAAAACTTTCTGCCTTGGTCATTTCTTTAGGACTCGATTTTAGTACAAAACATAATAAGACTTTGTTTTTTTTTCTCTTAATCAGTTTCATATCAATTTCATTCTTAGACCAGCTGAAAGAACCTTGAAAGATGGAACAATTTTTCCTCCTCAACACTAATATAATGTTCTATGTCAATTATACCTCAATAAAAAAATTCTTTTTAAAAAGTGCTTGTGGGGGCGCCTGGGTGGCTCAGTTGGTTAAGCGACTGCCTTCGGCTCAGGTCATG
>NC_058403.1:206138614-206239640 GCF_002201575.2 Neomonachus schauinslandi
CCTGGGTGGCTCAGTTGGTTAAGCGACTGCCTTCGGCTCAGGTCATGATCCTGGAGTCCCGGGATCGAGTCCCGCATCGGGCTCCCTGCTCGGCAGGGAGTCTGCTTCTCCCTCTGACCCTCCTCCCTCTCATGCTCTCTGTCTCTCATTCTCTCTGTCTCAAATAAATAAATAAAATCTTTAAAAAAATAAATAAATAAAAAATAAAAATTAAAATAAAAAAATAAAAAGTGCTTGTGTTCTCCAAAATGCTCAGGCCCAGTCTTATATATTCCCCCCCCCATTTTAAATGTCATGCTGCTATTCTTATGCAGTTTTATAGTTCAGTGGCTTAGATGACACCCAGTAAGTGATGGGCATTAAAGTTTTTGTTGTTGTTGTTTTTGTTTTTTCTTATGATCGATGGTGGTCACAAATTGTTTCTACTAGGACTCAGAGGGAAGTCAAGGCTGTTTTACAAATGGAGAAAAGTTTTCAGGAGAAGGTATGACCACACTGTAAAGTTTTAGGGTTTCAGCACTGTGATTCTTCTCTTTGGGGTTCCCATAAGCACCATACAGCATCAGTTCTGTGTAATAAGACCCAAGTTGAAAGGCAGTTGCTCCACAATGTGGACATAATGCAGAACTTTTTCTGTTCTGAGCACCACTCAAAACTGGTAATTTTAGGTGTCAGCCAGTAAATGAGTCTGAGTAGCAGGCTCAAATGTCTCCAAATCTAAACGTTTCCATTGACTTTAGTAACAATCTTATGGAGGGCAATAACTTGACTCACATGTTACAGGTGGGACTTCATCGTGTTCTCAGACAACTGAAACCCTAGAAAATGCACAAACATACATGGGCCATGAACATTCATAGCATGATACCCCAACATCTGATGTGCATGTATCTGTACCCTTTTTGACAAAGATAAGCACTGTTCACCTGGCATTGATAAGCATTGTTGACAAGACAATGAACATATGCTGCGGCGACTGCCAAGAAATGGAAAATCATATCTGATGAACAACCCTGGCAGAGAGAGGCAAAGAGCAAAAGCTGCATACCAGGTGCCACAAACCTTATTCATATCTTCCAGTAATGGTACCACTATGGGAAACAGCTGTGATTAACATCCCCCACCTATTTAAGTTTGTGATATTCTAAACTCACTCTCCATAGTTTTCTAACAAACATGCAAATTAAAGAGGAAGGTAGTTGGGAAAAAAAAACAAAAGCCCCTGTATCTCTCAGACCTGAGAAATATTTATCTTTGATGATAAAACTTATCTCTGAAATTCCTCCATGCATAAAGTGTTACTTCTGGGTTACTATCATTATTGGGGAACAGATCAAGAAGCAGCCGCTTGCATTTCCCACCAGAATATGCCTCGGTAAAGTATTAGGAAACCAACATAGATATTTTGCTCAATATGTACATCCATTTCCACTATATATCTTAGGCCTAATGAGCTAATCTATTTTCACAACTTTATTAGGCATTTATAGTTTATAATTTTATAAGATTTGCAAATGACCTTTGAATGTCTTTATTGAAAAATTTATATTTTTTGATTTATAAAAACAATCTAAATGCTTAATAATATTACCTTTCCCCCTATATTATTGAAAACATTTTTCCAGGTTGTGTTTCTATATCATTTATTATTATCAATAATATAGTTACATTTTTCAGTTTTTCAAATGTATTTATCTTTTATCTACATTTTTTCCTTTGTATGCCATGACTTTCACTGCCAAACCATACAAAAATACTTTTTAAAATTATTTTGAAGATTTTATTTATTTATTTGAGAGAGAAAGAGAGAACACACGAGCAGGGTGAAGGGCAGAGGGAGAAGCAGACTCCCTGCTGAGCAGGGCTGAAGGGGGGGGGGGCTCAATCCTGGGACTCCAGGATCATGACCTGAGCCGAAGGCAGACACTTAACAACTGAACCACCCAGGCACCCCAAAAATACTTTCTGATTTTTTTTTTTTTTTAGTTTTTTTTGTTTTATCTTTTTGAACATTGACTCTTTAATCCATATGAAATTTATTTGGATATAGCAGATAGGAGAGTTATAGACTGGCACAATTTATCATATATTTTGCTACATCCTTCTGTCTATGACCTTCAAGAGTTCATCTGACTAGTCCAGTTTCTCAACATTGACACTGCTGACCTTTTTTATCAGACAATGTTCTTTGTCAAAGGGAACATGTGTTGTGTGTTAGAGGATCCCTAGACGTCTGCAGCAGCACAACCACCTCCCCAAGTCATGACAATCAAAGGTGTCTCCAGGGATTGCCAAATATCTCCCAGTGGCACAACCCCCTCCTTGCCCCATGACAAACAACAGGTCCGTTCCTGTGGTGGCAACAGACCATTAATGATCATTTCTCATTATTTTTGTACTTGGTGCATCTGGGGAAACTTGAACTTCGTTCTTTTTTTTGCACTAATTTCCTGACTACCCTTTGGACTTATGTGCAGAGACATCATTTAGAATTATTTCATTATGGGGCAGAAAATAAGGTCCTGAGGCAAATTTGATTGGAATTAAATTCCTTAAGTTTTGTGGCTGTCTGTAGGGAGATCTGCATCATTGAGTTCAGGAGTCTTCCATGCACTGAAGTCGATTATATTATCGTGGAGGTGATGCTTCTGTTGCTTCATTAGGAAACACTAGACTTCTCTCCACATAGATCCTGCACATGGTAGAAGACTGCGACCTCCACATTTTATATATATTTTTCAAGACGTGTTTTTAGTCCAATAATCTATGTTATGTGTATGGTATGTGTTTATACAAAATGACTCCCTCAGTGGTAGTAGTTTTCCAGTTATTTCATCTATAGTTTGCTAAGTAAACAATACCATCACCTCCAAGAATAATATCTGCTTCTTCCATCCTATTCTTCATATTGGTCATTGTGTTTTCTGACATGAAGTTAGAAATGAAAACTATGATAAGTAATTGGAGTGTGGATAAACATCTTTGGATTTTGGTTTGGTTCCTCCTTTCAACGGGAGGCTGCTCACACTCCGTGTTCTTCATCATGTTGTGCCCCTAAACATCTTGAATGAGTCCTAGGCTGGCCTGGCACTCAGTGTGTCTGAAAGTGACCACAAGAGGTGAGCACCAAAATAATTCACACTACACTGGCACTCTCCTCAGATTTCAACCAGGGGCAAGTGAAATCGATTCCATAGTGGGGACTTGAATAAGGCTAGAGGGGAAGAATAAAGATGTTTCTGAGTAACACAGAGGAGCCCACCCTAGGCAATGAACCATTTGTCCCAATTTCCCAATCAGAGGTAAAGTGTGTTCAGTGGCAAAGCTTGGTCTGAGTCTGGCAGCCTGGTGCTGAATCTGAGCCACCCCTACTGATGGCCTTTGTAATGTGAGACAGGTCACCTCACCCTGTATCTCAGTTTCTTCTCTCATCAAATGGGATCATATTAATACTTCCTTACTAAGAAGTCTGTGAAGATGAAGAACAATGAGCCGATCTACCTATGGTGCTGAGTGGAGTGCCTTATACTTAGTAAGCCTCCCTGATGTGTCTATTATTAGTGTGAGCATTCCTGTTACTACTCTCATCGTCATTGTCCTCATCATCGTCTCTATAAAGACTTAGGATTAGGAAGCAAAACTTCTCTTAATGGTGTGTATGACATTTTATACTACAGATGAATTGATGTCCCTGGAAATGTAAGAGTGCACCTGGCCTGTGAAACTTCTGAGAGGTAATGCCTTTTTTTTTTTTTTTTTTAAGATTTTATTTATTTTTTAGAGAGCGAGCGAGAGAGAAACAGCATGAGAGGGGAGAGGGTCAGAGGGAGAAGCAGGCTCTCCGCTGAGCCGGGAGCCCGATGTGGGACTCGATCCCAGGACCCTGGGATCATGACCTGAGCCGAAGGCAGACGCTTAACCATCTGAGCCACCCAGGCGCCTGAGAGGTAATGCCTTTAATAACATTCTGTGATGACTATTTTGATTTCTTGTTTGGGTGGTACTTTCCCATACTTCGAAACCTTCACTAAGTACATGGTGTGATTACTTGGTTTTGGTAATTCAAACCTTCTCCACCAGATAGGACAATTTGGTTGAGAGGCACCTGGGTGGCTCAGTCGATTAGGCATCTGCCTTTGGCTCAGGTCATGATCCCAGCCCAGAAGCGGCTCCCTGCTCCGAGGGGAGTCTGCTTCTCCCTCTCCCTCTGCCCCTCCCCCCAGCTCATGCTCTCTCTCTCTCTCTCTCAAATAAATAAATAAAATCTTTAAAAAAAAAAAGAATTTGTAGGGGCGCCTGGGTGGCTGAGTCATTAAGTGTCTGCCTTCGGCTCAGGTCATGATCCCAGGGTCCTGGGATGGAGCCCCGCATCGGGCTCCCTGCTCCGCGGGAAGCCTGCTTCTCCCTCTCCCACTCCCCCTGCTTGTGTTCCCTCTCTAGCTATGTCTCTCTCTGTCAAATAAATAAATAAAAAATCTTAAAAAAAAAAAAGAATTTGTAGAACTCAACACCAAACAACCAAATAATCCAATTAAAAATGGGCAGAATACATGAACAGACATTTCTCCAAAGAAGACATACAGGTGGCCAACAGATACATGAAAAGATGCTCAATATCATTTATCATCAGGGAAATGCAAATCAAAACCACAATGAGATGTCATGTCACACCTATCAGAATGGTGAAACTCAGAAACACAGGAAAAAACAAATGTTGGTAAGGATGTGGAGAAAAAGGAATCTTCATGCACTGTTGGTGGGAATGCAAACTGGTGCAGCCACTGTGGAAGACATTATGGAGGTTTCCTAAAAAATTAAAAATGGAATGACCCCCATGATCCCAGGGTCCTGGGATCGAGTCCCATATCAGGCTCCCTGCCCAGCAGGAAGCCTGTTTCTGACCTCTCCCACTCTCCCTGCTTGCGTTCCTGCTCTCGCTATCTCTGTCTCTGTCAAATAAATAAATAAAATCTTTAAAAAAAAAAATAGAATGACCCTGTGATCCAGTAATCGAACTACTGGGTATTTACCCAAAGAATACAAAGACATTAATTCCAAAGGTTATATGCACCCTGATGTTTATAGCAGCATTATCTACAATAACCAAATTATGGAAGCAGCCCAAGTGTCCATTGATGGTGACTGGATAAGGATGTGGGGGATGCCTGGGTGGCTCAGTCGGGTAAGCATCTGCCTTCAGCTCAGGTCATAATCTCAGGGTCCTGGGATGAGCCCTGGGTCGGGTCAGGCTCCCTGCTCAGTGGGGAGTCTGCTTGCCCCTCTCCCTCTGCCCCTCCCGGCGCTTGTGTGCATGTGCGCTCTCTCTCTCTCCCTCTCTCAAATAAATAAAAATCTTTTTTAAAAAAGATGTGGTATAGGGACACCTGGGTGGCTCAGTCGTTAAGCGTCTGCCTTCGGCTCAGGTCATGATCCCAGAGTCCTGGGATCAAGCCCCGCGACGGGCTCCCTGCTCCGCGGGGAAGCCTGCTTCTCCCTCTCCCGCTCCCCCTGCTTGTGTTCCCTCGCTCGCTGTGTCTCTCTCTGTCAAATAAATAAATAAAATCTTAAAAAAAAAAAAAAAAAGATGTGGTATATATGTACAATGGAACATTACTCAGCGATAAAAAAATGAAATCTTGCCATTTGGAATAACATGGATGGAGCTAGAGAGCATAAAGGTAAGCGAAATAAGTCAGTCAGAGAAAGACAAATACCATATGATTTTACTCATGTGTGGAATTTAAGAAACAAAACAAACGAACAAATAAGAAAAAGAAGACAGACCAAAACCAAACTCTTAGCTATAGAGAAAAAACAGGTGGTTATCAGAGGGGTGATGGGTAGGGATGGGTGAAATAGGTAATGGGGATTTCACTTACCAGGATCACACTTACCAGGGTGCCTGGGTGGCTCAGTCGGTTAAGCGTCTACCTTCTGCTCAGGTCATGATCCCAGCGTCCTAGGATCTAGCCCCGCATTGGGCTCCTTGCTCAGTGGGGAACCAGCTTCTCCCTCTCCCTCTGTCTCTGCTTGTGCTCTCTCTCTCTGTCAAACAAATAAATAAAATCTTAAAAAAAAAAAAAAAAAAGAGTACACTTACCTTGATGAACACTGAGTAGTATATGGTATTGTTGAACTACTATGTTGTACACCCGAAACTAATATAACACTGTATGTTAACTACCCCGGAAAAAAAGAAAGAAAGAAGAGGAAGTATCTTCTCCATCCCTCAATTCTTTTTTTTTTTTTGAGAGAGACAGCATGAGTGGGGGAAGGGGCAGAGGGAGAGGGAGAAGCTTAACTGACTAAGCCACCCAGGTGCTCCTGCACCTCTCAATTCCTGAGGCTGAATAAACTTTTCTTCTGTTGTCTGGGTGACTGGCTGATGATGTTACTGCCTGCAGTGTCCCCTTTGTGGGAGGAGCACTGGCTGAAAACTGGCCTGCCTTGTCTCTCTTCATTGAGATCAGTTACCATTCTTTACCTCTGCCCCTCGGTTGCCGCCTGATAGATGGCTCCAGGGATGCTTCTTAATCCCTGGGCATGGTGGAGATATTGCTGCAGTCTAGGAGGATTTAGGTGGCTCGGTTTGACTCAGATGATCTTAACGGTGACCACTGCCTCGGAGAATTGAGAGGTAGTGATCTCTCACAGAGTGGTTCCATCATTGTCAGAATGAAGGCTACTCCCTAGTATCCTAGACTCACCCATCAGCGGGATTGTTAGTTTGATGAAACCCAGTTTTCTGGGAAGTCTCATCATAGATGGGATTAACTGGTGTAATCACAAGAAAGGAATGGATCATGACCATGGGGAGTGATTGGATCGCCGGTGAGAAAGCGTCCCTGCTTATATTTTCCGTGGGATCCAAATTTTTCATGTCAGAAACATTTTCTAAAGTTAACCCATTGTAAACCCAGAAGTCACTTTTCATCTGAAGTGATGGTTTGGTTTTGGTTCCAATGATGTTTTTCTGAATCTGACTGAAGCTTTGGAAGGATGCCCACCTAATACATCCCTGGTATCTGCCTGTGCACCTTTTTGCCAAAAGTGCCATGTCAGACTCCGGCTGTTCAACAAAGACCAAAATGGAGCTAGACTCATTATTGCGTCTGGAGAGTCACGTTTAAGTGCCTGTGTTTGCAAAAAAGGATCAGAATTTTAGGACTGGACTTGCAGCACTGTGTTCGAAGGCGCGTGTTCCCGGACAGGGCGCCTTCTGGCTGGCGTTAGGCTCAGACACCTAACCTCCGGCCCCGCTGTCACTCAGGCGTGAGGGGGGCGAGGCCTTGCGAACTGTCCAATCAGCGGCGGCGGCTAGGCGGTGGGTGGGGCGACGCTCCGCAGCCACCCCGGACGTCGCTGCTCTTTTCAGCCTCCCTGGGGATCGCGGGTCGCCAGTATTTAAAGGTGCCACGTTACTCTGCCAGCGTTTCTCTCGCGCTGTGAGCTCTACGGAGCGACGCGTTGTAAGGAGGGCCGCCGGGGGACCCAGGAAACCCAGAAATGGTGAGCGTGCCTCGTGGGGTGCAGAGACGGGCGCTGAGGGGCCGGTTGGAACCGGCCGGAACTGGCTTTGGCGGGACCCCCGCGGTCATCTCTGGAGTCTGCGGACCCGAGTCGGTCGGTGGCGCCCCTGGGACCTCGGTCCCCTCCGGCGGGCGGCTTGGGTGCTGGGCCGGCAGCGGGGACTCTGGCGTCCAGGCTGCTCCGTCCTGTGCGCGGCGACTTCGGCCCCGGATCCTCAGGGCAGCTCTGCGCCCGCAGCCGCGTCTCCTCCAATTGAGCGGTGACCGCGGGGAGGGTCGTCAGGGGACCGTCGTGGCTCGTTCTCGTTTGTGCGTGGGAGGCGCTGTGGTCTGTGGGGTCCCCAGTCCGTTCTTTTCCCCCACGGGGGGCCCGTTTCCTCCTGCGCGTTCCAGATGTTTGGGCAGCAAGGTCTGAAACCTCTGACCCTGCCCCCCCAGCCCAGCTCTCCCTTGGGCAGGCAATAAATACCTACTTTTCCAGTTCCTTCCCGCCTTCCCTAACGCCAGCTTCCCTTTTCCATTTCACAGCATCATTGTCAACCATTGATCCCATGGATGTATTTCAAACAGACCCAATATTTTAGTTGTTGATTATTTAGCCACAGTCAGTGAATAGCTGTTTGTTTGGTTTTTTTGTTTTGTTTTTTCTTTTTTTCCCTGTGTGGATATTTTACTTGAGAGAAACGCCGAGAATAATCACCTGGAACTACTTTGTATGAAATCCTTGTGCCTCTCCCCCGAGGATCTTTCCTGGGCACAGACATCCTGTGGGAAGTACTTTGGGTGGCGGTACCTCTTTGAGACTTTCCCGGGTGTTCTGTCCTGTCAGCACAGTTCCAGGTCAGCGCTGCCCCTCTCTGAGTAAGTCACTTTTAAAAGATTTATTCACTTTATTTTAGTCTTAGTTTTTCAATGTATAAAACTTCGTGTGTTCAATAGAGCTTGAAACAGTGTGAAGTATTTCCAAAGAGGCAAGAAAGAGGTAATTTCAGAAAAATACGCCAGTACTACATTGCATGTGTTAAAAATTCTTGTTTCCCTTTTTTCCTCCCAGCGTGGCTAGTAATACTCTGAGGCCTCTTCTTTTTGGGTGAGTTCAAATGGATTTTCAGGGCTTAGATTTGCAGACCAGCAGTGTTCAGGTATGATTAAGTTCATAAAAGTTACTTGCCATGGAAAGGGCGCCTGGGTGGCTCAGTTGGTTAAGCGACTGCCTTCGGCTCAGGTCGCGATCCTGGAGTCCCGGGATCGAGTCCCGCATCGGGCTCCCTGCTCGGCGGGGAGTCTGCTTCTCCCTCTGACCCTCCCCCCCTCATGCTCTCTCTATCTCATTGTCTCTCTCAAATAAATAAATAAAAATCTTTAAAAAAAAAAAAAGTTACTTGCCATGGAAATAATAATTAACACCTTTGCCCCCGCCAGGAATGCAAGAATTACTTATGAGGGTTCTTGTTGAACTAGCAGAGTGCCTTGCAGTTTTCTTCCCTCTTTCCCACATAAACACTGGGTTTGAGTGATTTTGCTGGACTCTTCAAACTGTGGGTTCATGTGATTTAAAATATCAGTGTTTCCAACCCACTTTTAGGGGGAAGCAGAAACCTGAGATTAGTGTCTTTAAGCTAAGGCCCCCTTATTAGATCCTGTTTTGTTTTGTTTTAAGGTAAACTCTGTATCCAACGGGGGGCTTGAACTTACGACCCCCAAGATCAAGGGTTGCATGCTCTACAGACTGAGCCAGCCAGGTGTCCCTTAAACTACGAGCCCCTTAAGCCCACGAGGGCAAGTACTTGAAGGCCCAGTTGTTCTTGGATCCTTCTCCCATAAAGTGTCCTACTTGCTCACACCCACCATGGAAAGAGCCCTTTATTCAGATTCGTGGAAATCTGGGATAGCGCTTGCATCAGTGGGTGGATGGGGTGATGAGGCAGTGATGCCTTTCAGAAGTTGTAGCTGTGTAGGTGTGCTCAGAGTATGAATTAGGTACATTGAGAACGTTTGGGAGTCAGGAGTTCTGTGTTCGGCATTAGGATCAGTGAATGGGGAGGTTCTTTGGGTCAGAAGCTTGAACTGAATGGAAGCCTGAGGAAGGGAGCAGTTCCCTTATGCCCCGGGGAGGGGATGGTGTGCAGGGCTCCCAGGGTTCGTTCCTGTGGCTGCTCAGGTGCCCCTACCCTCCCTCACCAGGGACTGACCCACTCCAGGGCATCTGTCCCCACCAGGAGAGTCTAGAATGTGGAACCTTCTGAATGTGGCTTTCCTTCTGTCTTGGGGGAAGTAGGCTGCTTATCTGTGCTGAGTCCAGTGTTTGTTTCCTGGATTCCTTTCCTGATCAAATAGTGCAGCCTTTTGGCTCTGGTTTCCCTCAGCACTTGGGCTCCTCAGCTGTAAGTTGATTGAGAGATAGGGTAGAAAGCTAGAAAATTAGGGAAGCCAAATAGATTTTGTGTTCCATTTAGGCAAGAGAACCTCGTACTCCGTTTTGGTGTGAGGAAAGCTAGAAAATTAGGGAAACCAAGAATTTGTGATCTGTTGAGTCAAGTGAACATCAAGATGGGAGATGAACGTGTTTCAGTTCATCTAACGTGTTAAGTCATTTTTCATTTTTAGATTAGTTTGTGAATGTGCATATCCTGAGGCTACATTGTGAAAAAAGATGAGATGCCATGGTGCTGGAGGGGGGGGCCCTTTTCCCGTCCCCTTAGGCTCCCTCACGAGCTCCTTGGGTGTACTGAGTGAAAATCAGTGGGAGTTCATAGAGTTTAGGGACGACAGCCCCGCATTTGTACATGTTGCAGCTCAGGCAGAGTTGCTGCTTTTCATGCCTTCCCAGCATTTGGAAAGCGGGGCTGTAGAACAAGGCTTTGAGTAGAAGTTTCTCCTCTCTTCTAAGTCTCAGGATGCTGGCCTCAAAGAGCTTCATAGTGGGTTATTGAAATGAGTTCAGATTAATGAAATGAAAGATGTTCTATTTCTTTCATCAGGGATGAATATTAATGCATCTGTCTTCATCTTTTTTTGCCTTGTAGACTTCTTTTTAAAGAGCAGTGATGTTTACAGAAAACTTGATCAGAAAGTGCAGAGATTTCCCATATAACCCCTCTGCCTGGACACTGTCTCTCTCCCCCCCCCCCCCCACTTCTTTTTTAACAGCATTTAAAAAAAAACACATTTATTTGTTTGTTTGTTTGTTTGTAATCTCACCCCCAACGTGGGGCTTGAACTCATGACCCTGGGATCAAGAGTCACATGCTCTTTCAGCTGAGCCAGCCAGGCATCCCTGTTGTGTATTTTATGTCTTGTATTACTTTGGTGCATTTGTTAAATTTGATGAGCCAACTTTGAAGTAGTTTACATTAGGGTTAACTCATATAATCTCAGGTCTTCAGCTAACATGAAAAGATATTTTTCATCATTTCTGTAATATATAGGATATTTTCATTGTCCTAAATACCTCATGTGTCTCCCCCCCATTCATTCCCTGGCAGCCAAGGATCTTTTAGTGTTTTGTACTTTTATCTTTTCCAGACTGTCATATGCTTGGAATCATAGCGTGTAGCCTTGTCATATTAGCATCTTTCACTTAGGAATATGATTTTAAGTTTTTTTGCCTTGTAATCGCATTTATATTTATAACCAAAGAATGTGTCATCCTGTGGATTTACCAGTGATTGTTTATCCATTTGCCTGTATTTGTTTGTTTGTGTTTGTTTTCTTAAGTAAACTCTGCCCCCAACGTTGGGTTCGAACTCACAACCTCAAGATCAGGAGTTACATCTCTACCAACCGAGCCAGCCAGGCATCCCCATTTGCCTATAATTTGTGCTGATCTCAGCCTGTCTGTACCAATTGTTGTGGTTGGACTGGTCCTTGTGGTTCCTCTTGTGCTCGTAAGACTCCCTTCAGCAGTAACCACCAGGAAACTTGGAAAAAGTTTTTTTGTATAACCTAGAGGATCTGGAAATTATACAGCGCTCCCGGGGCTACACATCAGTGTTCCCAGTAGAGAGAGACAGCATACAGGCCTGTGTTCTTATTATTTTATTGGGGTGGGGGGGTGGTCTGTGGTTTTACTGGCTCCTCATTATTGGTGAATTTAAAACTTAAGAACAGGAATTTAAATCACGAGAGAAAAAAACAAGTGGCCTGAATGGTCAGTTATCAAAATCAACCAAGATCTCTAAAACAAGGAGGTGGTTTGGCTCTTTATCTAGTCATGTGGCTGGCAATGTGTTTATTCTAGATACTGTCTTTGAAGTGAATGCCTCAGCAGTCAAAGCTTAGGTCAGGCACTTGCATTACAAAAAAAGACAAAAACCCCAAACTGTCCTGCCTTACTTTACAATCCATCCGGTGATGCAGATGCATCAGAGTCGATGGGGAGGACATTAACTAACTGCCTGGTTAGCTGATCTGCTAAAAGTCAGGGGTAGGGTCTGTCCAAACCCAGAAAATACGCCTCTATGTAGGATTATAGTAGCAAATTCTGTAATAATTGAACAGGCAATAGTCTGAAGTCCAGTGTATAACCATTGTCCCAAACTTGAAGAGTCCCGCAATAAAACTAACTCCGTGATCTCTGGGGCCCTTGAAATCCTTTCAAAGAATTGGGTAATATTGTGGAATATTTTAACATACGGGCCATCTGGTGTAAGTAGGTTTGAACTCGTCCTGAGTTGGTAGATTACACAGCTCGTTGATCTAGTTTCTTATTCCTGAGAATGGATCAGTTCACTTGAAGGTTGGGTCTCATTTCAGGAGGCAGTGATGCAGGTGGGCTGCCAGAGTTAGGCCGGAGTGGTACAAGTATTTGCAGCAGGTTTTATTAAGAGGTATTTTTGGGGGCGCCTGGGTGGCTCAGTCAGTTAAGCGTCTGCCTTCGGCTCAGGTCATGATCCCAGGTCCTGGGATCGAGTCCCACATCGGGCTCCCTGCTCAGCGGGAAGCCTGCTTCTCCCTCTGCCTGCCACTTCCCCTGCTTGTGCTCTCTCTCTCTCTCTCTCTGTCAAATAAATAAATAAAATATTTAAAAAAGAGGTATTTCTATGGAAATAAAAACTGGTTAATGATTGGAGCAGATTATAATCCCAGTTTCTAAATTCTGGAGGCAGCCCGTCAAGATGCTTCTAGATGTTGGGATTGAAGCATCTTTAGACGGAGTGAGGGCAGGCAGGGGCAATCTGATAGATTTTCCTGCTTTACAGTTTGAATGTTTTGTGACCTTTCTGAGTGGCCCACATATCACCTGCACGGAAATTGACCATACATATATGAGCTGTTGTAGTGGTTTCCCTCAAGTTTATATCAAATTAGCTTGCATGCATTTGGGAAAAGGGCAGTTTTAGTTCTCAGTGATTCCAAGTCAGAAGAATGGGAGAGGGCGCCTGGGTGGCTCAGTCGTTAAGCGTCTGCCTTCTGCTCAGGTCATGATCTCGGTCCTGGGATTGAGCCCCACATCGGGCTCCCTGCTCAGCGGGAAGCCTGCTTCTCCCTCTCCCACTCCCCCTGCTTGTGTTCCCTTTCTCGCTGTGTCTGTCAAATAAATAAAATCTTAAAAAAAAAAAAAAAAAAAAGAATGGGAGAAAAACTGGAAA
The DNA here is from genome assembly GCF_002201575.2 of Neomonachus schauinslandi. Taxonomy (NCBI): domain Eukaryota; kingdom Metazoa; phylum Chordata; class Mammalia; order Carnivora; family Phocidae; genus Neomonachus; species Neomonachus schauinslandi. The sequence goes on from NC_058403.1 coordinate 206,151,735, forward strand.
CATCAGTTTGGAGAGTTGTAGCCAGATACTGGAGGAAACAGTTTAGCATCCAGTTCAGTTTATAGGTAGAAAACAAAACCCAATGAACATAACTAGAATCTAATGTCTATAAAGGTGTATTAATGACTTAATTTTTCTCTGCATAGTCACCCCCATTGCTATCAAAGATAACCATAGTAAAACTAATTTGTTTGCAAATGAAGTCTAGTTTTAATAAATTTGGTCTGATGCTTACATAAGTGCAATAAGAATAGTGATTGACCATATAGAATGTCTTTTTTTTTTAAGATTTTATTTATTTGAGAGAGAGCACCAGCGAGCGCATGAGCAGGGTGGGGAGGGGCGGAGGGAAAGGCAGACTTCCCACTGAGCAGGGGAGCCACACACAGAGCTTGAACCCAGTACCCCGAGATCATGACCTGAGCCACCCAGGTGCCTAGAATGTCTTAAGTCTGCTTTGTTGGAACTTTTCATAAAGAAGCTCAGGTTGGACTTTGAAAAATCTCTTGCAGCTAGGAAGCCAAGCCTCGGACTTAACCCTCAGACTTCGCCTGCGACACGTATTGATTGGGGTTAATTCCCTGAAGTCCCTGCACTTGCCAGGAAGTGACCTTCCCTATGCACCTGCTAAGGCTGCTGGGATCCCTGTAAGGTACCAGGCCTGATTTTTTCCACGGGGCTTTATTGGCTCCATAAAGTCAACCTTAGATCCTTAAAACTGTCTGGTCATATCTATGTATGTCTCTGTTAAACATGACTTTTCAGTCAAAGCCTTGGTGACATAATCAATGTTTTCAATTGTGTCTTTTTACAAGGAGACTAGACTGATTTTATGTAAATTAACCATATTGTAATGACAATACAAATACTCACTTCAAGTTTCTGAATTCTGGAGGGATCTGGTAGGGAGAAAAGGTGATTCATCTTTGTTCCCAAAGGTATACTTTACCAAATTGCTCTAAGTCATAGCTAGCTTAAGAGGAAGGGTTTCCTTATATCTAGAAAACAAAAGATTTAAAAAAATCCCAGTATTTTATTTTATGTTTTAAGATTTTATTTATTTTTGGACAGAGAGACAATGAGAGAGGGAACACAAGCAGGGGGAGTGGGAGAGGGAGAAGCAGGCTTCCCGCGGAGCAGGGAGCCCGATGTGGGACTCGATCCCAAGACCCTGGGATCATGACCGGAGCCGAAGGTAGACACTTAACGACTGAGCCACTCAGGCGACCCCAGAAATCCCAGTATTTTAAACAAAAGTCATAAAAATTATAATTATCCTTATCAGTTCACTCAGCCTGATGGAATTTTTAAAGATTTTATTTATTTGACAGAGACACAGCGAGAGAAGGAACACAAGCAAGGGGAGTGAGAGAGGGAGAAGCAGGCTTCCTGCTGAGCATGGAGCCCGATGCAGGACTTGACTCGATCCTAGGACCCTGTGACCTGAGCCCAAGGCAGACTTAACGACTGAGCCACCCAGGCGCCACCAGCCGGATGTAATTAATTCTTGCTCTTGATCTTTAGTTAGTAGATTTCTGGATCCAGTTTTTCCTTAGCACTGTAAATTCTTACCCAGTTCAGTGCAATGATCTGAAAGTTATCAGAAAATTGTATTCAAGAGTACTTGTCAGAGTCCTTTCCATGGATATCTCTGAGGATGAAACACTTTTGCAAAAGCATCAGAATAAAACAACTGTCTGTAAGTGACAAAAGACTTAAAAATGGCCATGGTTAAAGATCTGATGAGAGTTCGTTGTAATGCAGTTGCCAAGAAAATTTGTTTATTTCTGTGGCACACAACATTCCAAGGTAATAACTAGAATTACAGGTGATCACATTATACCAGGACATGGCAGATTTTTAGGAATTTCATGTAATTTCTAGAATGCTTATTTTAATAACATTCACCCGTACCTTATGACCTAAGAGCGTTTATCATCACTGACTTGAAGGTGCTTCCCATGTAATTTAACATACCCGTAAGCTTAATGAGTGTCATATCTCTCTCTGTTTCTTCTGTCTGCAAATGACGCTGGGCAGTTTTAGTTACCTCCTGGGTGTTTACATTTCAAAGGCACGATAAGATTTACATCTTAAAGGGACAGAGAAAGAAAATATACGCTTTCTGGGGCGCCTGGGTGGCTCAGTCCTTAAGCGTCTGCCTTCGGCTCAGGTCATGATCCCCGGGTTTTGGGATCGAGCCCCGTCTCAGGCTCCATGCTCAGCCGGGAAGCCTGCTTCTCCCTCTCCCACTCCCCCTGCTTGTGTTCCCTCTTTCGCTGTCTCTTTCTGTCAAATAAATCAATAAAATCCTAAAAAAAAAAAGAAAAAATACACACTTTCTCCTAGAGGTTTAGTGCCTATTGGGTGGTTTTGACAGTTCCAATTAAAATGTAGTAGTGCCCCACGGGGGGCCTGCTTCTCCCTCTCCCACCACCCCTGCTTGTGTTCCCTCTCTGGCTGTCTTTCTCTCTGTCGAATAAATAAAACCTTAAAAAAAAATAAATAAAATGTAGTAGTGCCATCCTATAATTAGGGGGAGCACCCTGCAAGGAATAATTCTCTGGACTCAGGGTCAAATGGGGCCTCTTCAGGGTGGGAAATGAAGCGTTTAGGTTGAGGAATTAGTAAACCCATTGGATCAGGCCAGTTTTGCACAGTAGGAGGTGGGCTCATCTTAATGTTTTCTGTTCGCTGTGAGCCTTAGTGTGATCACTGTGGGCCTGGAGCGAGGCAACACATACCCACGTCTGGAAAAGGTCTCTGGTATGAATATTGGTGGCTCTGGGAGGCTTTGCCTTCCCCTTCCCTTCTTTCTCCTCATCAGGGACCTTGATAATCTCTCAGGGGATTCTGTTGGTGGCAGGGGATGCCTTGTGAGGCGTGTTTCTTGGTTCTGCCCTGTTGGGAGGGAGGGAAGCTGAGGGAGCTTAGGATCTGTGGTATCTCAGTGGAAAGAAGCATATAGCCTGGATCGATCTTTAAGAAACAATGGATTTTAGGGCGCCTGGGTGGCTCAGTCGTTAAGCGTCTGCCTTCAGCTCAGGTCATGATCCCGGGGTCCTGGGATCGAGTCCCGCATCGGGCTCCCTGCTCCGCGGGAAGCCTGCTTCTCCCTCTCCCACTCCCCCTGCTTGTGTTCCCTCTCTTGCTGTCTCTCTCTGTTGAAAAATGGATAAAATCTTTAAAAAAAAAAAAAAGAAAGAAACTTAATGGATTTTAGGGGGTTTGGATATACCAGCCAATTGATGTATTTTGGCAGCTGTGGGTAAGAATTCAGAGCCTGTTCCAAGTAATCAAAAACCCACAATTAGCCAATTAATTCCCCTCTCTCCTTCCTAAAATCTTCAAGAAAGGTTTGAATTTTAGTTAAAGTATAGTTTTTGATCTCAGTTTCTGTTTCTTGATTTTCTCCTGTTACCTTAATCTGGTGTGTTGTTACCAGACACTTCCGGATGATGTCACTGTGAGTCCTCATAGCTAGCAGTTTTCCTCTCCTGGGTGTCCCAAGAGATTTTTCTTGGATTGAGGTCGGCCTCCACCGGTGTGGTATGTACAGGGTCTTTGAGAAAAGCCCTTAGGCCTCTAGAACATAAGACTGGAGTGTTGGCATGTTGGTATGCAAGCCACTGAATAACACCCAGGAAATGTCCATGGGCTTTTGCATTTATCAAGGAGTTCTTAGGTGCTCCTACCAGATGTCGATGACATTTATATTTGTCCATTAATATTTTAGCAACATTATGCCAGGAATTGGGCCTGTATCCCATCGAGTCAGGGGATGAAGAGCCACAGCCATGGGTGAAGTTGTGACACAGAGACCATAGGCCTCTGTTTATTTTTTCCTTTGGTGGTGCTGTTAGTTTCTGTTTGCAAGACTGTTTCCCTCTTCTGGGTTTAGGACACATGGTCCGGGCATGACCCACTGACTCAGTGGTCACAGGTGGAGTTCTTCCAGACTGCTCACACCCAGGAATATCTTCCTCCTGCCTTTAGCCTGGAGCCTCCCCTCGGGACGTGACGATAGCCTTGTGATTCAGTTCACCCTCCTTAGCTCTCCTGGCCCTTGAGGCATGGAGGACCCTAACGCATATTAATAGTCAATTAAGGCCTTTAGAATTAGTGGTCTAATTGTCTCATGAGAACGGAAGGCCGCACTCAGCGCTGCTCTGGGGAGATGATTTGAGGAGCGTGGCTGCTGTGACCTTTTGGGTTGGATACCGCTGACGCAGTGCGCAACAGAGGCAGCGTGGAAGAGCACTAGCGGTGTGACAGACTGCCAGCCAGCAGTGCTCCCCTTCCAGATGGCGGAAGCTCCCCGAGTTAGGTGATTAGTAAGTAAGTTGCAGGAAAAAGGGCGTTCCTCTTAATGAATTGCGAGGGCAATCATGCAGTCTGGCCAACTGCGCCGGCTATTTTGTGCCGGTCCCAGCCTTTGAATCCCCAGTGCTGTGGTTGGACTGGCCCTGGTGGTTCTTAACGATTGCAAGACACCTGGCAGCACTAACCATCAGGGGACTTTGAGAAAAACGGCTGTTACTTAAGAGAACCTGTTAAATACACAGCACACCTGGGGTCCCACAGGGAGTTCGCGTTAGCTGGGGAGGGGGCCGGGGGCACGCAGGGGGCTTGGGGTCTGCTTTTACTGGGGTGAGGATGGGCCACCGAGGGTTTCATGAGCTTTCTTTTTGGTTGGTGAATTTCAAACCCGAAATCGGGAATTTAAAGTGCAGGAAGAGAAAAAACAAGTGGCCCAAATAGTTACTGAAATCAGTCAAGATGTTTACAGCAGAGGATCCTTCAGTGCTGGGCAGTGGCCTGTTCTTTATCTAGTGAAGGGGGCGGGTTGGCAGTGTGTTTATTTGAAATGGCCATCTTTGAAGTGAATGCCTCAGCAATCAGTGCTTAATGCAGGCACTTGCGTTACAACAAACAAACCAACCAAAAAAACCAGACCAACACCAAGAGCCTGGTGATAATTTTCTTTTCTGTGCAATTTTCCAATGACAGGGGATTTTAGATTGTTTTCATGCACTTCTTTACCATTTCTATAGCATCGCTGAAGTGCACGTTCAGATCTAGTTCCCATTTTTAATTGGATTGTTTGTGTTTTGTTGAATTTTAAGAGTTCTTTGGATGTTTTAGATACCAGTCCTTTATTAGGTAAGTGATTTACAAAGATTTTCTGCCAGTCCGTGGCTTGCGTCTTCATCATCTTAACAGTCTTTTCTCTGAGCAGGAGTTTTTCACTTTAATGAAAACAGATTTATTTTTTTTCCTTTCTTGGATCTTGCTTTCTCTTTTGTGTCCAAAAGGTAATCACCAAGATGCCCTAGATTTTCTCCTACGTTACGTTTTAGGAGTTTTGTAGTTTTATATTGTACACTAAATCTGTGATCCACTTTTATTTAATTTTTGTGAAAGGTGTAAAATCTTCATACAGATTTTTGTGTGTGTGCGCTTAGGGTTGTGTAGTTCTTCCTGCACTATTTTTTGTTGTAAAGACTACATTTACTATTTTTTTAAAAAGTACTTATTTGACAGAGAGAGACATAGCCAGAGAGGGAACACAAGCAGGGAGAGGGAGAAGCAGGCTTCCCACAGAGCAGGGAGCCTGATGCGGGCTCGACCCCAGGACCCTGGGATCATGGCCTAAGCCGAAGGCAGAGGCTTAATGACTGAGCCACCCAGGCGCCCCAAGACTACATTTACTATTGAATTGCATTGCCTTTGGTCCTTTCTCAGAAGATCGATTCTGTATACTTGTATGGATCTGTAGAAAGTAATCGACTTTTATTTATTTATTTTTAAAGATTCTATTTATGGGGCGCCTGGGTGGCTCAGCCATTAAGCGTCTGCCTTGGGCTTGGGTCATGATCTCAGGGTCCTGGGGTCAAGCCCTGCGTCGGGCTCTCTGCTCAGCGGGAAGCCTGCTTCTCCCTCTCCCACTCCCCCTGCTTGTGTTCCCTCTCTCGCTGTCTCTCTCTGTCAAATAAATGAATAAAATCTAAAAAAAAAAAAAAAGATTCTATTTATTTGACAGAGAGCACAAGCAGGGGGAGGGGCAGTGCTTAGTGCCAGTCTTCAGGAGGCTGGGCTGAAGTGGGGGAACGCCCAGAGGTAGGGTCAGCACTGTACCAGAAGGCCCACCCCATGGCCCCCCCCACTGAATCCTATACAAACAAGTTGGCCTCTGGGGCTGCATAGGGCAGCTTCAGTCCTTGGGCCCCTCCCAGGCCCCACTGGGAACCTTCCTGCGGCAGCGCCTGGCCCAGGTTCTCCTGGAGGCGGGAGCCCTCAGGTGTGGGGCCACGAGGGCTGGTGGGCCTGGGCCTGTGGTGCAGCTCCCGGCAGGAGGGGCCGCTGTACTCTGCCTCCAGAGTGGCTGTCGCCACCCTCGGGCCTGACCTGTGGCAGCTGCTGAGCTGAGCCTACCAGGCTGGGGAACATGGCCATCCTGGCGCCAGGCCCACAGGCACTCCCGGAGTCCGGGCCTATCTGTTGGCAGATTTTTTTCAATAAATTTTTCTTTATGATTTTATTCATGTTTACTCTAGCTTACTTTAGTGGAAGATTATATTATATAGTACATGTGACATGAAAATTACATGTTAATTGACTTTATGTTGTCCGTAACACTTCTGGTCAACAGTAGGCTGTTAGTACATTTTTGAGCAATCAGAAGATATACCAGGGGCGCTGGGGTGGCTCAGTCGTTAGCGGCTGCCTTCGGCTCAGGTCATGGTCCCAGGGTCCTGGGATCGAGCCCCGCATCGGGCTCTCTGCTCCGCGGGAGGCCTGCTCCTCCCTCTCCCACTCCCCCTGCTTGTGTTCTCTCTCTCGCTGTGTCTCTCTCTGTCAAATAAATAAAATCTTAAAAAAAAAAAAAGATATACCCAGATATTTGACTGACCAGGGGTCAGTACCCTAACTCCTGAGTTGTTCAAGGGTCAACGTCAACTGTTTAAAGGGTTTTTCTTGGGATGCCTTGGTGGCTCAGTCGGTTGTCTGCCTGCCTTTGGCTCAGGTCATGATCCTAGGGTCCTGGGATTGAGTCCTGCATGGGGCTCCTTGCTCAGCGGGGGGGCCTGCTTCTCCCTCTAGGTCTGCCCCTCCCCCTGCTTGTGCTCACTCGCTCGCTCTCTCTGACAAATAAATAAGATCTTTAAAAAAAAAAAAGAAAGTTTTATTTCTTGCTTCCCAATCTGCATACTGTTATTTTTTGTCTTGTTTTTTGTTTTTTTCCTTTCTGGGTCTAACTCCAGTACAAGGTTGACTAGGAGTGGTGAGAGGGGACATCCTTGCATTCTTCTTGATGTTACCAGAACCATCGAGTTCTTTTAGGGTAGTGCGCTTGTATTAAATAAGAGTCCAGTTGATGTAGAGGCAGGTGTGGGAAGAGGGGAAGCATTCTCCACTCCAGTGATTTGTTCTCTAGTTGAGCCTGTGTACCTGGACTTGACCTTCTATGGTATAGTGAGAAAGGTATGTCATCTTTGTCCCTAGTTCCTAATAAATACCTCTTGAAGCTCTTGGAATTACTTGAGTGTTAAGGGTGATAGTGTCTTTTTTTTTTTTTTAAGATTTTATTTATTTATTTGACAGAGAGACAGTGAGAGCAGGAGCACAAGCAGGGGGAGTGGGAGAGGGAGAAGCAGGCTTCCTGCCAAGCAGGGAGCCCGATGCGGGGCTCGATCCCAGGACACTGGGGTCATGACCTGAGCAGAAGGCAGACGCTTAACTTTTTTTATTTTTTAAATAACAGGGCAACTCATGGCCAACTCCTAAATAGCTTCAGGCTGGGGATTGGACACCAGGAACACGAAGCCTTGATTAGGGGCCTGGGACTTTGAGCCCCAGCTCCCAGCCTCTGGAGAAGAGGGGCTGTAGAGTTAATCACCAATGGCCAGTGATTTAATAAATTGTGTCCATTTAATGAAATCTCCATCAAAATCCTTAAAGACCTGATTTAGAGGGTGTCCAGGTTGATGAACACATCTAGGAGCTGGGAGATTGGCGTGTCCAGAGAGGAGGTGGCACTCTGCAACCAGCTCCCCCCACTTCCCCTCCCCTCACCCATATGATCCCCTTAACTTTGACCTATGCATCACTGCCTTTTATCTGTTCCTGAGTTGTATCCTTTATAGGAAGTCATTATAGTGACGTAAAGGGTTTTGCTGAGTTCTTATATCATTTTGGTAAGTCACCAGACATGGTGGCCCACGGAGGGAACCTGAGTGTGGCTGGCGTCTGGAGTGCGGCCGGTGTGTGGGACGGAGCTCTCCACCTGTGGAGTCAGACGTGAACTTTGGGTGTTAGTGTTAGGATTGAATTGAACCGTGTCACACCTGTTTGGTGACACAAGAGTTGGAGAAGTGGCATTGGGACAGACACCACCTATTTGGTGTCATGAGGGGGGGAAAACCCCTTGTCGTCCTCAGAAGTGCCTCACCTTTGGGAGAAGATAAGGCTAGAAGAGACTCAAGTTGGCTGTTTCCTTCCTCCCAGGTCAGATAGGCTCTGGGAAAATTCCAGTCAGTGACAGTCTTGTGAAATAGATTGTTTTGAGGTCGGGCCTTGTTAAGAAGCATAGAATATTCCAGACATACTTTTAAATGGCTACTTTTTTGTCTTTAATTTTGGAGACCGTGCTTTACCCTGGTACCTCAGTTCTGTGATGGAGGAGTTGTTGATTTCAAGTTTCTTGGCTTTTGTCTTCTGAGGACTGGAAGCCAGCTTCTAAGCTCCTTACATGTAGTCCAGCCAGAGACCAGAAGTCTCTGATTCCTCTTTTTGATGTTTGACTGCTGACAGCTTTCAAACCTTATCTCTCCTTCCTCCCCTTGTGCCCCATATCTGTACAAGAGGACCAAACACCCTGGGTGCTCCTTCCTTTGGTTTTGGCAAATGATTCAATCCACTGCCTTGTCCATGTACCCCAACTCTCATCCTAGCCCACCCCCAAACCCCAGTAAAAACTCAAGCCAGGCTGCTTTCCTTGCTCTCTCCAGGCATTTCCCACCTGCTTGAGAGGCCTGCCCTGCCCTCCCTGGACGCTTGCATTATGGAAATAAGAAACGCTTTCATACCCTGTAGGCATGTGTGTGTTGTCAGTATAGACAATCTGAACCAAATCTCGGGCGGGGGTCCACCTGCCCGTGCAGTTGACCCTACCAGTCATACAATCGGTAGCCTGCTGCATATTTTGCAGTCCTCTTTGCTCTCTTTTTCTATTGATAAATCCTCCAGATCTTTTGATACTGGTGCATGCCATCCTTCTATGAGTCTCTGAGTGCAGATGCACAAAAAATTCTGTGGACGTTGTTGAAAAATTCTTAGGCTGTAGACAGTGATCAGATCAAACTTACGGGAAATAGCAGTGGATTGAATCACTTGACCCTCCTACATTCTTGCATCGTTTATGGAATAAGTTACAATACATGATGGTCTTCAACACTTGGGATTATTAAATTGATGAGTTTTTTTTCTATTCACAAATTTTTGTTCTAATCACTGTGAAATGGGATCTACTGGACTTTTTTTTTAAAGGAAAGACCTGTTTGGTTTTTTTTTTTTAGATTTTATTCATTTATTAGCGTGAGAGAGCACAAGCAGGGGGAGCAGAGGGAGAGGGAGAAGCAGACTTCCCGCGGAGCAGGGAGCCAGCCCTACATGGGGCTCGATCCCAGGACCCTGAGATCGTGACCTGAGCCGAAGGCAGCCCTTTAACCGACTGAGCCACCCAAGCACCCCTCTACCGAACATTTTATTTCCCTATTACCAGGGAAGTACCATCTCATTACCAGGGTGATGGACATTTTTAATCTATGGTATTTATCTTCTGTTCAGTATGTTTGACTTTTTTTCCTTTTGAATATGCATCTATTCATTTTAACTCTGCCAATTGACCTTTTTTTTTTTTTAAGATTTTTATTTATTTGTCAGAGAGAGAGCACAAGTGGGGGGAGCAGCAGAGGCAGAGGGAGAAGCAGGCTCCCCGCTGAGCAGGGAGCCCGATGTGGGGCTCGATCCCGGGACCCTGGGATCATGACCTGAGCCGAAGGCAGACGCTTAACGATGAGCCACCCAGGCGTCCCTCCAATTGACCTTTTATATTGCAGCTGTTGTTGATACTTTTCCTTGTTTGTCTTTTAATTATTTTAATTTTAATAGAGTAGAATTTGCCTGTCTCTGATTTTATGGCTTAGTATTCCTGTGTCAATAAAATCTCTATCTGTGGGGCGCGTGGGTGGCTCAGTCGTTAAGCGTCTGCCTTCAGCTCAGGTCATGATCCCGGGGTCCTGGGATCGAGCCCCACATCGGGCTCCCTGCTCAGCGGGAAGCCTGCTTCTCGCTCTCCCTCTGCTGCTCCCCTGGCTTGTGCTCTCTCTCTCTCTCTGTATCTCTTTGTCTTAAATGAATAAATAAAAATCTTTAAAAAAAAATTAAAAATAAAAATAAAATAAAAATAAAAACAAAAACAACCCTCATAGACAAAGTTAAATGAGAGGCGCCTGGGTGGCTCAGTCATTAAGCGTCTGCCTTCGGCTCAGGTCATGATCCCAGGGTCCTGGGATTGAGCCCCATGTCGGCTTCCCTGCTCAGCGGGAAGCCTGCTTCTCCCTCTCCCACTCCCCCTGCTTGTGTTCCCTCTCTCGCTGTGTCTCTCTCTGTCAAATAAATAAAAATCTTAAAAAAAAAAAAAAATCTCTATCTGTGAATTCTGAAAGTTTCCTCGTTTTATCTTGCACATTTAAATCTAGAATGAATTGGCTATTTTCCATGGAATATTGGGGGAATACAGTGCATTTTTCCAAGTGATTAACAGTGTATGCCTGCCCGTGTATGAAGTGTTCATATTTGCCACTTACCTTCAGTGACTGCTGTGTCCCTAACTTTTCATATTAAATGCCAGCCTATTGAAGGCACTTCCTACCCTTGTCTGTCTGCTTATTGCTCTGCTAGTTAGTACTGTATTGTCTGGAATAGTATAGCTTAACAATCCTTCATGTGTGTTAGGTAGACTACCACCTTGTTCTTCAGAAGACTCTGTCCATTTCTTGACATTTGTTCTATTTGTTGGGCTTGGAGGAGTACTTTTGTTGACTGAAGAATCTGGGGGATTATGGAATTTTATAAAAATACTACTTGGGGGACACCTGGGTAGCTCAGTCCGTTAAGCGTCTGCCATCGACTCAGGTCATGATCCCAGGGTCCTGGGATCGAGCCCCACATCGGGCTCCTTGCTCATCTGGGAGCCTGCTCTTCCCTCTGCCTGCCGCTCCCCCCTGCTTGTACTCTCTTTTTCTCTCTTCTCTCTTGCAAATAAATAAATAAAATCTTTACAAAAAAATACTGTTTGGGAGTGGTGACGTCTGGGTGACATCGAGTGCTTGTTAAGAACAGTTGGCATCCGTTCACTTATTTTCTTCTACTTTGACATTAAGCAGCAATTTTTACACTTTTCTACGAGGATCATTAAACTGGCTTTAGTCTACTTTGGTGTGAGTAAATTAGTAACAAGCTTTCAAATGTCAGTGTAATCACGTAGGATGGGCTCAGTTCTTCAAGCAACAAGTTGAGTACACATGTAAATTATTGTCTACTAGGGAAGCTTTGTAGAGATTCAGCGTCTGGAGTGTTTGTTGGGGGCTGGTCATGTCAACACTGTTTGCCAAACCTGTAACAAATTACAGACTCTCAAAAGGCAGATAGGAGTTTCATGTATGGACTCTGAAAAGGAAGATAGGAGTTTCATGTACCATAATGTTTGCATTAGCGCTTTAGGCACATGGAGGCCCACTAATGTGTAGGGTTGGTGGGGTCAATCCCAAAACCAGTTCCCAGATAGCAGCAAAGGATGAACTTTGTCATCCAGGATTTCTAAGGGTAAGCAATCTCAGGCCTGCTAATGTTCACTCTCTTCTGCACACTAGCTAGTAGTACTTTTTATGAACATGCTCTGCAGTTCCATTGTGGAAAGAGTTACTAGGACTGACCCAAGCAGCTCATTACTCCCTGGACCCATAACAAGAGAGATGTGCCTTGTTTGCTGTCACTCTACTGAATAAGTCAGTTCTAGCATTAGAATTGCTGGGTGGGAGCTTTTCTCTATTCCCTACGCATGGATATCATTGGATGATCTCTTTCAGGGATCAGCATTTAGGGGAATCCACTGAGGGATTCCTGTGCTTGGGATGGGCTGTCCTGCTGCCTTCCCAGGAGAGGAACTCAGAAATGAGTGAAGTTGGGAGGAAAGCCTCCAGAGTGGCTGGTTAGGTCTAATCACTTGCAACAGAAATCAGAAAAAAGGGATTTGGTGGGGTTTTTGGAGGAAAGCACTGTTGAACTCTGTTTCACATTATGTGCAAATTCACTATGAGTCGTAGTGTGGAGTTCAGTGAAGCCCCTTGGCAAATTCCATGCTTTAACATGTTCCTCAAGGTCACCAAGGCCCTGGTTACAGTGGTATGATTCTGTCAGAGAATCTCTTCTGGTATCTTATCATCAGTATGTGTGCCTTTGTGTCCTAAAAATTGGTGGAAGGCAACTCTGAGGCTCATGAATATATGGATTTGGGGGTTGTCCTAAGTTGTCACACCTTTTCCTTAGTCTGAGTTGTATATTCTGAATATCTCCCTGGTCCATGAAATGAAACAGAGCATGGAAGGTAAAACTGATTCTGTGATATATATTATACAAACAAATTATAATTATACTCTTCTATGAAAATATTGTTGTTCATGCAGCTGCATGTGACTGTTTGTAATGGCCTGGAGGACTTTAGGATATTATGGCCAGCTGGATCTTGTAACAGTTTGGATTCTCCTGGCTTTTCATATTTGGAGATGGGAATAGAAGAAAAGGCTTCCATTTTTTCCCCCCCTGTTTTTGTCTATAAAACATCATGCACTTGTGACCCTGTGCTTCATAGAGTGCTGTGTGATGTTGTGAGTATTTAAGGAGGAGATGAAAGTTTTTCTCACAAGGAATTGATAGTCTTAAGATGGAAATATTTCTTTTATTTGCATAGCATTTCTCCGAGGGGTTCTGTTCCCTGATAGTAGAGAGACGTGGACACTGGAAGTGATCACAATAAAAATGTAGCAATAAATTCCTGTGTTCATGATGCTGTTCTTAAATTCATGAAGTGAGTGTGACCAGAGAGGAAGAGTCTGATGACCCAGTCATAGAATAAATGTTGAGAAATCGAAGTCCTATGTGAATTTCTTATGAATTGAGTAGAGATCTCCAGTGCTGTCTCACCCATCCTCCTGTACACATGCATGGGATGTTTCAGGACTCAGTGGCCTTTGAGGATGTGACTGTGAACTTCACCCTGGAGGAGTGGGCTCTTCTGAATCCATCCCAGAAGAAACTCTACAGAGATGTGATGCAGGAAACCCTCAGGAACCTGGCCTCAATAGGTAAGGGTGACGACATTCTTACGAGTCTGTTAGAGAACCAGTGTGATTTGCTCATCAGGGCTGTTTCGAGAGATGAAATACGGAAAGGGAATATGTTGGTAAATAAATCAGCCATGGTGACCTCACTTCCATCATGGACCTAGAATCTAAAAAACTTTAATAATTCTTTATAATTTATGATTTTTCCTGGTCTGCATTTTAGGAGAAAAATGGGAAGACCGTAATAGTAAAAGTCTGTATGAACATCAGCAGACAGATCTAAGGTGAGTCCCACTCATATAAGAACAGTGTCCTTAAAAAAAAAAAAAAAAAAAAAAAGAACAGTGTCTCTGGGGGCACCTGGCTGCCTTAGTTGGTAGAGCATGTAACTCTTAATCTCAGGGTTGTGAGTTCAAGCCCAAAGTTGGGCGTGGAGCCTACTTAAAATTAAAAACAAACAGTTGTCCCATGAGAAAATCTTTGTCATAATGTTAAAACAAAACAAAACAAATCAGACCATTTTCAAGTTTGTTTATTTTTAGGATTTTCTTTCTTTCTTTCTTTTTTTTTTTTTTAAGATTTTATTTATTTATTTGACAGAGAGACACAGCGAGAGAGGGACCACAAGCAGGGGGAGTGGGAGAGGGAGAAGCAGGCTTCCTGCTGAGCAGGGAGTCCAATGCGGGGCTTGATCCCAGGACCCTGGGATCATGACCTGAGCTGAAGGCAGACGCTTAATGACTGAGCCACCCAGGCACTCCAGGATTTTTTTTCATCAAAAGTTTTTTCTCTAATATGACATAGATGTTCAATGTTTGAAAAATAATAACATGTTCAAAATGTATTCAGAAACCCCGTTTATGATTATCCCTTTTGATCATAGCTGTGATTGACTCCTTGCAGAATGGTTAGCACGTACTCACTTTCAAACAATCTGAAAGCACAAAAAACATACACATTTTTTGAAAACGGTAAAAATGTCATTGAAATAACTTAATAAATTTGAAATTATTAAGAAGCCATTAATAACATGCTTCTCATTTTTACAGCAGGCCTGTGGTAGAGAGTCCCTGTAAAAATAAAGAAGGTAGTCCGTGTGGAGAATCCTTCAGCCGGAATCCAAATCATAAGCAGATAAAGAAAACTCCTACTGGAATAAAATTGCGTAAATGCAGTTTTTGTGGACAAGTGTTCAGGCATCATTCATCCTTTAGCAGGCATATGATCTCTCACACTGGCCACAAACTATATGAGTATCAGGAATATGAAGAGAAGCCTTATAAATGTAAGGAATGTGGGAAGGCCTTCAAGCATCGCCAATCCATTCGAGTACACGTAAGGACTCACACTGGAGAGAAACCGTACAAGTGCAAGCACTGTGGGAAGGCCTTCAAGCATTGCCAATCCATTCGAAAGCACGAGAGGATTCACACTGGAGAGAAACCCTACGAATGCAAACAATGTGGAGAAACATTCAGATATCGCCACAACTTTCAAAAACATGAGCGAACTCACACTGGAGAGCAGCCCTATAGATGTAAGCACTGTGGCAAAGCCCTCAGTTGTCTCAGTTACTGTCGAATTCATGAAAGAACTCACACTGGAGAGAAACCGTATGAATGTAAGCAATGTGGGAAGGCCTTCAGTTATGCCAGTTACATTCGAATCCACGAGAGAACTCACACTGGGGAAAAGCCCTATGAATGCAAGAAGTGTGGGAAATCCTTCAGTTGTCCGAATTATTTTCGAAAACACGAAAAGACTCACACTGGAGAGAAACCCTACGAATGTAAGCAGTGTGGCAAAGGCTTCAGTTGTCCTAGATCCTTTCGAAGTCATGAAAAGAGACACAGGGGTGAGAAGCCCTATGAATGTAAAATTTGTGGTAAAACCTACAGTTGTCCCATCTACTTTCGAAATCACGAAAGGAGACACAGTGGGGAAAAATCCTATGAATGTAAAATATGCGGCAAGTCCTTCAGTTGTCCAAAGTATTTTCGAAAACACGAAAGAAGTCACACCGGAGATGAACCCTGCGAATGTAATGAATGTGAGAATACCTTGAGTCCTCTCACCATATTTCAAACACACATGATGAAGCACAGCGAAGGTGGACCTTATAAGTGTAAGGAGTGTGGGAAAGTCTTCGATTGTCCCAATAACTTTCGGTGTCATGAAAAGATACACAGTGGAGAAAAGCCATATGAATGTAAGGAATGTGGCAAAGCTTTCAGTTCGTCCATGTCCCTTCAAAACCACGAAAGAAGTCACAGTAGGAAAAAACCTCATGAATGTAAGGAATGTGGTAAAGCCTTCAGTTTTCCCTGTTCCCTTCAAAAACATGAAAGAAGTCACACTGGGGAGAAACCATATGAATGTAAGCAGTGTGGGAAAGCCTTCACTTATCTCAGTTCTATGCAAAAGCATGAACGAACTCATAGCGGAGAGAAACCCTATGAATGTAAGCAGTGTGGGAAAGCCTTCATTTATCTCAGTTCTATGCAAAAACATGAAAGAACTCATAGCGGAGAGAAACCCTATGAATGTGAGCAGTGTGGGAAAGCCTTCATTACTCTCTCAAATGTTCAGAGGCACATGATCAAGCACACTGGAGATGGACCTTGTAAGTGTAAGGAGTGTGGGAAAGCCTTCGATTGTCCTAGTTCATTGCGAACCCACGAACGTACTCACACTGGGGAGAAACCCTATCAGTGTAAACATTGTAGTAAAGCCTTCACTCGTTCTAGTTCTTTACGAAACCATGAAAGAACTCACAATGGAGAGTAGCCATGTGAATGTAAAGAATATGGAAAATTCTTCAGTTGTTCTAGTTCTTTCTGAATACATGAAGTAACTCACACTGGAGAGAAACCTTATCAACACAAACAATATGGTAAAGTCGTTACTCCCTGTGATGTTCATATACATGGAATTCATACCAGAGACAAACTCATTGTAGGGAAAGTCGTGCAAACTTTCATTGGGGACACAAGAGAGTGCACATGGGGAGAAACCATATAAACGTAAAGAATCAGGGAAAGCCATCCATGCATTTCCATGGGAAGCTACAGAAGAACTCACACTGAAGAGAATTCTATTGAATGTAAACATTGTAGGAAAATTCACTTGCCTCACCTTCTTACAAAACCATGTGAGAATGTATAATACCTTATAATGAAAAGTAAGGGAAGCTTTTTAATTAAAAAATATTTTCAAAATAATTTGAAAACTGCACTGGAAAGAAACAATGTAAGTAATATAGGTAAGCCTGGTGCAAGTTACTGTATAATAAATACTCCCCCAGATTCACAACATGAAGGAAACATTACTAACGTTATACATATATTGTCTTCATCAGTGGCTTATTCTTTATTTTCCAGTTTTATTGAGAAAAGCTGACCTATTACTGCATAAGCTTAAGACATGTAGCTTGATGGTTTGATTTACATATATTGTGAAAAAGTTACAGTGGCTCATTATCCAAGTGATTCTCTGTTTTGTGGATTGCTGCTTAGTTTTGCAAGTAAACCCTGAGGTGGGAAAATATTGTAGGTACTCATTAAGCAGTGGTTTCTAAGTTTAATGGATAATTTTCTCCCCTCAGTAAAATGCTAGTGTTTCAGTTTTGAAGACTGTTTCATCCACGGATGAACTGAAGTATATTTCTTAACATGCAAGTAGGTTTAATTTTTATATAATTTTTTCACTTTAAGGATAGGGCTGTTGAGCAATGACATGTTATCCTTAAAAATAAACTGCCAATTATTTTTCCAGAAAAAATGGGCTTATAGCAGAGAAGTGCAAGAAGAGTCCCGCATTATAGCAGGACGAGGAAGCCACACAATGCCATAGGCAATTCTGGAGAAAAAGGAGAGGAATGCTGTCCTATAAAAGAAAGCAGGGGACTTGGAAGGGGCTGTTATGAACAAAACATTGGTTGGAATAAACTGGGAAGTTCAAAATGTAGTGGCTTCTCATTGGCTGAGTCGTGACTGTCCTATTGGCTGGGCTGTTGCTGGGTAAGGAGGAACCCTTTCTTCCTCCTGCTGGGATAACAAAGTCACTGACGTGGTATTTCGAGGTATGTCTCTTCCTGTTGAGTGTGCAACCGAGGAGGAGTGGTAGGGCTGGGATCTTGCACTACTGAGTTCCTGATTTCATTTTCTTTCTTTCTTTCTTTCTTTTTTTAAAAGATTTTATTTATTTATTTGAGAGAGAATGAGAGACAGAGAGCACGAGAGAGAAGAAGGTCAGAGGGAGAAGCAGACCCCTTGCTGAGGAGAGAGCCCAATGCGGGACTCGATCCCGGGACTCCAGGATCATGACCTGAGCCGAAGGCAGTTGTTTAACCAACTGAGCCACCCAGGCGCCCCCTGATTCCATTTTCAACAGGTTTCCTTTTGTTAGTTTTTACATTTCTTCTTTTGCTAATCATGAATCAGGTTTTCCAGGGACATCTGGGTGGCTCAGTCGGTTAGGTGTCTGCCTTCGGCTCAAGTCACGATCCCAGGGTCCTGGGATTGAGTCCCGCATCAGGCTAACTGCTCAGCGGGGAGCCTGCTCCTCCTCCTGCCTGCCACTCACTCTGCTTGTGTGCGCTCGCTCTCTCTCTGATAAATAAAATCTTTTTTTTTTTTTTTTAAGATTTTATTTATTTGTCAGAGTGAGAGCTGAATTTGAGGGAAAACTTTCAGGCATTCCCCCTCTAAAGTCTGTATCTTCTCAAGGTCTGAAGTGGTGGAGATCATCTTGGAGTGTTGAGCCAGCATCACCTTATTGGGTACATTGTTTTGTTTTTAAAGATTTTATTTATTTGTTTGAGAGAGAGAGCCCGAGCAGGGGGAGGGGCAGAGGGAGAGGGACAAGCATACTCCCAGCTGAGCAGGGAGCCCAACATGGGGCACAGTCCCAGGACCCTGGGATAATGACCTGAGCTGAAGGCAGATGCCTAACCAACTGAGCCACCCAGGCGCCCCAGTAGTGGAGATTTTAGAAGTTCTGGTAGGACTGAGTTGTTATTTGGCCCAAACCAGAGTTCTGTTAATCAGACCAACAATTGCTAGATTTCTAATATCTTTTATTTCCTGGGGCCAATGTTTGGGTGTCTCTTTAATTTTTCTGATTATCATTTGGGAGAATATCCCTTTGGAGCATGATGGAGGTTTGGCTATTGATTTCCTTGAGTGGCTTTTTTTTTTTTTTTGGTGGAAATATCAGTGAGGTGGTTTCCTTTGGCATCCAGGGAATTGAATCTGGAATGCCTGGGAACATAATAGCCAGAGCATCTGGTTAATATGTGACATCTAATAAATTTTGAGCATACGAGACATTTTTAATTTTGCTTTTTATTGGAGGGAAGGACACCTTGTTTTCATAATAATGTGAGGTCATGAGCTACCCCAAGGGCATATTGATTATCAGTGCAAGTGTTTGTGCTTTTGCCCTTGGATAATGTATAAATTGGTGTATGGGCTTACCTAACGCAGCCTGTTTGGCTGAAATAAAGGTGCTGCCTCAGGGACTTCAGAAGGAGTTGTAATAGCGTACCCAGCACAGTGGTTTTCATCTTTGAAATAGGAACCATCAGTAAACCATAAAAAATCTGCATTAGTTAGAGGAGTTTGGTGTACATTTCCATGGGGAGTCAAAAGGTAATTTGTCAGCATTAAGCAGTCATGAGGGATTTTGTTTGGATCCAAAAGTAGTCCTTGCCCTAAATATCAGATTCCCTAGGGGCATCTGGTGGCTCAGTTGTTAAGCGTCTGCCTTTGGCTCAGGTCATGATCCCAGGAGCCCCGCATTGGGTTCCCTGCTCTGCATTGGGTTCCCTGCTCTGCGGGAAGCCTGCTTCTCCCCTCTCCCACTCCCCCTGTTTGTGTTCCTGCTCTGTCTCTCTCTGTCAAATAAATAAATAAAATCCTAAAAAAAATAAATATCAGATGCCCTAAATATCAAACTTGAATGAGCAAACTGCAAGTTTTTGGGGAGTCTTTGTCTCTTGAAGGCCAAAAGTATTTGTAAAATTTTATTTATTTTAGAGAGAGACGCGTGTGCGCACAAGCTGGGGGAAGAGCGGAGAGGGGCCCGACTCCTCGCTGAGCAGGGAGGCAAATGCAGGTCTTGATCTGGGATCATGACCTGAGCCACCCAGGCACCCTGAAGGCCAAAAGTTATGACGGATGCATGCTGTCTCTCCTGTGAAAGGGAAGCAGAGCAGCTAATCATCTACATCTGTAAGAAAGTAAGAGCCTGCAGAAAACTCTATATCCTCCGAATCAGCTTATAAGGTTTGTGAAAGGTTAAGAAGGACTGAAACCTGAGGCATGACTGTCCAGGCGTATTTCAGTTCTCAAGTGAAAGTAAAAAAGATACTGGCTATCTGTATCACCAAGTAGAAATAGTACAG
This sequence comes from Neomonachus schauinslandi, assembly GCF_002201575.2. Classification (NCBI taxonomy): domain Eukaryota; kingdom Metazoa; phylum Chordata; class Mammalia; order Carnivora; family Phocidae; genus Neomonachus; species Neomonachus schauinslandi. The sequence continues at coordinate 206,171,547 of NC_058403.1, forward strand.
GAACCTGGTGCAGGGGATGATGAGGCCCTGGGCCTTGGCGATTGTTTTGGGCTTGATGCCTTGAATGGCTTCTTTATTTATAGGGTATTGATTAATTTTGGGGAGAGGTTTCGAGGGATCTGTCTGGATTTTGATGGTACTGTGGATTCTACCAATATCAGTTGAAGATGTGCCCATAAAAACAATGGTAGCAGTTCCAGCAGGGACCAGTCATCATTGTCTCCAGACTCCGCTCTGGTGCCTTCAGAGAAGGAGCAAATAAAAGGTGCTTAAAGGTCATATAATTCAGCAGTTTAGCTGTTTTTGATTACTATAGTCAAGCTCTGGAATTATTTCCCCATCTGGGAGGAAGAAAGTCCAGGTGATACTTTTTCCTTTTACGAAATCTTGGCACAATATACAAATGGGAGCAAGGAACTCAGGAGGAAAGGGTGTGCATCTCTCAGAGACAGGAGCCTGTTGAGGTTTATTAGATACCCTGTTGGCATTGTTTTAGCACTCTGAGGCAGGGGCTGTTTTATAGCAGCAGGCTTTGGTACTGAGAGCATAGCTCCATTGTCCCAGGATCTGGAGAGTTTTCCAAGTCACTTAGGAGAAATGATTGGGAAGAGCTTTGATAACTTCTCCGAGTCCCGTCACAGGGAATTTGGAGCACACTGGAAAGACTGACTAGTGGCCTGGGAGCACCCAGAGCACTTATATTTGTAACGATCTTTTTTCCAGTGACTGGGCTCTTTGCAATAATTGCAGAAACTAGAAGGTTTTTGGTTTTGTTTAGGGGCCTTCATTTGCTGGACTTGACCATTGAGAATTTTACGGTCTTCCTTGTAGGTGAGTAGGTAGTAGTAAGTGTGCTGATTTGTCAGATCTGGGGTCGACATAGTTTCCCATTCCCTTGTGGTCCTTTTAAGTAAAGGAGAAAGATCCTGGTTGATAAACACAGAGTTAAGCGCTACCCTGGATTCAACCTAAAGATCAGGACTTTTAAGAGAGTTTGTGCACGTGTGTGGGGGAGGGGCAGAGGGAGATAATCTTTAGCAGGCTCCACGTCCAGTGCAGGGACCAATGCGGGGCTCGATCTCACAACCCTGAGATCATGACCTGAGCCTAAATCAGGAGTCAGATGCTGGGGCTCCTGGGTGGCTCAGTCGGTTAAGTGGCTGCCTTTGGCTCAGGTCATGATCCCAGGGTTGTGAGATGGAGCCCCAAGGCAGGCTTCCTGCTCAGTGGGGAGTCTGCTTCTCCCTCTCCCTCTGCCCCTCCCCAATTCATTCTCTCTAATAAAGAAATCTTAAAAAAAAAATAAAAAGTCAGATGCCCAACTGACTGAGTCACCCAGGCGCCCCAAGACCAGGTATTTTTTTAAAAGAGAATTTGGAATGGACTAATGGTAATGAACAGGTTCATCAGATTTTTGTGTGCAAGCCTCAGTTTTGTTTCAATCAACAGGATTAGGAAAGCTGCTGTATTTGCCTAGTGGAGATTTCCAGTGAGAGTTCTGGCATTTTGCTAAAATATAGGGGTTTGTTTCTCTAGATCCTTCTCAGGAGGTTCTCTTCTGGTAGTTTTATCCATTGTCTGGCCTGGCCCTCATGAAGCATGTGGACTGGTGTAAATCTGGGAAACCAGGTTGGTAAGGTTGAATGACTATGTCAGACTCTTCAGCAAACCTCTCAGGGCCCTCAGTCATTTTAGGAAATACTTTAGCTATGGCTTGCAATTCACCTTTAGTCTGGGGAACATAAGAAATTTGGATCCTCAGAAGGCTTAACTTTAAAGGTTTTTTTTTTTTTTAAGATTTTATTTATTATTTATTTGACAGAGAGCACAAGCAGGGGGAGTGGCAAGCAGAGGGAGAGGGAGAAGCACGCTCCCCACTGAGCAAGGAGCCCGATGCGGGGCTCGATCCCAGGACCCTGGATCAAGCCCTGTGTCAGGATCCCTGCTCCCTGCTTGGTGGGGAGTCTGTTTCTCCCTTTCCCTCTGCCACTCCTTCTGCTTACGTTCTCTCTGTCTCTCTCTGTCAAATAAATAAAATATTGTTTAAAAAGAGCACAGGTTGGGGTAGCCTGGAGGGGCAGAAGGAGAGGGGGAGAGAATCCTCAAGCCAACTCCCCTTTGAGCGCAGAGCCTGACCCAGGGCTTGATCCCAGGACCCTGAGATCATGACCTGAGCTGAAATCAAGTCGGCTACATACCAACTGAGCCACGCACCCCAAAACACAAACCTGTATCTTGATGTCCTTCCATTTAAAGATAGTTCATGCTTTCCACCACAAGAAGGATCGGTTGCTACCTTGTCTTTCATTCAGAGCTGAGAGCAACTTCTTGAACCTTGGTTAACTCATTGCATTCGGGGCATAGTTCAACCTCATGGGAAAAATATCTGCATATGTACAAAGAACACCCTGAGTACTGTAAGTGGAGCTCTTTCTTTGGCTTAGGAGACCATTTTGTAGACTGGGTCTTGAGTTTTCACAGGCTTTCCTCAGTGCAGGTGGATGCACCAACATTCTTGAGTACATTATGGCCCTCACGTTGCCATGATTAGAGGTCAACAACAACCACCTGCTCTTACCAAACACAACCTCAAGATAACATGTCTAGTATGCCAATCACAGTGATAAAAGGGTAAAAGGGCCTTTGAGAGCACCGTGATGTGACCTCAGGACAGGACCAAACTGTCCCTGTTGTTACCTGAGCAGAACAATTCATTATATATATATACATATATATTAAAGATTTTATTTATTTGAGAGAGAGAGAGAGAGAGAGAGAAACAGCATGAGAGGGGATAGGGTCAGAGGGAGAAGCAGGCTCCCTGACGAGCCGGGAGCCCGATGCGGGACTTGATCCCAGGACTCCGGGATCATGACCTGAGCCAAAGGCAGTCGCTTAACCAACTGAGCCACCCAGGCGCCCTATTTTTTGTTTTTAAGTAGGCTCCACACCAAGCCTGGAGCCCAGTACGTGGCTTGAACTCACGACCCTGAGATCAAGACCTGAGCCGAATTCAAGAGTCAGATGCTTAACCAACTAAGCCACCCAGGCACTCTAAGAAGAATAATTCATGGCCATTTGTGCAGGAAGCACATCAGCATTTTCTGTCCCGATGGGGTCACTACTGGAACTGTACAATTCCCATGGGTGCCAATGAAAGTAGGGCAGGGAAATGCAGAGGTGAAATGTAGCTTTTTCAGCACCATCTTCCTGATGCTGAATGGTTAATGAGAGAGGGGAGCCAGACTTACGCATCTTCTCTGGTGAATGCACATTCTTAGTATGTTTTATATGAGGTGGAGATGAGTTAGGAGATAAAACCAAAAAACACAAAAAACAAAAACCAGAGGTGTTCCTGACTTTAGGAAACCAGCTCCCAAACTATTGTTTTCCAAATAGATCTGAAAGGGACGATGAAAAACATACTGAAATGGAAGTATCTTCTCCATCTCCTGATTCCTGAGGCTGAATAAACTTTTCTTCTGTTGTCTGGGTGACTGGCTGATGATGTTACTGCCTGCAGTGTCCCCTTTGTGGGAGGAGCACTGGCTGAAAACTGGCCTGCCTTGTCTCTCTTCATTGAGATCAGTTACCATTCTTTACCTCTGCCCCTCGGTTGCCGCCTGATAGATGGCTCCAGGGATGCTTCTTAATCCCTGGGCATGGTGGAGATATTGCTGCAGTCTAGGAGGATTTAGGTGGCTCGGTTTGACTCAGATGATCTTAACGGTGACCACTGCCTCGGAGAATTGAGAGGTAGTGATCTCTCACAGAGTGGTTCCATCATTGTCAGAATGAAGGCTACTCCCTAGTATCCTAGACTCACCCATCAGCGGGATTGTTAGTTTGATGAAACCCAGTTTTCTGGGAAGTCTCATCATAGATGGGATTAACTGGTGTAATCACAAGAAAGGAATGGATCATGACCATGGGGAGTGATTGGATCGCCGGTGAGAAAGAGCCCCTGCTCATATTTGCACATGGTATCTGCGTTTTCATGTCAGAAACATTTTCTAGGGGCACCTGGGTGGCTCAGTCGGTTAAGTGTCTGCCTTTGGCTTGGGTCATGATCCTGGGTCCTGGGATTGAGCCCCACGTGGGGCTCCCTGCTCAGTGGGGAGTCGCTTCGCCGTCTGCCCCTCCCCCTGCTTGTACACTCACTCACTCTTAAAAATAAATCTTTAAAAAATTTTTTTTTCTAAATTTAACCATTCTAAATACCTCTTCTTTTTATTTTTTAATTTTTTTTTAAAGATTTTATTTATTAGAGAATGAGATGAGGCATGAGAGGGGGGAGGGTCAGAGGGAGAAGCAGACTCCCCGCTGAGCAGGGAGCCCGATGCGGGACTCGATCCCAGGACTCCAGGATCATGACCTGAGCCCAAGGTAGTTGCTTAACCAACTGAGCCACCCAGGTGCCCCTAAATACCTCTTCTTAAGTTCTGGTTTGTTTTGGTTCCAGTGTTGTTTTTCTGACTTTGAAGTTCTGGAAGGATGCCCACCTATTGCATCCCTGGTACTGTGCTTGTGAGCTTTTTGGGCAAAATCATGACAGAGTCCAGTTGTCAAGAATCAAAGATAAAAATGGAGCTGTCTCCCGGATGCATAACAAAACTAATTGCTGAGACAATAGGTTTGCGGCAAGGAAAAATTACTTGATTTGCAGCCAAAGGAAGAGACATGAAGAAAAGCCTCTAGTTCACCTCCCTGAAGAGGGAGAAACAAGTTTTTTTGTGTGTGTATGTTTAATAATCAGGGGTGTGATAATACACAATTCGATGAAAAGGGTGGGGAAATTTAAGATTATGCATGAGGAAAGATGGAGCATGCGCATTGAACTAATATAGGTAATAACTCTTCACGTTAAGGTGGAGACAACACCAGGAAGAGGGTGAATTCTGCTCCTGAGGTCAAGAAGTTGTCTTAGGACGAGGAGGCGGCGCTTTGGCCATGCTCTGAGAGCCGGTATAAACTGGATGGGGTCTTAGGCTGGGTTAGTTGGTAAAGGAATGTAGGACCTTGCCTATTCCTAGGCCGGAACTATATTAGTTTACCTTGAGCCCTACTTTTGCAGAGATAGCTGGTGGATTTTACTGAGGTCTGAAGAGACACAACAGCTGATAAGGGCTAAAAGTCTCCAAGACAAGCTTTAAATTTCCTGCTAGTTTCAACCTCATGAACGCTATGGTACAGGGTTTCAGAGCTAGCCTAATTATTGCGCCTAGAGAAGTGACTTTTAAGTGTGTTTGCAAAGAAGCGTCAGACTTTTAGGAGTGTCCTGGCAGCCCTAAGTTACAGCGCACGTGTTCCTGGACAGGACGCCTTCCGACCGGGTTAAGCTCGGGTACCGAACCCCCGCCCTGCTGTCACTCAGGCGTGAGGGGGCGAGGCCTTGTGAGCTGTCCAATCAGGAGCGCCGGCTGGTCGGTGGGTGGGGTGTTGCTGCGCAACCGCGGCGCGGGTCCCTGCTCTTTCCAGCTTCTCTGGGTATCCCAGGTCACCTGCTTTTAGGGACCACATTGCCCTTGTCTTGTTTCTGTTCCGCTTTGGTGTGTATGTTCGCGGGACTTGGAGGCCATTGGGTAGCGCAGGAAATGTACAAATGGTGAGTGCACCCGTGGTGTCTGGTGACGGGGTAGAACGTGTCTAGCCGCAGGAGCGATCCCGCGGTGGTCGGACTGATCTCCCCGGTGTCTTCTCCGGAGTCTGCGGACCCGAGGCCCCGGTTGCGCCGCTCGGACCTGAATCCCTTACGTCGCGTGGCGTGCCTGCGGGGACCTCGTTCCTGCGCACCCCCACTTCGGCCCCGGATCCTCAGGGCAGCTCTGCGCCCGCAGCCGCGTCTCCTCCGACTGAGCGGTGACCGCGGGGAGGGTCGTCAGGGGACCGTCGTGACTCGTTCTCGTTTGTGCATGGGAGGCGTTGTGGTCTGTGGGGCCCCCAAGCTCTCCTTTGTCCCCACCGGGGGCCTGTTTCCTCCTGAACGTTCCAGATGTTTGGGAAGCAAGGTCTGAAATCCACAACCCTGTTTTGCTAGCCGAGCCCTCCTTACGGCTGGGAGTAAATGCCTGGACTTCAATTACCTCCCGCCTGCCGAATTGCCAGATTACCATCTTTCATTCACAGCATCATTACCAACTGTTTGTTCTCCGTGGTGCAGTTCTAACTGTCCCAGTATTTTAATTGTTCATCATTTCCCCACAGTGAATGGATGGCTCATTTTATTTTTATTTTATTTTAAAGGTTTTGTTTATTTATTTGACAGAGCGAGACACAGCGAGAGAGGGAACACAAGCAGGGGGAGTGGGAGAGGGAGAAGCAGGCTCCCGGCTGAGCAGGGAGCCCGATGCGGGGCTCGATCCTGAGACTCCGGGATCATGACCCGAGCAGAAGGCAGACGCTTAGCGGCTGAGTCACCCAGGTGCCCCTGGATAGCTCATTTTAAATGGTTTATTTTTTGTTTGTGGATATTTACATCGGAAGAAAGCAAAGAATAACTACTTGGAACTACGTTTGTGAAATTCTTGTGCTTTTCCTCCCAGGATCTTTTTTTTTTTTTTTTAAAGATTTTATTTATTTATTCATGAGAGAGAGAGGCAGAGGCAGAGGGAGAAGCAGGCTCCCCGCGGAGCAGGGAGCCCGATGCGGGACTCGATCCCAGGACCCTGGGATCATGACCCGAGCTGAAGGCAGACGCTTAACCGACTGAGCCACCCAGGCGTCCCCCTCCCGTCCCAGGATATTTACTGAGTGCAGGCGCCTGGGTGGTTCAATGGGTTAAGCAGCCGACTCTTTTGTTTCGGCTCAGGTAGTGATCTCAGGGTTGTGAGCTGGAGCGCCCCCACCAGCTCCCGGCTCAGTGGGGAGTGGCTTCAGGAATCTCTCCCTCTGCCCCTCCCCCTGCACATGCTCTCTCTCTCTCTCTCTCTCTCTCTCTCTCTCTCTCTCAAATAAACCTTTAAAAAAATATATTTTTAAAAAGATTTTATTTATTTATTTGTCAGAGAGAGAGCAGGAGTGGGGACAGCGGCAGGCTGAGGGAGAAGCAGGCTCCCTGCCGAGCAAGGAACCCAGTGCGGGGCTGGGCTCCATCCTAGGACCCTGGGATCATGACGTTAGCCAAAGGCGGACGCTTAACCAACTGATCCACCCAGGGGTCCCCAAAAATTAAAAAAAAAATTTAAAAATTAAAAAAAACGATTAAAATATAATTTTAATCATTTATTTTTTAGTTTTTTTTTTTTTTTTTAATAGGCCTTATTTTGGGCGCCTGGGTGGCTCAGGTGGTTTAGTGTCTGCCTTTGGCTCAGGTCATGATCCCAGGGTCCTGGAATCGAGCCTCACATGGGGCTCCTTGCTGGGCAAGAAGCCTGCTTCTCCCTCTCCCTCTGCTTACTGCTCCCCCTGCTTGTGTTCCCTCTGTTACTATCTCCCTCTCTCTGTCAAATAGTCTTTTAAAAATAGGCCTTATTTATTTTATGTAAGTTCTACACCCAATGTGGGGCTTGAACTCAGAGCCCCAAGATGAAGAGATGCATGCCCCCCAGGCTGAACCAGCCAGGTGCCTCTGCTTGTATTAAAAATTCTTTTTTTTTTTTTAAAGATTTTATTTATATATTTGAGAGAGAGAGCATGAGAGGGGAGAGGGTCAGAGGGAGAAGCAGACTCCCCACTGAGCGGGGAGCCCGATGTGGGACTCAGTCCTGGAACTCCAGGATCACGACCTGAGCTGAAGGCAGTTGCTTAACCAACTGAGCCACCCAGGCACCCTAAAAATTCTTGTTCCCCTTTTTCCCTCACAGCATGGGTAGTAACATTCTTAAATCTGTTCTTTTAGTTTGGTTTGTTCAAAGGGATTTCCGGGGCTTAGATGTGCAGACCAGAAGTGTTCAAGTATAATTAAGAATTTATAAAGCTCTTTCTTGGCCTGGAAGTAATAATTAACATTTTTCATTCAATTTTTTGTTTTTAAATATTTTATTTATTTATTTGAGAGAGAGAGAGGGAGAGAGCACAAGCAGGGAGAGGAGCAGAGAGGGACAGACTCCTTGCTGAGCGGGGAGCCCTACATGGGGCCCAGTCCCAGGACCCTGAGATCCTGACCTGAGCCTAAATCAGATGCTTAACTGACTGAGCCACCCAGGTGCCCTTAATCTTTTTTTGAATCCAATAATTACTTGTGGGTCATATTGAGCTATCAGAGTGCCTTACAATTTTCTGCCCTCCTTATATAAACACCAGGTTTGAGTAATTTTGCTGGATTGTTCAAACAATGAGTTTGTGTCACTTAAAATATCAGTGGTGGTCCAAAGCACCTCCAGGGGGAAGCAGAGGCCTGAGGTCAGTGTTTCTAAGACGAGGCTTCCCCTTGAGCTTGAAAAGGGAAGTAGTTGAAGGCCTACTTGGTCTTGGGGAGCCTCCCTCTGCTGGAGTCCTCCCTGCTCATACCCAGCATGGAAGGAGCTCTTTATGCTGAGGGAAGTTACAGAAGCCAGCAAATCTGGGGACGCACATGTGAAGGTGGGTGTGTTCAGACGAAGGGGCAATGGCAACCTTTATGAGGCTGTAACTGTTGTTCCCTTGGGCCTTTTCTAGACATAAATTGGAGTTCTTCATAATGTAGGTGCACCTCAGTGTAAATTGCATTGAGAAAGTCTGTGAAAGTCAAGTTCTGTGTTCTGGATTAGGGTCAGTGACTGGGGAGGTTATTTGGGGCAGAACCTTGAACTGAATCCTGCTGAGAGTTTCCTCACCTGGGAGAATGGAAGCCTGAGGAAGGGAGCGGTTCCCTTATGCCCCGGGGAGGGGACGGTGTGTGGGGCTCCCAGGGTTCATTCCCGTGGCTGCTCAGGTGCCCCTACCCTCCCTCACCAGGGACTGACCCACTCCAGGGCTGCTGTCCCCACCGGAGAGTCTAGAATGTGGAACCTTCTGAATGTGGCTTTTCTTCCTGAGGGAAGCACACTGCTCATCTGTGCTGAGTCCACTGTTTCTTTCCTTTGGATTCCTTTATTGATTGAATAGTGCAGACCTTTGGCTCTGGTTTCCCTCAGCACTTGGGCTGCTAAACTGTAAGTTGACTGAGAGAGATGGTGTGGGCAAAGCTAGAAAATTGTGGAACCAAATAGAATTTATGTGAGATGTGAGATGCATTCATTTAAGTTCTCAGGTCATTTTTATTTTTGGATCAGCTTTTTTTTTTTTTTTTTTTTTGTAGCCCGATGCGGGACTCGATCCAGAGACTCCAGGATCATGACCTGAGCCGAAGGCAGTCGCTTAACCAACTGAGCCACCCAGGCGCCCTTGGATCAGCTTTTGTTTGTATGTGTCCCTAGAGAACACTGACATTCAACAGGCTAAAACAATTGAATTCCTATTTTTTAAAATTTTATTTTACTTGAGAGAGAGCGCGTGCGCTCACACACACACACACACACACACTCACACACTCACACACACACAAAAGTGGGGGCAGGGACAGAGGGAGAGGGAGAAGCAGACTTCCCGCTGAGTGAGGAGCCCCTTGGCAGAGCTCAGTCCCAGGACCCTGAGATCATGACCTGAGACAAAGTCAGATGCTCAACTTACTGAGCCACTCAGGGGCCCCTGAATTCCTATTTTAATTGATGTGAGGAAAACTACCGAAAACTTACGTAAATCTTTGGAAATCCAATGCTTAGGAGCTAAATTCAAACCCCTAAAGGATTAGAGTATGCTACTTATTCCTGAAAATAGAAAATATCCCGAGTAGTGATTTAGGGAAAGGACAAAATACAATGCCCTGTGTGGTGTTAGAAAGAGACTTGAGGGGGCACCTGGGTGGCTCAGTCGTTAAGCATCTGCCTTCGGCTCGGGTCATGATCCCAGGGTCCTGGGATCGAGCCCCGCATTGGGCTCCCTGCTATGCGGGAAGCCTGCTTCTCCCTCTCCCATTCACCCTGCTTGTGTTCCCTCTCTCGCTGTGTCTCTCTCTCTGTCAAATAAATAAATAAAATCTAAAAAAAAAAAAAAAAAAGAAAGAAAGAGACTTGAGAACTGCGGCGGGAGAAAGAGACTTGAGAATTTTCCTTTTGTATGATTTACACTTTTGTATCTGTTAGTGTTATAAGGAATTAAATCTTAGAATGGCTTTTTAAAAAAGATTTTATTTATTTATTAGAGAGAGAGGGGAGGGAGGGCGCAGAGGGAGAGAGAGAATCTGGAGCCGACTCAGCACTGAGCGTGGAGTCCGTCATGCAGCTGGATCCTGGGGCTCGATCCCATGATCGCAGGATCTTGACCTGAGCTGAAATCAAGAGTTGGAAACTTAACTGACTGAGCCACTCAGGCGCCACTTAGAATAGCTTCTTATGTATAAAAGTTAAAAATAAAGAATATAAATATACCTTTATTTTAAATAAATCTGTAAGATAAGAAGTCTAACTTAAGACTTAGTGCTCATAAATCCTGGACCCCTCCAGCACTGTTAACCTAGCCATCCCAAATAATAGTTTTGATCATTTTTTTGAGCCTCCTGTTAGGGTTCCTTTTTTTTTTTTAATTTAAACTCAATGAATTAATATATAGTGTGTTATTAGTTTCAGAGGTAGAGTTCAGTGATTCATCAGTTGTATATAACACCCAGTGCTCATTACATCCTGTGCCCTCCTTAATGCCCATCACCCAGTTACCCCCTCCCCCCAATCACCTCCCCTCCAGCAGCCCTCAGTTTGTTTCCAATGATTAAGAGTCTCCTTTGGAAAAAAGAAAAAAAAAGTCTCTTATGGTTTGTCTCCCTCTCTGATTTCATCTTGTTTTATTTTTCCCTCCCTTCTGCTATGCTCCTCTGTTTTATTTCTTAAATTCCACATGAGTGAAATCATATGATAATTGTCTTTCTCTAATTGACTTATTTTGCTTAGCATAATACCCTCTAGTTCCATCCATGTCATGCAAATGGCAAGATTTCATATTTTTTGATGGCTGAGTAATATTCCATTGTATATCTATACCACATCTTTTTTTTTTTTTTAGATTTTATTTTATTTATTTGAGAGAGAGAGCATAAGAAGGGGGTATGGTCAGAGGGAGAAGCAGACTCCCTGCTGAGCAGGGAGTCCCATGCGGGACTTGATCCAGGGACTCTGGGATCATGACCTGAGCCAAAGGCATTCGCTTAACCAACTGAGCCACCCAGGCACCCTACGCCACATCTTTTTTATCCATTCATCTGTTGATGGACATCTGGGCTCTTTCCATAGTTTGGCTACTGTGGACATTGCTGCTATAAACATTGGGGTGCAGGTGCCCCTTCAGATCACTACATTTGTATCTTTGGGGTAAATACCTAGTGGTGCAATTGCTGGGTCGTAGGGTAGCTCTATTTTTAATGTCTTGAGGAACCTTCATACTGTTTTCCAGAGTGGCTGCACCAGCTTACATTCCCACCAACAGTGTAGAAGGGTTCCCCTTTCTCTGCATCCTTGCCAACATTTGTCGTTTCCTGACTTGTTAATTTTAGCCATTTGACTGGTGTGAAGTGGTTTCTCGTTGTGGTTTTGATTTGTATTTCCCTGATGCCGAGTGATGTTGAGCATTTTTTCATGTGTCTGTTGGCCATTTGGAGAAATGTCTGTTCATGTTTTCTGCCCATTTCGTGATTGGATTATTTGTTCTTCAGAAGGGTTTCTTAATATTAAAACAAGCAATTGAAAAAAAATAATAAAACAAGCCATTGCAAGTGCATATTTTCTTTGCTATGTTTGTTCTTGCAGTAAGTCTTGAGGCTCCACATTTTTGGATGTTTGAGTGCTGAGAGCTTAAGCCTCATCCTGCCCTCTGCCCCTTGTGTTCCCTGCTAAATGCGCTAAAGAAAAAGCCTGGGTAGTCTCTCCTCTAGAGCTGGTGGGAGATTCCAACCAGAAAAGCCCCTGCCTGTGTTTAGAATTCTTGCCCTTTCTCCACTCCCCAACCCCACTGAAAACCCAGGCCAGGGGCCACGTGGGTGGCTCAGTTGGTTGAGCATCTGCCTTTGGCTCAGGTCATGATCCCAGGGCCCCGCTCATGGGGAGCCTGCTTCTCCCTCTGCCCCCTCCCCCTGATTGTGCTCTCCCTTTCTCTGACAAAAAAAAAAAAAAAAAAAAGACTTACAGCATACTGGAGGCCTCACTATTGTCAAACTAAGGTTGTTTTTCCCTCTAGTAAGGCATTAACATTAGGACAGTTGGGAGCTTCCTGGAGGAACGTTATAATCTGCCAACCTCAAGCATTTGTCAATGGGTTGCAGGTTTTAAGGACATTTAATTTTATCTACATTTCCTTATGCCTTTGCTTCCCACATCAAAATGAGTAAATTGAAGATCTAACTGGCTTTATTAAATGATTCATGACTGGCAGCATCCCAACTAGCAAGTAGAGGGGAGTTCTGCTGAGTAAAATGAAAGTTGGTAAAGGCAAAGAAAGGAATTAATTAGCAAGGAATACATTGTTTAGACAAGGCCACCTTCCTAAGGGGAGGACAAGGGGGTGTATCAATGAACTTCCTAGTACTGCCCAGGAAATTCCATGTTGACTGATTAAAAGGTTATATGGGGGTGGGGGTTGAAACTGCATGTAAGTTGGGTGTTAAGTTTTAGTTTATTGACTTGGGGCCTTAACCTATGTAATTACATCAGGGGCCTGTGGTTTCTTTTTAGCTGTGTTTGTGATAGGGCTTAAGATCAGATGAGGGAAACAAAGGCAAAAGAAAAATTATTAAATTTCCTCACTGGGTGGCTCAGTTGTTAAGCGTCTGCCTTCGGCTCAGGTCATGATCCCAGGGTCCTGGGATTGAGCCCCGCATCGGGCTCCCTGCTCTGCGGGAAGTCTGCTTCTCCCTCTCCCACTCCCCCTGCTTGTGTTCCCTCTCTCACTGTGTCTCTCTGTCAAATAAATAAATAAAATCTTAAAAAAAAAAAAAATTTCCTTTGGAAGGTGCCTGGGTGGCTCAGTCGGGTAAGTGTCTGCCTTCAGCTCAGGTCATGATCCCAGGGTCCTGGAATCAGTCCCACATCGGGCTCCCTGCTCAGCAGATAGTCTGCTCCTCCCTCTCCCTCTGCCCCTTCCCTGGCTTGTGCTCTCTCTCCCTCATTCTCTCTCTCTCAAATAAATAAATATAAAATCTTAAAAAAGAAATTCCTTTGGAAACTTCATCTCTACCTCCCAAGATACGTGCTGGCAATCAACCCCCAAGCATATGACCCATGATTGATATATGTATCTGAAGGGTCTCATGACTAAGGGTTTATTAGACAGTAATAAATGACCTTTTCCTAACAATAGCTAGCTCCCCTTGATATAGTTTTGGAATGTAGGTGAGGTTTGGTGGGGTGAGGTCTGAAGGCCAAGAAAGAATTCTTGAGAAGTCTTTGGTGCAAAATGGTGGTTTTATTTAAAGCATGGGGACAGGACCCTTGGGCAGAGCTGCTGACCCGGGGTTGTGAGGGGGTGGCTGATTATATACTTGGGAGTTGGGGGTAGGGGAAAAGGGAGGTTTTCCAAAGAACTGTCATATGCTAAAGAGGACTACAAGACACTGGAGGCCTTGCCACTGTCAAGTTAAGGTTGTTTTTCCCTCTAGTAAGGCATTAACATTAAGACATTTGGGAGTTTCCTGGAGGAATGTCACACATATCCCACCCAGGAGGTGGGGGGAGGAGGGAGGTGGAGCAGGGGTGGGGTGTCAGCCTGTGCTTTGTCCTCAGCTAGCCTTCTGCTCCCTTATCCCCCTCAACTCAAGGTCCTGGAAACCTTGCTTCCAAAATTCCTTGGAGGCTTACGCTATCCCTAACCCCCTCCCAACTTGAAAGTACGTAACGTGCCGCTCCTCAACACCCCAGTGCGGCTCTTTCTGTCCACCGGGCCTGTCCCCTTTTTTTGCAACAAAGACGTCTCAAGGATTCTTTCTTGGCTGTGGGCTCTGGACCCCAACATCTTTCCATCAAGATCCAGTCTCTTAGTATCTCAAATCATGATGTTGTGGTCTTTAAATATAGACAATCTTATTAGTCACTTATATCTCAATTAAGGGGGGGAATTTCCAGGTGCTTCCCACATATACATGATGATTTATTATTTTTCTTGTATCAGTGAAAATGGGAATATCCCTAAGAATTCAATTGCTTTAGGGATATTATAGTCGTTTACATTTCAAAGTTCTCTAGGGACAGGTAAAAGCTGATCTAAAGTAAATTTCCTCCCACTGTAAAATGTGCATTTAATGAAACCTGCTCACTGGGGCATCAGGCTGGCTCAGTGGGTAGAGCATGCGACTCGATCTCGCAGTTGTGAGTTTAAGCCCCACGTTGGGCCCACGTGGAGCCTACTTAAATAAAGTAAACCTGATCATTTAATGAACACATCCCACGATTGTGGTTAGACTTACAGTATGGGAATGTGGTGTTGTTGGAGTCACTGCCAATTCAGAAAAAGTTCTGTTTAAATGCAAATGTGCCAGGTGGCCACAGCTTCCCCCCCACCCAAGCTGATTGGAAGGAACCCCGCAGTTTTCTTGCCCTGCTGTCACTCAGATGTGAGGAGGTGTGGCCTCGTGAACTGTCCAATCAGGAGCTCCGTTGGGTCAGCGGGGTGGGCCCACGCGGTGCAACTCTCGACGAGGTCGCTACCGGCTTAGGGCTGGCGTTTGGGTTCACTTCTTGTCCCCAGCCCTTTAACGCTCCTTGGTGTCTCTGCTAGCAGCTACCTCTGTCGCTCTGGGATCTTCACTGGTCGTGGGAGTCCTGGGAAGGACGTGGGGCACACAGAAAATGGAGAAATGGTGAGTGTGCTTCCTCAGGGTGCAGAGACAGGGCGGAGGGGCGGGTTGGAACCCACCGAACCGGCTGTGGCGGGACCCCCGCGGTCATTTCCGGAGACTACGGACCCCAGTACCCCCCCACCCCGCCCCCGCGCTGCGCAGCCTGGGGACTGGGATGCGAGCCAGGACCCTGGCGCCCTGTCCCGTCACTGCGTGCGGCGTGACCACGGGGAGGGCCGTCAGGGGACAATCCTGACTTGGTCTCCGGGGTTCATGACTGGGAGGTTCTGTGGTCTGTGGGGTTCCCTCCTTTCTCCTCAGGGGGATCCGTTTTCTCCTGCGTTTTCCAAATGTTTGGTGAGCAGGGTCTGAAACCACGACCCTGTCTCCCAGTCTAGTTCTTCCCAGGGCTAGCAGTAAATCCCCAAATTCCCAGATGTCTCCCCAGCTTCTCAGACTCCAGTTTCCCCCTCTCAGATTCACAGCATCATCAACTATTTGTCCTACAAGTGGGGCTGTTGTGGAAACCCCACGTTCTGCTGCCAGTACCCAAGAGAGGAGATTGGAAAGGAATTTGAGCTTTATTCAGGAGGTTTGGAGGTTTCTGTCTGGGCCCAGGGATTTTTAAAGGCGTTTAGGGCAGCTAAGCGGTAAAGGGAATGCAGTAGTCCCTAATATTTCTTAATTAGGTGCAGAAGTGATAGTACCAGCTACAGATGTCTCAGTGCTTGGAGGGGGTCTGGTTCCTTAGCGCAGGGGAGGGAGGGGTTGTGCAAGGGGGTCTGGTTTCTCTCTGCCCTGCCCTGCGGGAGTGCTCTGTTCTTTCTAGGAACTAAGGCAGGATCTATGGATATCCAAAGAAAGATTAATCATGCCGGCCAATGAATCACCCCGGGAAGGGCATTTGCTAAAGATTAAAGACTATTAGGTTGGCCAGAGGGGCTGCGGCAGCCTCAGGGCATTTCAAACAGTCCCAACTCTTCCTTCCTCCCCTCCATTTGAGAGAGAGAGAGAGAGAGAGAGCGCGCGCATGAGGGGGAGGGTGGTGCTGGAGAGGGAGAGGGAGAAGCCGACTCCCTGCTGAGCAGGGAGCCGGGATGCGGGGGATGCGGGGCTCATCCAAGAACCCTGGGATCATGACCTGAGCTGAAGGCAGACGCTTAACCGACTGAGCCACCCAGGCGCCCGGAACCTACCTGTATTTAGAGTGAAGTTGTGAATGAGGCTGGGGTTGCCCCAGCATTAGGTGGGGTATTGGGGTGCACAGGGATGATTATACTTTGTGAATGAGGTGAATCCATTGCATGGTTGCTTCTAAAGAGCAGGGTTTGGGTTTTCTTTTTTTTTTTTTTTTAAGATTTATTTATTTATTTGAGAGGGAGAGCGTGCATGAGAGCATAGCTGGAGGGAGGGAGAATCTCAAGTCGACTCCACACTGAGCACAGAACCTGATGCAGGGCTCCATCCCAGGACCCCAAGATCATGAACCATTATTAACTAATTTAATTGAAGTATTGGAAACCATTGTGAGAAATCTATTTAGGAAGGAGTGATTAGCCCCAGGCTTCTCCTTTATTTGCTCTGTTCTTATACCTAGGAAGAAGGAATGGTGCCTCACTATGGAAAGTCTGAGGTCTGTCCTTGCAAAACAAAACCACAAGAAACTGGATCAAAGCAGACAGGCCCAAGATGGCTGATAGTAGGCCAGAGTTCACCACATTATTCCTTCATTGTACCCCATGACCATGCTAAAAGCTTTTCCCTAAGGGTGCCATGACAGGAAACCTCTGACCATAAGGAAGAAAATGTGTAACCCACATTCCTGGAAGAGACCACCCAGCTTTCAAGGAAATGCCCGCCAAAGTAATGAATGTTCCACCACCTTGTTAACAAGTGTCAAAAGATAGAAACCGAAACCCCAGTGGACACAGCTCTCCTTGAGCTCACCTGCTGAGAGTATACCTTTATTTTAAATAACTTTCCTGCTTGTAGTGCTCTTAGCTGTGTTGGATCTGTGCTTGAATTCTTTCTCATGACGAGACTAAGAGCCTCTGGCAACATCTTTTGGATGGGCTGGGTCTAGGCCTCAGGGCCTAAGGTCTCCCCAGTCTACCTGGCAACCTTCCCAGCCCCTGGTATGCTGTCAGTTACTCCATCCAGTCAGCAACTGGTACACATCACAGATTTGGCCAAGTCTGTTCTGTTCAGTGCCTATTTTCACATACACATTGAATGTGTCAGGCCTTCCTCTCTGAAGTGACTCTAGATACCTTTACCTGGTTGCCCTCGGGGAGCCTCAGCAGCCTTGCCATCCACAGTCTCTGTGGGCAAGATCTGAACTGCATCCACCTTGCTCCAAGGAGCACAGATAGGGCCTTACTAACGGCATCGTTCTCTGAGGACATTTGCTTCATACTCATTCAGAGCATACAAATAGTGAAGAAGGAGCTCTCATAAAGTGGATGGGCCATTGGACCACATAGGCTGTGAGGCCCTAATCCCTTGGTTAAGTTTCTGAAAGACAGCTGCCCCTTCCCTGACCCTATGAGGAAGTAGGTGTAATCCCTTTCAGCAAAGGCAACATCTGCTAGGTTCCTTGGTGTTCGGGAGGCAACATATTCCCTGTTAACAAATTTTGCTTGGGGCCATTTAGGCTGTTAATTGCAAATTGGCCCTTCTTGAGGTCACCCCTATCACAGAAGGCTCTAGAATGTGTTTGCATTGCTCTACAGCAGGCACTGGTGTTACTGTCCTCGGGGTCTCCTTCAGTATAGAGGCTTCAGGATTTCTTCTCCCCCCTCCCCCCGTTTGTGCTCTCTCTCTCTCAAATCTTTTTTTTTTTTTTTTTTAAAGATTTTGACAGCGAGAGAGGGAACACAAGCAGGGGAGTGGGAGAGGGAGAAGCAGGCTTCCTGCTGAGCAGAGAGCCCGGTGTGGGGCTCAATCCCAGGACCCTGGGATCATGACCTGAGCCGAAGGCAGACGCTTAACAACTGAGCCACCCAGGCGCCCCTCAAAATCTTTAAAATAAAATTGCATATATATTGTGTTTACTGAGCCTCTTTATTTGGGAGAGAGAGGGAGGGGGGGAGTACAAGCTGTGGGGGGGGGGCGTTGGGGAGTAGGCAGAGGGAGAAGCAGACTCCCCACTGAACAGGGAGCCAGGACCCTGGAATCATGACCTGAGCGGAAGGCAGACGCTTAACTGATTGAGCCACCCAGGCGCCCCATACTGAGCCTCTTTCTTAAATAAAGCATATTGTTGCAATGTGAATTTCTACTAATTACTCTCAGATAGGAATTTAAGGTGAGAGAATTCTAAGTTGCCTTTCAACAATAGTACCTAAGATTATAGGTAGTGTTTTTTCCTAAATCAGTTAATATTTTAAAATCTTTAAAAAAAAAGGAAACAAGTTTTGGTTGGTAAGGACATGAAAACAACACTTGTACTCTGCCAAAGGGAGTATATATTGGTATAGCCATTGGGGCAAACAGTATGGAGTTTCCTCCAAAAACTGAAAATAGAGCCAACCATATGGTCCAGCAAACCATGTTCTGGTTATATATCCAGAAGATAGGAGTTCAGTACCTGTAAGAGATGTCTGCATTCCCATGTTTATTACAACATTCAGAGTAGCCAAGTTACAGACACAACCTAAGTGTCTCTCGACACATGAATGGATAATGAAATTGTCGTATGTGTAACAATATTCAGCCTTAGCAAAGAAGGAGATCCTGCCATTTGACAACATGAATGAATTTGTAGGACATCATGCAAAGTGAAATGCATGATCTCACTTTTTTTTTTTTAAGATTTATTTATTTGAAAGAGAAAGAAAGAGCACATGATGGGGGGAGGGTCAGAGGGAGAAGCAGACTCCCTGCTGAGCAGGGAGCCCGATGTGGGACTCGATCCCGGGACTCCAGGATCATGACCTGAGCCAAGGCAGTCGCTTAACCAACTGAGCCACCCAGACGCCCCGCATGATCTCACTTCTATGTGGAATCTAAAAAGTCATATAGAAGCAGAGAGTAGGGGGCACCAGGGTGGCCCAGTCAGTTGAGCCTCAGACTCTTCATTTTGGCTCAGGCGTTGATCTCAGGGTTGTGAGTTCCAACCCTACATTGGGCTCCATGCAGGGCATGGAGCCTACTTGAAAAAAAAGTAGAATCGTGGTTGTCAGGTGATGGTAGATGGGGGAAATGGGGGAGTTGTTGGCCAAATTGTACAAGGTTGCAGTTTTATAGGATGAACAAATCTATAGAGATTTAATGTATAACATAACTATATTTAAAAATACTGTATTAGATACTTTTAATTTTTTTTTAAAGATTTTATTGATTTATTTGACAGAGGGAGAGTACGAACAGGGAGAGAAGCAGGCAGAGGGAGAGGGAGAAGCAGATTCCCCACTGAGCAGGGAGCCCAACGCGGGACTCGATCCTGGGACTCCAGGATCATGACCTGAGCCGAAGGCAGTCGCTTAACCAACTGAGCCACCCAGGTGCCCCTCCCTTTACTCCTTTAATCATGCTTTCGTTTAGTTATGAATATACTCGTAATGTCTACTTTGAAGTATTTTTTTCTGCTAAATCTGACATCTGTTAAACTCTCATATGCATTTTCTGATGCCTGCTTTTTCATCCAGCGTACGAGTCATACCTTCCTGTTTCTCAGCATTTCTCATGGTTTAGTTGCAACTGGACATTTGAGATAATATATTGCACTTTGTGGGTATGCTTCACTCTTCCAGGCCATGTTAGTGTTGTCTTTTGTTGTTTAATGACTCCCTGGTTATGTTGGCGAAGTCTATTTCTGCCTGACAGTGCTAAGCCTCTGATGTTGCTCTTTGGCAGAGAAGGGGGTATACAGCTTTGATTACGTCCGCCGTCATCTACGACATTGGTATTGGCAGGAATCTCTTCTACTCTTTCTTGGACCACACTGAGTTGATAAAATGGACTAGTTGCTGGCAGATGGCTCTACTGTTTTCAACCAAGTCCCAGGACAAATTTGCCCTACAAACTAATCCAAACATACTGTGGATCCTTTATAGTAATACTACCTGAGGGTAGTGTTTGATATTTGCTCTGAGCCTTAGCAGACTCCTCTTAGCCGTCTTATTCCCTGGTTTTCTCCTGTGAATGAGCTGGCCTAGAGACCAGATCTTCATTAAATCCACAAATCTCCTGCCAGTTTTTTGTGTCTATTTCCCGTCTTTGGCTTGTACTTCTCGTAATCTGTAGTAACTGAAGTTAAGTCTTTGCCAAGAGATTACAAACTGTTTTATAGCTTGCTTTCCCCTCACCGTCAGGCATAATTTCTCTGCTTAGAGCTTTGGAGCATGGGTAGGGACAATGGCAAGCTTCTGTCTGAATTACATTCTCTTTCTAGGAACTAACTACTCAGTGGAGGGAAGGGACAGCAGCTTGATGTTCTGCTTTTGTCTCTTGGTGGCATGGAACCACCAACTTAGGAGCTGAAGCAAGGGTGATCAGGGTCCCAGTATTAGCATACCATGCCCGTTGCTAAAGCCTATGTAACATGAGCAGAGGCGGGGTGCAAAAAGCATGCTGCCACTTCTCAAGCATACTCATGTACAATACAACCTCATATAATGGGTAGCTGGAGATAGGATGAGAAATGGTGAAGTCCTGTTATTCCTAGGGGGGGAAAAAAAGCCCTCCAAAAGTAAGCTGGGGCATGCCTGGGTGGCTCACTCGGTTAAGCAGCTGCCTTCAGCTCAGGTCATGATCCTGGAGTCCCAGGATCGAGTCCCGCGTTGGGCTCCCTGCTCAGTGGGGAATCTGCTTCTCCCTCTCCCTCTGCCTGCTTCTCTCCCTGTTCGTACTCTCCCTCTGTCAAATAAATCAATAAAATCTTTAAAAAAAAAAATTAGAAGTATCTAATACAGTATTTTTAAATATAGTTATGTTATACATTAAATCTCTATAGATTTGTTCATCCTATAAAACTGCAACCTTGTACAATTTGGCCAACAACTCCCCCATTTCCCCCATCTACCATCACCTGACAACCACAGTTCTACCTTTTTTTTCAAGTAGGCTCCATGCCCTGCATGGAGCCCAATGTAGGGTTGGAACTCACAACCCTGAGATCAACGCCTGAGCCAAAATGAAGAGTCTGAGGCTCAACTGACTGAGCCACCCTGGTGCCCCCTACTCTCTGCTTCTATATGACTTTTTAGATTCCACATAGAAGTGAGATCATGCGGGGCGCCTGGGTGGCTCAGTTGGTTAAGCGACTGCCTTGGCTCAGGTCATGATCCTGGAGTCTCAGGATCGAGTCCCGCATCAGGCTCCCCGCTCAGCGGGGAGTCTGCTTCTGCCTCTGAACCTCTCTCCTCTCGTGTTCTCTCTCTCATTCTCTCTCTCTCTCAGATAAATAAATAAAATCTTTAAAAAAAAAAAAAAGTAAAGGGAATGACCTCACCACCCTTAGGAATTCTATCAAAAACAAAATAACAAGGTTGGTGAGAGTGTAGACAAATTGGAATCCTTGGACACTGGTGGGAATAAAAATTGGTGCATCTGCCGTGGAAAACCATATATCACTTTCTAATAAAATTACCGTATGACCCAGCATGTTCACTTCTGGGTATATACTAAAAAGAATTGAAAGTAGGTTGTCAAGGAGATATTTGCATATCCATGTTCATAGCAGTATTTTTCACAGCAGTCAAAAAGTGGAAGCAACCCAAGTGTCTATTAATTGATGAACTGATAAACGAAAAGTGATATATACATATAATGGAATATTATTGAGCCTTAAAAAAGAAGGAAATTCTGGGGCGCCTGGGTGGCTCAGTAGTTAAGCGTCTGCCTTCGGCTCAGGTCATGGTCCCAGGGTCCTGGGACTGAGCCCTGCATCGGGCTCCCTGCTTGGCAGGAAGCCTGCTTCTCCCTCTCCCGCGCCCCCTGCTTGTGTTCCTGCTCTCGCTGTCTCTCTCTGTCAAATAAATAAAATCTTTAAAAAAAAAAAAAAAGAAGGAAATTCTGACACAGGCTACATGTGGACCTTGAGGACATTATGCTGAGTGAAAGAAGTCAGACACAAAAGGATAAATAACGCATCATCCCACCTATATAAGGTATGTAGAGTAATCCAGTTCGTAGAGACGGAATGTAGAGTGGTGCTTGCTGGGGGCTGCAGGCTCGGGATATGGATAGCTTTTATCTAATGGGTATAGAGTGTCTGTTTTACAAGATGAAAAGAGCTATGGAGTTGGATGATGGTGATGGTTGTACAACATAGCGAAGGTATTTAATACCAGTGTACTCTGTGCTTAAAGATGGTCAAGATGGGGGGCACCTGGGTGGTGCAGTTGGTTAAGCAACGAACTCTTGATTTTGGCTCAGGTTGTGATCTCAGTGTCCTGAGATTGAGCCCCGTGTCGGGCTCCATATTGGGCGTGGAGCCTGCTTAAGATTCTCTCTCTCCCTCTCCCTCTGCTCCTCCCCCACCTCTCTCTCTAAAATAAATAAAATCTTAAAAAAAAGAGAGAGAGAGAGAGATGTATGTGGAGGCCAGATCTGGTATGAGGAAATGTGGCTGGATCCCACTGACTGGCTACTGCAACCCTATTCCCAGCCTCCTCCTATCTTTTTCTTATTTGAGAGAGAGTATGGGTGGGGAGAGGGGCAGAGGAACAAGCAGACTCCCCTCTGAGTGTGGAGCTCGACATGGGGCTGGAATCCAGGACCCTGAGATCATGACCTGAACCAGAGTCAGACACTTAACCAACTGAGCCACCCAGGTGCCCCTCCAACCTCCTCCTTTCATTGACTCCACTCTGGAGGCTAGAAATGTGAAATACACTAATTATCACTTCCCTTGCAGTATAACATGGTTTGGCCAATGAGCCATAAGTCCCCAGAAAGATTTTTGTTTTTTTCTGATCTAAAATGCATATGCAGTTGGTGCAACACTTTTTTCCTCCTTTCGTCCCACATGTTTGAATACAAACAGGATACCTGGAGCTGAAGCAGCAATCCTGGGACCACAGGGCTAAGAGCATCAAAGAGTTGCCAATGGAAACTGTTTGTTGAACAGCTGAATCTAAGCCAGCACATTGCCTGCCTTTGGGCCTCTTTTTTTTTTTTTTTTTTTAAAGGTTTTATTTATTTACTTGACAGAGATAGTGAGAGCAGGAACACAAGCAGGGGGAGTGGGAGAAGGAGAAGCAGGCTTCCCACTGAGCAGGGAGCCTGATGCGGGGCTCGATCCCAGGACCCTGGGATCATGACCTGAGCCGAAGGCAGACGCTTAACGACTGAGCCACCCAGGCGCCCCTGGGCCTCTTGTTAAGTAAAAAAACAGGCACCTAGTCGTTCAAATCATTCTTTACTCATCAAAGTAGATATAACTTCCCTCAGTTTAAGAAGTTAGAAAAAAGATTGGCCAAGTGTATTCTCCACCATACAAATGTAAGAAAGAGGAGAATAAACTTAGAAATCAAAAACAGTAGTCCTGGGGCGCCTGGGTGGCTCAGTCGTTAGGCGTCTGCCTTCGGCTCAGGTCATGATCCCGGGGTCCTGGGATCGAGCCCCACATCGGGCTCCCTGTCCGGCAGGAAGCCTGCTTCTCCCTCTCCCACTCCCTCTGCTTGTGTTCCCTCTCTTGCTGTGTCTCTCTCTGTCAAATAAATAAAATCTTAAAAAAAAAAAAAAAAGAAACAGTAGTCCTATTATGCTGTTAAAGCATATGGACATAAATTCTAAATAATGACTAGAAAAATTGATATCAGTTGCTTTTGGGGGACAGGAATTAGAATTAGGGAGGTATTGTAGGAGATCACTTTTTTTTTAAGATTTATTTTTTTGGCGACCACTTAAAAAATTTATTTTTAATTTTTAAAATTTATGTGAAAGAGAGAAAGAGAGCTGGGGGTAGGGGCAGAGGGAGAGAGAGAATCCCAAACAGACTCCCCACTGAGCCTGACACGGGGCTCAATCTCAGGACCCTGAGATCATGACCTGAGCAAGAGTCGGACGCCCAACCAACTGAGCCACCCAGGCGCCCTGAGACCACTTTTTATTTTTAGAAGTTTTATGGTATTATTTGATTCTTGAACTCTATAAATATATTACTTTGATAAAAATGTAAGTTAAACAAAATTTAAAGAGTGAACGGAAAGTAGATCTACTTTGACCCATCTTGATATAGTAGAAAGAATATGGAGAGTCTTGCTTCTACTGCTTACTATTAATACAATCTTGGGCGATTCATTTAGCCTTTAAGTCTGGGTTTCTTCCATTGTAAAATGGGGCATTGACTTGCACAACTACTGTAGGAGGGGACAGGCTCCACCCTCCTGGGATAGAAGTGTCCACTCCCATCCCCGTAACTGCTCAGGTAGGACCCCCAGAAAGACATTTGCAGGGTAACTCAGCTTCTGGAATCCCTGGTTTCCATTCTTGATTGAAAGAGTTGTTTGGGTTTTGTATTTCTCTAAACCACAAGCATTTGGGTATTTTCCATAGTCTGAAGGTCCCTGGTCATTAGTCAAACTTTGAGAATTTCAAGCAGAAAACAGGTAAATGTTGGATTTGAGAGCATTAAGGACAAACCTCTCTACGTCCACATTTGAAGATAAGATGTATATATTTTTTTGCATTTCCTTCTTTTTTTAAATTTTATTTTATTATGTTATGTTAATCACCATACATTACATCATTAGTTTTTGATGTAGTGTTCCGTGATTCATTGTTTGAGTGATAAAATGTATTTCTTTATGCTTTGAACACTGTAAACAAATAAACTACAAAAGTAAAACCTTGGAGCACAATTCAAAATCATGAGCATAATTAAGCTCTCATATTGTTGTAAAAATGACAACAATGTGCAGGGGATTTTTTAATTTTAATTTTTATTTATTTATTTGACAGATAGAGACACAGTGAGAGAGGGTACACAAGCAGGGGGAGTGGGAGAGGGAGAAGCAGGCGGGAGGGGAGAGGGAGAAGCAGGCTTCCCGCCGAGCAGGGAGCCCGATGGGCTTGATCCCAGGACCCTGAGATCATGACCTGAGCCGAAGGCAGACGCTTAACGACTGAGCCACCCAGGCGCCCCTGTGCAGGGGATTTTTGTCAAAAAAACCTTATGTGGACATTTCTTAGAAACATCCTATTAACTGTGTTTTCAAATGACTTGTATACTAACAAATGTTACTGTCTTTACTTTTCACTTCCTGAGAGCATATATTAAAATACCCCTTGTCAATAATGGGCATTTGGATCCACTTTGGTACTTTTTCCATTTAACTGTTGTGCATTCTGAGTCAGTATTTGTACATGGTTGCAAGTTCAGGAATTTCTTCTCAGGCAAATTTAATTTTTATTCTTATATATTGAAAATTTTTGTCATTAATATGACTTCTCATTCACTCATAATACCAAACACTTAAATCATGTTTGTGTCAGTACCTCTTGCCAGAACCACCAGGACATACCTGCAGTCATGGAGAGCAGTGTACCCACTTGTCATCAGCAGGACTGCAAAGGAGAAGTGACTGTGGGTGTATCAGTAAGAAAGTATCCAAAAGGACTTCTAGAATTTGGACCAGTGTTAAGTGATCTGAACGATAGTTCGTGAAGGAACACATTGCTGTCTATTGGATGCTGTGAGGAGGTAAATGTAACTGTGATTGGTAATCATAATTGTTTTGGAATGTTTGGTCATTTATCCCTAATGCTTTCCTTGCTCTAAATAAAGTCAGATATACAACCCCAGCCCATCAACTGAAGCCAAATACTCTTTCCTTATTCCCTGAATGCTTCCCTCTATAACAGTCTGCAGCCCTGCTCCTTGCTTTGTGTTCTCTGGACTATTTATTTATTTAAGAGAGAGGAAGAGAGAGAGCACAAGCAGGGGGAGCAGCAGGTAGAGGGAGAAGCAGACTCCCCGCTGAGTGGGGAGCCCAATGCGGGGCTTGATCCCAGGACTCTGGGATCATGATCTGAGCCGAAGTCAGATGCTTAACCAGCTGAGCCACCCAGGCGCCCAGTTCTCTGGACTCTTTTTTTTTTTTTTTAAGATTTTATTTATTTATTTGACAGAGACAGAGATAGCGAGAGCAGGAACACAAGCAGTGGGAGTGGGAGAGGGAGAAGCAGGCTTCCCCTCGAGGAGGGAGCCCAATGTGGGACTCGATCCCAGGACACTGGGATCATGACCTGAGCCGAAGTCAGACGCTTAACCGGCTGAGCCACCCAGGCGCCCGGTTCTCTGGACTCTTCAGAGTGGAGACTGCCCACTTCATGAAGCACGAAATAAAATTAGCTTAGAGCAACTAGATTATTCTTGTTCACTGTTTTAACTTATTTAATGAGTCAACGGAGGCCTGCATCTTTTGATACAAAAGGACAAAGACAGGACCAGGATTCAAAGTAGGCCTTTCTTGCTGAGGAGCTGTGTCATAATGTTAACTTTTTTGAGTGTCCCTTGTCTACCAGGCACTCTAGACTCAAAACTATAGAGACATAAAAAAAAAAAAGTTCTTATAGTCCTGGTACTTTCAATTTTATGGGGAAGGAGACATTTTTAAACAAATGATAAGGTTTGGTTTATTAGGCAGAAATAAGAGCTTTGAAGGTGAGTTCACAATGGCATGTGAGATAACAGGACCCAGGGGTGTGTTTTCTGTCTTCTCTAGAAGGGTGGTGGCATCAGTGATTAAGGATGTCATCATGAAGCATTTCTATTCCCACCACCTATTACATCTTAAATTAACGCTGTCTCAGGAATTGCTCAGGTGTGAGTGTATATAGTATGTATGATACAGACAGACCTGCCTTTATGGAGGCAAGAGTAATGATTCCTATAAAAATAAAGGTATTCTCACACACATTAGGGTGAGTGAGAGAAGAAAAACCAAAACAAATGAGAAGTGTCTGCAGGAATGTGAGGAATGGGATCCCTTGTGCACTGATGGTGGGAATGCAAAATAGTGCAACCAGTATGGGAAAATGTATAGTGGTTTTTCAAAAAAATTAAAAACAGAATAACCATTTAATGCAGCCATTTCATTTCCAGGTCTATACCCATAATAGTTGAAAGCAGAGTCTCAAAGAGATATAAACCTATGTTCACAACATCATTACTCAGACTGGCACATGGAAGTGACCCAATGTACATCAACTGATGAATGCAGGAGCAAAGAGCTGTGCATACATACAGTGGAACATTATTCAACCTTAAAAATAGAGGACATTCTGACCCATGCTACATGTTCAAAAATTGTGGTGCTAATAGGCTGTATTGGTCAATATACTGAAAACCATTGAGTTGTACACATTAAAGGGATGTGTTGTATATCATGTATATTGTATCTCAATAAAGCTAAATAAATACCTCAAATAAATGCACTGAGTTTTGAACTAATGTGCTTAGTGAAGTAAGAGTTTTCAAGTACAACCCACATTTATGTAACTTTTTGTTTTTTCTAATATTGGTGAAAATAGGAATTCAGGTGCCCTAGGGATATCATAAAGTTTACATTTCAAAAAAATTTTTTTAAAAGATTTTATTTATTTATTTGATAGAGAAAGAATGAGAGAGAGAGCATGAGAAGGGGAGGGTCAAAGGGAGAAGCAGACTCCCTGCTGAGCAGGGAGCCTGATGTGGGACTCCATCCTGGGACTCCAGGATCATGACCTGAGCTGAAGGCAGTCGCTTAACCAACTGAGCCACCCAGGCACCCTACATTTCAAAATTTCTAGGCACACACTCAAAAGCTGAATTTCAATGGACACCTGAGAGTTTTAATGAGCACATCTCACAGCTTATGGTTGGAGGAGTAGAGCCCCTGTGCTGAGGCTCAGGCTGTGGGGTTCAAACCCCTAATAGGGCTTGGGAAGTCATGGAATTCTTCAGCTGAAGTACCACGTGTTTGCAGGTGGAGAAGGGGTGGGTGGAGCCTCGTCTCTGCCCACAGTTAAAGTTATCAATACGGAGCCAGTCTTTATTGCATACGGTAATTTTTTTTAAAAAAGATTTTATCTATTTAACAGAGAGAGAGCACCAGAGGTGGGGATTTATTTAAGAGAGAGAGAAGCAGACTCCCTGCTGAGCAGGGAGCAGGGTGGGGGCTCCATTCCAGGACCCTGGGATCATGACCTGAGCTGGGCAGACGCTTAACCAACTGAGCCACCCAGGCGCAGCGGGGTGAGGTAATTTTTAAGTGTGTTTGTAAACAAGGGTCACAGCTCCATGAGTGGCTTCGCAAACTCATGCCAACCCCAGAACACCCCCTGGTCCCTAATGGCCTGGTCAGGCGCCCCTCTTGCTCTGAACAAGGGCGTCGCTCTACTGGAAGGGACTCTGGGACTCCCTGCGCACACCTGTGTCCCCACGTTTAGAGGGAGCTGCAGGAAGACGCCACTGTCCCTCTAGGGCCTGGACCAAGTTTGGTCTAAAAGCAAAAGTCCAAGGAGGGGACGGGTTCCCCACCACCCGCAGAGACTGCTGCGCCTCAGCAATCAGACCTCCGGCCCTGTTGTCACTCAGGAGCAGAGGGGCGGGTCCTTGCGAGCTGTCCAATCAGGGGCGCAGCAGGGGCATGTGGGAGTGGCGACGCTCCGCAGCCGCGTGGACGCTTGCGGTCTTGCTCGCGGTCAAGTCTCACCTGCGCTTAACGGTCCCAGGTGGCTCTGCTGCCGCGTCAGTCGCGCGGTGACTTGCACCGGCTGCGGAAGCCGTAGGGACGATGCCGGCCGACCGAGAAGCTGGGAAATGGTGAGCGTCCTGTTCGGTCCCTGCGCGCGGCCGCGTCACCCCCGATCGTGCAGTGATCACGGGGGAGGGTCGTCAGGAGACAGTCGTGACTCGGTCTCCGAGGTTCGTGCGCGGGAGGTGCTGTGGTCCGGGGACCCCAGTCCTTCCTTTCTCCCGAGCGGCCCCCGTTTTCACCTGAGTGTTCCTGATGTTTGGGCGGCAGAGGGTCAAATCCACGACCCTGTCTCCCAGCCTTTCCTTTCCTCGGACTGGCAATAAATGCTTGTTTCCAAATCCCGCCCCACCTCCCCAGACGCCAGCTTCCCCTCTTCAGTTCATAGCATCAGTACCAACTGTTTGTTCTCCGCGGTGCAATTCAAACAGACGCAGTATTTTAATTGTTTATCATTTTCACACAGTCAATGGATGGCTCATTTTGAAAGGTTTATTCTTTGTGGATATTTTACATGAGAGGAAGCAGAGAATAATCACCTGGAACAACTTTAAAATATGCATTACAGGGGCGCCTGGGTGGCTCAGTTGTTAAGCGTCTGCCTTCAGCTCCGGTCATGATCCCGGGGTCCTGGGATCGAGCCCCGCATCGGGCTCCCTGTTCAGCCGGAAGCCTGCTTCTCCCTCTCCACTCCCCCTGCTTGTGTTCCTGTCTCTCTCTCTCTCCGTCAAATAAATAAATAAAGTCCTTTAAGATAAAAATACCTTACAGTTTTCTTCCCACCTTTTTCATAATCGCTGGGTTTGAGGTTTTTTTTTTTTAAGATTTTATTTATTTATTCGAGAGACAGGGAGAGATCGCAAGAGAGCGAGCAGGGCGAGGAGTAGAAGCAGAGGGACAAGCAGCGCCTGGCGCAGAAGCTGCAGCAGGGGCCCAACTTCACCACCTGAGATTGTGACCCCAGCTGAAATCAAGAGTCAGGCTCTCAACCACGAGCCACCCAGGTGCCCGGGGTTTGAGGGATTTTGCTGGATTGTTCAGACACTGGGTTTGTGTTCAAGTATCCGCGGTGGTCTAGAGCAACTCTAGTGGGGTCAGAGGCATGCAGTCATTGGCTCTAAAATAAGGTCCATCTCACCCCCAAAGCACTTCAAGGCCCAGTTGTTCTTTCTGTGGGGCTCGCCTTGCAGGTGTCCTACCTACTTACACACACCTGAGAAGGAGCCCTCAATACTGAAAGTACAGAGCCCTGGAAAGCTGGGGATGGAAGTGCACGGGGTGGGGGTGGGGGTGTTGGGGGAAGTTGGGGGGTGAGACACTCTTTCTGAGGTTGTAACATGTTCCCTTGGGCCTTTTCTAAACATAAATTGGAGTTTTGCATCCGCAATGTAGAGGAACTCAGAGTGTAAATTGTGTCCATTGAGAAAGTCTGTGAAAGTCAAGTTCTGTGTTCTGGATTAGGGTCAGTGACTGGGGAGGTTATTTGGGGGCAGAACCTTGAACTGAATCCTGCTGAGAGTTTCCTCACCTGGGAGAATGGAAGCCTGAAGAAGGGAGCGGTTCCCTTATGCCCTGGGGAGGGGACGGTGTGTGGGGCTCCCAGGGTTCATTCCCGTGGCTGCTCAGGTGCCCCTACCCTCCCTCACCAGGGACTGACCCACTTCAGGGCTGCCCCCACCAGGAGAGTCTACAATGTGGAACCTTCTGAATGTGGCTTTCCTTCTGTCCTGGGGGAAGCAGGCTGCTTATCTGTACTGAGTCCACTGTTTTGTTTCCTGGATTCCTTTCCTGATCAAATAGTGCAGCCCTTTGGCTCTGGTTTCCCTCAGCACTTGGGCTCCTCAACTGTAAGTTGATTGAGAGAGAGGGTGTGGGGAAAGTTAGAAAATTAGGGAAACCAAGTAGAATTTGTGATCTCTTTAGTCAAGTGAACCTCAAGATGTGAGATGAATGTGTTTAAATTCTCAGGTTATTTTTCATTTTTGGATCAGCTTTTGTTTGTATGTGCCCCTAGAGAACACTGACATTCAACAGGCTAAAGCAATTGAATTCCTATTTTAATCGATGTGAGGAAAACTGCCCAAAGCTTAGTGTAAATCTTTGAAAACCTAGTGCATTTAAGGAGCTAAACTGAAACTCCTAAAAGCATTAGAATATGCTACTTATTCCTGAAAATATCTTGAGTGTGGATTAGGGGAAGGACACACTGTTGATGGAAGATTGTCAAGCACAATGGTCAAGAAAGAATTCTTGAGATGTTTTATGGTGCAAAAAGGAGTTTTTTTAGAGCATGGGGACAGGACCTGTGGGCAGAGAGCCGCACTGTGATTGTGAGGAGTGACTGATTACATAGGGTTTTCTATCTTTTGGAGGTGAAGGTGATGTTAGGGCCCCAGGAAATTGAGTCTCTAGGTTCCTGGAGGCCTATTATTAAGATGGTGTTTTTCCTGTAAATCATTAAGACAGTTACCAACTAGAGTGTAGTTTCAGGTCCTAAATGACTGATCTTTATCAGCTGAGCATTTGTTTTTCCCCTGCCTTCGTTCTTGGGCAGTTACTAGTGCCTGAGGAATGTTATATGTATATCCCACATTAAAGGGGGTGGTTTCGGGGTGTCTGCTCGTGTTTTGCCCTCAGCTTGCCTTTAGCTCTTTCAACAGTGATGCTAGTTTGCTCCTTGGTGAGTTACAGTAGAGACTCAGCCGAGGGGAGTAATCACACAAAGAAAACTATTTGCAACAAATAAGGAGATCACTGGGGATAATTTCCAAAGCCTTGTCTCTGTGCAGCAGTGAGTGGGTTCCTTCTCTTTAGGGTTAGGATGAATATCCAGAAAGGAGAATTTTTTCCTTGTATGTAGAGGTGGGCATAAGGTTTCACATGGGTCTTTTTTTTTTTTTTAAGATTTATTTATTTTAGAGAGGGCACAAGTGCGAGTGGGGGGGGAGGGGCAAAGGGAGAGAGGGAGAGAGAATCCGCAAGCAGACTCCCTGCTAAGCCCAACACAGGGCTCCATCCCAGGACCCTGAGATCATCACCTAAGCTTAAACCAAGAGTGCCCCGCTTAACCGACTGAGCCACCCAGGTGCCGCAAGGTTTCACCTCCGTCTTAGGAAACATGATTGTGCATACAGTGTGTGTTAATGAGTTTGTGCTCTTTCTTGGTTGTTTTTTTTTTTTTTTTTTAAAGATTTTATTTATTTATTTGAGAGAGAGGATGAGAGGAGAGAGAGAGCACATGAGAGGGGGGGAGGGTCAGAGGGAGAAGCAGACTCCCTGCCGAGCAGGGAGCCCAATGCGGGACTCGATCCCGGGACTCCAGGATCATGACCTGAGCCGAAGGCAGTCGCTTAACCAACTGAGCCACCCAGGCACCCTCTTGGTTGTTTTTTAGTTTAGTTTTTTTTTTTTTTTTTTTTTAAGTAGGCTCCACATCCAGTGTGGAGCCCAACGCAGGGCTTGAACTCACGACCATGAGATAAGACCTGAGCTGAATCAAGTTGGTGGCTTAAGGGACTGAGCCACCTAGGCGCCCCTTGGGCGGAGATTTTAACATTATAATGAAGTAGAGGTAACCTTTGGACCCTCTGTGGTCCATCTGCTCAGGTGTCAATCCTGTCTAAGCCACCTGAGCTCTTCTTGTTTGCCTTAACAGGTAAAGTTCACATTCCTGTGATGAAGGGGTGGGGTTCAGAGGGGGTCTCACTGGTGACACTTTTACCCCCGTTAATGCTATTGGGCACAGTTTGAATCCTGCAAAAACAACTCAAGAATGTCTGTTAGGTGAGTCTTTACTTTTGAAACAGCACTGGGAGTTTTACCATTGATTTACTGTCTCTGACACTCTTAGGCTATTTCCTGTCTGGGTAGAGACTGTTAGTTTTTGCATTCCTTCTCTTCCCTTAAAACCCTTAACTCCTGAAGTTTTTGTATTTCTGGGTATTTACACAAAGAATGTGAAAACACTAATTTGTTTTTTGTTTGTTTGTTTTAAGATTTTATTTATTTATTTGACAGAGAGAGACAGCTAGAGAGGGAACACAAGCAGGGGGAGTGGGAGAGGCAGAAGCAGGCCTCCCGCGGAGCAGGGAGCCCGATGCGGGGCTTGATCCCAGGACCCTGGGATCATGACCTGAGCTGAAGGCAGACGCTCAATGACTGAGCCACCCAGGCGCCCCTGGAAACACTAATTTGGAAAGGTATATGCACCCTTATGTTCATTGCATTATTTGCAATAGCAAAGATACGGAAGCAACCTAAGTATTCATTGATAGATGAATAAAGAAGATGTGACAGATAGATATAAAATGGAAGTCTAGTTACCATCTGTCACCATACAAAAGTATTACAATTTGACTATATTCTCTATGCTTTACTTTACATCTCTGTGACTTGACGTATTTTATAACAGGAAGTTTGTACCTCTTAATAACTTCTACTGATTTCGTCATTCATCCTATCCTCTTCCCTTTTGGCAATCACCAGTCTGTCCTTTGTATTTATATTTCTGTTTTGTTTTCTTCATTTTGTTTTTTAGGTTCCACATACACATGAAATGTGGTATTTGTCTTTCTCTGTCTGACTTACTTCACTTAGTATAATACCTTTTAGGTTCATCCATGTTGTCACACATGGCAAGATTTTATTCTTTTTTGTGGCTAAATTGTAGTCCTTTTTGTCTTTTTGGTACTAGCCATTCTGAGAGATGTGAGGTGATATCTCATTGTGGTTTTGATTTGTGTTTCCCTGATGATTAGTGATGCTGAGTTATCTGTTTCTGTGTCTGTTGGCCATCCGTGTGTCTTCTTTGGACAAATGTCTCTTCAGGTCCTTTGCCCATTTTTATATTTTTATTCTTTTTAGAGATTTTATTTATTTATTTGTCAGAGAGAGAGAGCACAAGTGGGGGTGGGGGCAGCAGGCAGAGGGAGAAGCAGGCTCCCCGCAGAGCAAGGAGCCCAATGGGTGACTTGATCCCATGGCCTGAGCCGAAGGCTGATGCTTAACCAACTGAGCCACCCATGCGTCCCCCTTTGCCCATTTTTAAATCAGATTTTTTTGGTGTTGAGTTGTATGAGTTGTTTTTTTTTTTCTTTTTTTCGATTTTATTTATTTATTTGAGTGACAGAACGAGCACGAGAGACAGCACATGAGCAGGGGCAGAGGGACAGGGAGAAGCAGGCTCTCTTGCTAAGCAGGGAACCCAACATGGGGTTTGATCCCAGGACCCTGAGATCCTGACCTGAGCTGAAGGCAGATGCGTAACTGACTGAGCCATCCAGGAGCCCCAAGTTGTAAGAGTTCTTTATATATTTTAGATATTAACTACTTCTTCGATATAGCATTTGCAAATATCTTCTCTCATTCAGGAGTTTTTGCCTTTTCATTTTGTTGATGGTTTCCTTTGTTGTAAAAATCTTTTTACTTTCATGTAGTTCCACTTGTTGATTTTTGCTTTTGGTGCCCTTGCCTGAGGAGACATCCAAAAAGATACTGCTGAGACCAATGTCCAAGATTTACAGCCCATGTTTTTTGTTTGTTTGTTTGTTTGTTTTTTATTTTTAGGAGTTTTAGTTTCAGGTCTTACCATTTAGGTCTTTAATCCATTTTGGGTTTATTTTTGTATGTTACATAAGAAAGTGGTCTGGTTTCATTCTTTTGCATGTTGCGGTCCAGTTTTCCCAACACCATTTATTGTCTTATTATATATTCTTGCCTCCTTTGTCATAGATTAATTGACCATTTAAGTGTGGGTTTATTTATGGGCTGTATTCTGTTCCATTGATGTCTTTGTCTGTTTTCATGCTAGTGCCATACTGTTTTGATTACTATAGCTCTATGGTATAATTTGAAATCTAGGAGCATGATACCTCCAGCTTTGTTCATTCTCAAGATTTCCTTGGCTATTCAGAGTCTTTTGTGGTTCCATAAAATTTTAGGATTATTGTATTTCTGTGAAAAATGCCAAAAATGCTATTGGTATTTTGATAGAAATTGCACTTAATCTGTAGATTGCTTTGGGTAGTATGGACATTTTAGTAATATTAATTCTCCCAATCAATGAGCATGGTATAGCATTACATTAATCTGTGTCATCTTAAACTTCTTTCATCAGTTTATCATAGTTTTTAGAGTACAGGTTTTTCACCTTCTTGGTTAAATTTATTCATAGGTCTTTTTATTCTTTCAGATGCAATAGCAAATGGAATTGTTTTCTTAATTTCCTTTTTTGATGTTTATTGTATAGAAATGCAACAGATTGTATATTAATTTTATATCTTGCAACTTCACTGAATTCATTCATTCTAATAGTTTTTTGGTGGAATCTTTACGATTTTCTATATATCATATCATGTCATCTGCAAATAGTGATAGATTTATTTCTTCCTTACCAATTTGGATGTCATTTATTTGTTTGTTTATTTATCTTTTTTCCTGTTTATTTATTTATTTTTAGAGGTGGGGGGTACAGAAAGAGGGAGAGAAAGAATTTTAAGCAGGCTCCACGCCCAGCATGGAGCCCGACATGGGGCTTAATCTCCCTTCTGGCCTGCTAAGTTTCTGCTGAAAAGTCAGCTTATGGTCTTATGGGTGTTCCCTTATATGTAACTAGTTGTGTATCTCTTGCTGCCTTTAAGGTTTTCTTTCTCTTTTATTTTTGACATACTAATATGTGTCTTTGTGTAGACTTCATTAGGTTCATCTTGCTTAGGGCTTTCTATGCTTCCTAGACCTGAATGTCTGTTTTCTTCCCCAGGATAGGGACGTTTTCAGCCATTATTTCTTCAAATATGTTTTCTGTCCCTTTCCCTCTCTTCTCCTTGTGGGACCCCTATAATGTGAATGTCAGCATGTTTGATGTTGTCTCAGAGGTCCCTCAAACTATCTTCATTTCTATTATTCTTTTTCCTTTTTTGCTCTTCAGTTTGGATGATTTTCACTACCTTTTCTTCCACATTGCTGATCTGTTTTTTTGCATCCTTTAATCTGCTGTCAATTCCCTCTCGTGTATTTTTCATTTCTTATTTGTATTCTTCAGTTCTGATTGGTTCATTTTTAATATTTTCTCTTTGTTGAAGATTTCACTGTGTTCACCCATTCTTCTCCTGAGTTTGGTGAACATACAACCATTACTTTGAACTCTTTATCAGGTAGATTATCTCCATTTCATTTATTTCTTTTCCTGAGGTTTGGTCTTGTTCTTTCATTTAGAACTTATTCTTCTGTCTCCTTATTTTGCCCGGTTCTCTGTGTTTGTTTCTGTATTTTAGGTAGATCAGCTATGTCTCCTGGTATTGAAGGAGTAGTCTCATGTAGAAAGCACCTTTTGGGGCCCAGAAGTACAGTTCCCCTAGTCAGCAGAACCAGGCACTCCAGTGGTGTTACCTATGTGGGCTGCCTATGCCCTCCTCTTGTGGATGGGCCATGACTGCTGCAGGCATGCTTGTGGGAAGGCCCCGCTGTGATTGTTGTGGGCACACTGGTGCGTGGGGCCTCCCGCACTCACCAGTACAGGTGTTTGGAGGGGCACCAGTCCTGGCCAGGGCTGCGTGCTATGTGTGGTGGTGGGGATGGGGGCAGGAGCTATGAAGGGTGTGCTGGCCAAGGCCACCTCCTGGATGTGATGGTGCAGTAACTGCTTTTGGGGAGCTTTGGTCCTAAGATGTGCCCACCTGCTGGGGTGGGCAAGTTCAGCAGGGTGGGTCTGCAGGGGAACACCAGGGTGAGGTGAACAGTGCTAGCAAGGTAGGTGGAGAGTGTCAGAACTGGAACCTGCTAGCATTGGTCAGGTAGTCTGAAGGAGCACAAGAAAATTGTTCCCAGCAGTGCCTTCTTCCTTGGGGAACTTCCTACAGATTCCTGCCCCTTTGGTACAGTCCCTAAAATTAGTCAGTAAATCTCTTTTACATATGGCCCAGGTGCTTTTCAAACTGCTGTCTCCGTGCTGGGTCTCTGAGTGAGTTTGTGCACGGGTCCTTTAAGAGCAGAGTCTCAGTTTCCTATAGCCCACCAGCTCTCCTGGAGTTAAGCCCCACTGATTTTCAAAGCCCCTGGAGTTAAGCCCCACTGCTTTTCAAAGCCAGATATTATGGAGGCTCATTTTCTTAGTGCCTGTCCCCAGAGCCAAGGGTGCCTGATGTGGGGCTTGAATCCTTTCCTCCTCAAGGTGGACATTTGTGCCTGTGATAATTTTCCCATTTGCAGGTCCCCCACACCAGGGGGACTGCATCTCAGCCCCTTTTACCTATCTTTTTTTTAAGATTATTTATTTATTTATTTATTTGACAGAGAGAGAGATACAGCAAGAGAGGGAACCCAAGCAGGGGGAGTGGGAGAGGGAGAGAGGCAGGCTTCCCGCTGAGCAGGGAGCCCCACGCGGGGCTCGATCCCAGGACCCTGGGATCACAACCTGAGCTGAAGGCAGACGCTTAACTGCTGAGCCACCCAGGCGCCCCCAGTCATTATTTCTTTAAATAAGCTTTCTACCCCCTTCCAGGACTTCCATATTAAATATGGTATTTCTCTTGATGGTGTCCCATCAGTCTTCTAAGCTCTCTTCATTCCTTTTCATTCTTTTTCTTTTTATTCCTCTAACTGGGTAATTTCAAATGGTCTGTCTAGAGTCTCACAGATTCTTTCTTCTGCTTGACCAAGTTAGCTCTCAAAGTTATCTATGGCATATTTTATTTCAGTCATTGTATTCTTCTGCTCCAGAATTTCTTTTTGGTTCTTTATGATTTTTATCTGTCTCTTGAACTCATTTTTCTCTTGTATTATTTTCCTGATTTCACTGAGTTGACTATCTGTGCTCTCGTGAAACTTGTCGATCTTCTTTAAAACAATTATGAGCTCTGTGTCTGACAATTTGTAGATATCCATTTCTGTGGAATTGGTCACTGAAAAATTATTGTGTTCCTTTGTGGTATCATTTGTCCTTGTTGTTTTGTGTTTCTTGAAGTCTTGTGTTGTTGTCTTTGCATTTGAAGAAACGGTCAGCACTCACAGTATTTACTGACTGACTTTGGGAGAGAAACACCTTCACCAGTCAGCCCAACTAGATATTCTGAGGCTGTCTCAAACCTTTTCTAGGGATACACCCACATCATGCCTCTTTTGCGTCTTTGGGGGAAATTCTTAAGGCTATATGCCTTCTCTTGCTCTTTCAAAGCCAAGATGTGGGCTGACAGCTTCTCATCTGTTTTCCCTAAGGTTGTCCCGAAATACTCAAGCGTCTGTGTCTTCTCCCAATTCCACCAAGTCAGACTGGCTGGATGTACATGCTTGGAAGACATCTGTTTGTGCTCATCATCTCAGGGTATGCAGGGAGCTAGATACAGCATGGGGGTTGAGGCATGTGGAGCATCAGGCACACCCATAAGCCAGTTGGAAATGTCCCCAGCAGCTGGTATGTGAGCCTCTTGGTGGTGTTTTTAGCAGACAGCAGGGTCTGCAGCCCTTTTGAAAATTTCCAAGTCCTGGATGGTAAGAGTCCTACAGATTTGCCAGTATCAGCCTTCCAGCCACTCATCCATCCTGACCCCCTACATATTTTTAAAAATATTTTTATATATTTGAGAGAGAGAGCGCACACAAGCAGAGGAAGAGGGAGAAGCAGACTCCCCACTGAGCAGGGAGCCTGACGCAGGGCTTGATCCCAGGACCCTGGGATTATGACCCGAGCTGAAGGCAGACGCTTAACTGACTGAGCCACCCAGGCGCCCCTCCCCTACATATTCTTAGAGAAGAAAGCAATGGGTCCCTTGTGCAGTGTCCTATACCACTGGCGAAGCCAGTGCTCAGTCACTTTGCTCTCTCTTTCCCTATGGAGGGAATCCCAGGCCAAACTGAGGGGGTCTCAACAATGAGGTGTGCTACTTTGAGGGAGGGGTGATGCAGGTGAAGTGAAACTGTTCTTTTTACTATCTGCAGTCTGCCTACTCTCAGTTTATTTGCTCCAGTTGTGTGCTGGAAATTCTCCCCTGGACTTCCCGAAAGCCATTCTCTTCCTTGGGTGCTTGTCCAAACTGGTGCACTGGGAGGAGATTTGAGTAGAAAAGTCTTATTCCACCTTCTTTGTAACATCACTCTTTTATTGACCTAGACGTAATTTAGAACTGTGTTGTTTAATCTGAGAGTA
The DNA here is from genome assembly GCF_002201575.2 of Neomonachus schauinslandi. NCBI lineage: Eukaryota > Metazoa > Chordata > Mammalia > Carnivora > Phocidae > Neomonachus > Neomonachus schauinslandi. The sequence continues at coordinate 206,210,146 of NC_058403.1, forward strand.
TTGGGGGTTTTCCAACTATCTTCCTATTATGGATTTCTAGATTAATACTATTGTGTTTGCAAGCATATTTTGTATGATTTCTTTTCTTTAAAATTTTTAAGCTTTGTTTTATGTCCCAGAATGTGGTCTATTTTGGTGAATGTCTCATGTGAACTTGAGAAGAATGTATATTCTGCTGTGTTTGAATGAAGTGTTGCATGGATTTCAATTATATCCCCTTGTTTGATGGTGCTATTTAATTCAACTATGCTTGTTATTCTGTAATTATTCCAAAGTTCTTGGATTTCTGTATTCTTTTTATTTCAGCTTGAAGGACCCTATTGACATCTTCTTTAGCTCACTGATTCCTCATACATTTCCACTGTATTGATGAGCCCCCCGGAGGAATTCATTTATGTTCTGTTCTTTTGGGTTTTTTAATTTCTTGTGTTTTCCTTTTGATTCTTAGAGTTTCTACCTCTTCTTACATTACTTATCTATTCTTGCATTTTATCCACTATTTCCATAGATCACAAGCATATTAATCATGGTTACTTTACATTTATGGTCTGATCATTGTAACATATTGCTACATCTGAATCAAGTTCTCTTGCTTGTCCTATTTCCTGAAAATGTATTTTTTAAATCAGTATGCCTTTTAACTTTTTGTTGAATGCTGGACGTGATGGACTGTGAAAAAGGAACTGAGGTAAATAGGCCTTTAGTGTGAGGGTTCATGTTTATCTGAGTAGGGTTTAGGCTGTGTTTACGATCTGTTGTGGCTGTCAGAGGCTAAAATATTCTCAGTTATCCTTGCTTTTATCACCCATGTTGTCCTTAGGGTTTATGGAGGTTTCTTAAACAAGTTCTGAAATGTATAGTTCTTTTTTTTTTTTTTAAAGATTTTATTTATTTATTTGAGAGAGAGAGAATGAGAGACAGAGAGCATGAGAGGGAGGAGGGTCAGAGGGAGAAGCAGACTCCCTGCCGAGCAGGGAGCCCGATGCGGGACTCAGTCCCGGGACTCCAGGATCATGACCTGAGCCGAAGGCAGTCGCTTAACCAACTGAGCCACCCAGGTGCTCCCTGAAATGTATAGTTCTTTTGGTTTATTCCAAACAGGAGTCTTCCTGATGTAGTGGAATGTTGTGGGTAGAGAGGAAGTGTTCTGTATCCTATGATCTGGTCTTAGTATTTTAACAAGCATGTGTCCTTGGACTGTGACCTTCTTTGGTATAATAGGAAAGATATTTGGTCTTTGTCCATGGTTCCCAGCCAAGACTTCCTAAAGCACTTGGACTTTCTGAATGATAAGGGTGACAGGAGCATCTTATGTTCTAATGAGGTAATTGTTTGCTGGCCCCTAGATAGCTTCAGGATGGGAGTTAGTCACCAGGAAGACTGAACTTGGATTGGAGGCTTAGAACTTTTAGCCCAGTCCCCAACCTCTGGGGAGTGGGGAGGAAGGAGTTGGAGATGGAGTTATTTGCCAACTGCCAATGATTTAGTCATTCATGCCTATGTAAGGAAACTCCATAAAACCCCCTAAACCTCAGGATTCAGGGGGATTCTAAGACACCAATGTGCTGGAAGTGTGTTGTATTTGGAGAAGGCATGGAGGTTCCTACCTCCTCCATGTACTTTGCCCTGTATGCCCCTTCCATTTGGCTGTTTCTGACTTGTATCTTTTATAATAAATCAATAATAATAGCATTTTATTAGTTCTAAAGTGTTTCTGTCAAATTAACAAACACAATCCAGGGAACCTTTGAATTTGTAGTTGGCCATGCAGAAATGTGTGTAGCCAGCTGCCTCTCCCCCATTTGTGGCTGGCATCCGACGTGGGGGCAGTTTTGTGGGACTGAGCCCTTAAACTGTGGAATATGATGTTAACTGTATTTTGTGTTAGAATTAAATAGAATTGTTGGGACACCTGGGTGACTCAGTTGGTTAAGCATCTGCCTTCAGCTCAGGTCATCATCGCAGGGCCCTGGGATCAAGCCCCGCATCGGGCTCCCTGCTCAGCGGGGAGCCTGCTTCTCCCTCTGCCTGCCTCTCCCCCTGCTTGTGCTTTTTCTCTCTCTCTGACAAATAAATAAAATCTTAAAAAAAAAGAATTAAATAGAATTTTAGGCCACCCTTACCCTTAGAGTTGGAGAGTTGGAGAACTGGTGTTTGGGAAACACACCATGTATTTGCTCTCAGTAGTTAGAGAAAAAAAACAAAAACCTCTCAACCTCACAAGTATTTCTAAGTGCCCCCTCCCCTCGACTTAGGTCAGGTAGGAAAGCTAAAGGGAACTCAGGTTGGCTGTTTCATCCCCCCACCTCCTCACCCCTGCTGTGTCAGGTAGGTTCTGGTAAAATCCCAGTCAGTCAGGCTCTTGAAAAGCAGATTATATTAAGGACAGGCCTTGTTAAAGAGAATGATATGGGCATATGTCAAAATGGCTATATTTCTGTCTCTCTTTCCAGTTCTGGAGACAGCAGTTTGCCCTGTGATTAATGCTTTCATAGTTCCGTGGTGTTGATTTTAAGTTTGTTAGCTTTTTTCCAGTGAGGATAGAAATGTCACTTCTAAGTTCCTTACATACCAGATGACAAACCAGAGGTCTCTGTTTTTTAATGTTTGCTGGCTGACAGCTTTAAAAAAAACTTTTTTTTTTTAAAGATTTTATTTATTTGCGAGAGAGAGAATGAGAGACAGAGAGCATGAGAGGGAGGAGGGTCAGAGGGAGAACCAGACTCCCTGCTGAGCAGGGAGCACAATGTGGGACTCGATCCGGGGACTCCAGGATCATGACCTGAGCCGAAGGCAGTTGCTTAACCAACAGAGCCACCCAGGTGCCCTGGCTGACAGCTTTAAAAGCCTCATTCCTCCTCCTTCTCCTTGTGCCCTGCATCTGAACAAGGTAACAGGAAAGCCTGCCTGCTCACTGCTTTGGTGCTGGCAAGAGATTCAACCCCGGGGGCGCCTGGGTGGCTCAGTCGTTAAGCGTCTGCCTTTGGCTCAGGTCATGATCCCAGGGTCCTGGGATCGAGTCCCACATCGGTCTCCCTGCTCGGCAGGAAGCCTGCTTCTCCCTCTCCCATTCCCCCTGCTTGTGTTACTGCTCTCGCTGTCTCTCTCTCTGTCAAATAAATGGGTGAGATCTTTAAAAAAAAAAAAAAAAAAAGAGATTCAACCCCGGGAAGCCCCTGCCCTTGTGCCCAAACTCTCACTCTAGACGGCCCCTGAACTTCAAGAAAGAACCTAGGCCGGGCTCCTTTCCTTGCTCTTTCTCTTCTTTTTCTTTCTTTAAAGATTTTATTTATTAATTGGGGGGGGGGGGGCAGAGGGAGAGGGAGAGTCTTAAGCAAACCCTATGTTGAGCGCAGAGCCCCACATGGGGCTCGATCTCATGACTCTGAGATCAGGACCTGAGCTGAAACCAAAAGTCAGCTGCTTAACTGACTGTGCCACCCAGGTGCCCCCTTTCCTTGCTCTTTCAAGGCATTTCCCACCTGCTTGGGAGGCCTGCCCTCCCTGGACACTTCCATTATCAACGTAATTAACCTTTTCATTTGTTCCTGGAAGGGATATGTTGTCAACCAAACCTAGAGTGGGGGCCCACCTGACTTTACCGGTGACCATAACAGTTATAGAGAGGGTAACATGGCATATATATTGTAATACACTTTGCTTAATTATTCTATTAATAAATACTCCAGATCTTTACATATCAATACATGCCACCCTTTGTTTTTTAAAAAAAGTAGGTATGAAGATGACTTTATCCAGGCAATTCTTTCTTTCTTTTTTTTTTAAGATTTTATTTATTTATTTATTTATTTATTTTAAAGATTTTATTTATTTATTTGAGAGAGAGAATGAGATAGAGAGAGCATGAGAGGGGGGAGGGTCAGAGGGAGAAGCAGACTCCCCGCTGAGCAGGGAGCCCGACGCGGGACTCGATCCCGGGACTCCAGGATCGTGACCTGAGCCGAAGGCAGTCGCCTAACCAACTGAGCCACCCAGGCGCCCTATTTATTTATTTGAGAGAGAGAATGAGAGAGAGAGAGAGAGCACATGAGAGGGGGGAGGGTCAGAGGGCGAAGCAGACTCCCTGCTGAGCAGGGAGCCCGATGTGGGACTCGACCCCAGGACTCCAGGATCATGACCTGAGCTGAAGGCAGTTGCTCAACCAACTGAGCCACCCAGGCGCCCCAGGCAATTCTTTTTAAATACAGTTGGATTTTAACCAATTTTGCCACCAAAATCATGAGTGAAAACTCAGATTGCCAAATTACAGAACAAACATACAAATTAAGTTCTTTTCAAACAGAATTTCTTAAGATTTTTATCATCAAATATATTGAGGAAAGAATAAACAAAATGTTTTGCCGTGGGATTTGCTAATAATATAAACATCCTTGCAGTCATCATCAAGATTCCTAACTGTGGGAAGTAGGCAGGGTCTCCTCATGTTCTGCTCCCTGGCTCACCTCTGTCCTGCCGCATAGATGACCGCTGTCCTGATACTTTGTTTATCCTCGATACCTTTACCATCTATCATTTTTCACTAAGCAGAGTTCTTTCAGCTTTCCTCCTTCAGCCTTTGAACAGGTAAGTATCAATGGAATTACACTGAAAGGTTTTCCAGTGGTTTTTTGCCTCCGTCTGTTTCTCACATGCGAGCACCTGAGGCTTCTGGGCTGGTCTAGGACTGTGGGCTTCAAACCTCCCACCAAGCCGAGTGGCCCAAGGCTTCGCGATTCTTTAAATACAAATGAGTGGGGTTGGGGGGCGTGGTGGGCAGACGACTCCCTGCTGGAAGATGGTCGAAGATCAAAATGGAACCAGACTCATCATGACCCTCGGTGAGGTCACTTTTGTCCGTGTTTGTGAAGAAGGGTCACGGACCTCGGAGAGAACAGGTCGCAGCCCACTGCCCAAGCAAGGTCGGCTCAAAGACGTGACCTCCGGCCTGCTGTCACTCAGGCAGGCGGGGGCGGGGCCGTGCGAACTGTCCAATCAGGGGAGTCGCCGGAACCGTACGTGCGGGCGACGCGCTGTGGACGGCGGGGACTGTGTGCCGTCGCTGCTGTCCGGCCGAGGTTCGCGTCCCCTCTCGCTGTCCTGAGAGGCTTCGGGAGCTTCCGCCACATCCTCTGTCGCCGTGGCCTCCGGCGGCCACGGCAGTCGTATGGTGGTTCGACCCGCTACCCCAGAAAGCGAGCAATGGTGAGTGTGCGGGGCCGGGAGTCGGGAAAGGGGGGCGGTGGGGCCGGCTGGAACCGGCCGTGGCGGGACCTGGCCTCCCCGCCGTGAACTCTGCGGACCCGAGGCCGCGGGTGGCGCGGCACGCAGCGCGGGGCCGGGCCGGCTGCCGGGACCGCCGGCGTCCTGTCCTGTCCCTGCGCGGCCGCGTCTCCCTTAGGTTGGGCGATGACCACGGGGAGGGTCACCAGGGGACAGTCATGCCTCGGTCTCCCGGGTTCGTGCGCGGGAGATGCTGTGGTCTGTGGGGTCCCCATTCCTCTCTCCCTGGGGTACCCGCTTTCTCCTCACTTTTCCAAACGTTTGGGGAGTAGGGTCTCAAAGCCGCGACCCTGTGCCCCCTGCCTAGCTCTTCATAGGACTGGCAATAAATGCCTAAATTTCCAGATCTTTCCCTGCATTTCGAAACGCCATCTTTCCTCTCCAGTTCATAACATCATTATTAACTATTTGTTCTCCATGATGCGTTTCAAATTACGCAGTACTTTATCATTTATCCACAGAGCCATGAATGGCTCTTTTGAAAGACTTCTTTTTTTGGGTATTTTACATGATTAGAAAGCAGAGAATAATCACCTGGAACTGTTTTTATGAAATCCTTGTGCCCCTCCCCCCAGGATCTTTCCTGGACACTGATGTCCTATCGGAAGTCCTTTGAGTGAGTGGGAGGTTCTTGAAAACTTTCCTGGGTGATCTGTCCTGTCAGCATTGCCCCTCCTTGCATTTGTCACCCTGAAAAGATTTATTCACTTGAGACTTAGCTTGGGGGATAGTATAAAGTATTTCCAAAAAGGCGAATTTCAGAAAAAAAAAATTGTTACTTTCTATTTGTTAAAATTTGTTCCCTTTTTTCTTCTAAGTGGGCATAGTGATATTCTTGAGGTACGTTCTTTCAGGTGATTTTAAATGGCATATCAGGGCCTAGACCTGTAACATTAAGTATTCCAATACAGTTGTTTACAAGTCAATTTCTTTTCTTGGAGATAATTGACATCTTCATTTTCTGGTAGTAAAAAGTTGGTTTTCTTGTTGAACTAGTAAAATTGCTTAAAATTTTCTTTCCTCCTTTACACATAAACACTGGGTGTGTGAGATTTTGCGGGATTCTTGAACCACTGGGTTTGTCATTTAAATTATCAATGGTGGTGCAAAGCACTGTGATTGGGGAGCAGAGGCCTGAGGCCAATGACTCCCAAGCTAAGGCCATTTTGAGCTGGCAAAGGCAAAGGGAGTTTCCTTAGGCCTAGGTGTTTTTACATGTTTGGGTTTTGCATCCATGACAGAGGTGCACTCAGTATAATCTGTGTTTTGAGAAGCTCTCTGAAAGTCCAGAGTTCTGTCTCCTGGACAAAATGTTTATGAATTTGGGAGTTCATTTTGGGTCACAACCTTAAACTGAATCTGCCTGAGAGTTTCCTCATGTGTAATACTGGAAACCTTGGGGAAGGGAGTTCCTGTAAGCTGCCGGGAGAGAGGGTGTGCGGGGCTCGCAGAGTTCATTCCTGCAGGTGCTCAGGTGTCCGTGCCCGCCCTCGTTCACCAGAGGCTGACCCACTGTGGAGGTGCTGTCTCAACTGGGAATGTCTGGAGCCCGGCTTGGGAGTGTGTGTAATTTCTGAATATGGGTTTTCCTTCTTAACTCTGGGTAAGCAGGCTGCTTATCTGAGCTGATTTGAATGTTTGCATTTCTTTCCTTGGCATTCTTTTTTATCTGTTGAATATTCCAGTCTTTTCAGTCTAGTTTCCCTTAGTAGTTTGCAGTTTTATTTGCTGTCTGAATGGGTAAGATTTTTTATTTCTTGGGCTTTGAAGATGTAAGTTGAGAAAAATGTGTGAGGCAAGAAAATCTTGAAACCAAACGGAATTTTTATTCCTTTTAGGCAACAATCTCAAGCTGTGAGATGGGCATATTGAAGTTCTCGGGCACATTTTTCATTTTTATTGTTTTTTTTTAATATAAAGATTTTATTTTTAGGAAATCTCTACACTCAATGTGGGACTTGAACTTACAACCCCGAGATCAAGAGTCGCATGCTCTACTGACTGAGCCCACTGGGCGCCCCTCTTTTTTCATATATAGAGTAGTTTTTTGTATGTGCATGTCTCCAGGGAACTTTGACATTTAAAAGTCTATACTATTTTTTAAGGCAAATGAATTTCTGTTTTAATTGATGTCAGAAAAACTGCCCAAGCTTATGTAAATCTTTAAAAGTCCTAGTAGGTTTCAGGGTTTAAATGCAGCCCCCTGGGGCTCCTGGGTGGCTCAGTAGTTAAGCATCTGCCTTCGGCTCAGGTCATGATCCCAGGGTCCTGGGATCGAGCCCCGCATTGGGCTCCCTGCTCGGCGGGAAGCCTGCTTTTCCCTCTCCCACTCCCCCTGCTTGTGTTCCCTCTCTTGCTGTCTCTCTCGCTGTCAAATAAATAAAATAAAATATTTTAAAATGAATGAATGAATGAATGAATGCAGCCCCCTAATGCAGTGCAACATGCTATTCATTCCTGACAATATTCTTAGTGTGAAATATAGTGGAGGGACAAACTATGATTTCCCTTGTCCCTTTAGTTAGTTGAAATTTTTCATTTTTTATGGGTTGCAGTTTTATACCCATTAGTGCTTAAGGAATTAAATCTTAGAATGACTTCCTATGTAAAAATTTAAATTAATTTAAAATTAAATTTAAAGTAGCAAAAGTTGAAAACACTATTAAGCAGTAAAATATATTGTATATAAGTTTGCTTCTTCTATATTAATTGCATGCTAAGGATTACAATTCATAAGAAACTAGTAGACTTCAGAAAAAAATTTTAAGATATGAAATGACGAGAGTTCAGGTTTTTGTTAGAGCATTTTGTTTACAGAAAAACTGATCACAAAGTACAGAGTTCCCACCTGACCCCTTTGCATCCACAGTTTGGAGTATTTTTTACATCTCCTGTTACTGTGGTATGTTTGTTACAATTGATGGACCAGTAGTCATGCATCGAAGTCTGCTGTTTATGTGGATGTAGACATTTAGTGTTATATACAATCAATGGGTTTTGGCAAAGGTATAATGACAGGTGTCCATCATTTCCTTTTTTTTAAGATTTATTTATTTTGGAGAGAGAGTGCGTGCGTGTGTGGGGGGAGGTGGGGTGAAGGGGAGGGAAGAGAGAATCTCAAGCAGACTCCGTGCTGAGCATGGAGCCCAGTGCTGGGCTCCCTCCCAGGACCCTGAGATCACGACCTGAACGAAACTAAGAGTTGAATGCTTTACCAACTGCTGCACCCAGGCACCCCTGTGTTCATCATTTCGACATCATATAGAATAGTCTCTCCTTTTCCTAAAAATATCTTGTGTTCCACCTGTTTAATAATCAGCCTTCCCTCCAACACCCCTGTCTTTCACCAAAAGATCTTCTTAGTGGCTAATAGTTTTGTCTCTTCCAGAATGTCATATACTTGAAAACAATGTATTTAGCCTTGTCAGAGTGTCTTCTTTTACTTAATATGCTTTCAAGTTGCCTCCTTGTCTTTTGTTGGCTTTATCCTTCATTTCTTTTTATCACTAAACAATATTTATCAGATACATATACAACAGGTTGTTTATTCATTCTACTCTTGAAGGATATTTTGCTAAACTCTTGGCAGTTATGAATAAAACATCCATAAACATTCATTTGCATGTTTCTGTGTGAGTACAGAGTTTCGGTTCATTTGGGTAAATACCGAGTATGATCACTAGATCCTCTGGTAAGAGTATGTTTAGTTTTATAAGAAACTGACTGTCTTCCAAAGTAGGCATACTATTTTCCATTCCTAGCAACAATGAATGAGGATTCCTGTAGGTTTACATCCTCACCAGTATTTGGTGTTCTGACTGTTTTGAATTGTGTCCATTGTAGTGTCTAGTGATATCCATTTATGTTCTTTTTTTTTTTTTTTAAAGACTTCACCTATTTATTCATGACAGACAGAGAGAGAGAGAGAGAGAGGCAGAGCGAGAAGCAGGCTCCCAAGGAGCAGGGAGCCCGATGCGGGACTCGATCCCAGGACCCTGGGATCACGACCTGAGTCGAAGGCAGACGCCCAACCATCTGAGCCACCCAGGCGCCCTCCATTTATGTTCTATTTATAATTCCCTAATGATACTTGAAGTTAAACAACTTTTCATATGCTTATTTGCAGTCTGTATTATCTTTGGTGATACGTGTTCAAATCATTTGCCCATTTTTAATTGGATTGTTTGTCTTAGTTTTAAGAATTCTTTGGACATTTTGTGTGTCCTTTATCAGATAACTGTTCTGCAAAGATTTTATTTATTTGAGTTAGAGCGAGCGAGAGAGAGAGAGCACAAGCAGGGGGAGCATTAGAGGAAGAGGGAGAAGCAGGCTCTCCACTGAGCAGGGAACCCAATGCGGGGCTCGATCCCAGGACCCTGGATCATGACCTGAGCCGAAGGCAGATGCTTAACCGACTAAGCCACCCAGGCGCCCCGTGACTGTTCATTTTCTTACCACTCTCTTTTGTAGAACAGGGTTTTTATTTTAATGAAATGAAGCTTCCCATTATTTTTCTTTCATGGATCTTGCTTTTGGTGTTGTATCTTAAAATTCATCAGGGGGCACCTGGGTGGCTCAATTGGTTAAGCAACTGCCTTCGGCTCAGGTCATGATCCTGGAGTCCCGGGATCGAGTCCCGCATCGGGCTCCCTGCTCGGCGGGGAGTCTGCTTCTCCCTCTGACCGTCCCCCCTCTCATGTGCTCGCTCTCATTCTCTCTCTCTCAGATAAATAAATAAAAAATCTTAAAAAAAAAAAATTCATCAGTTAACCCAGGATCATCTCCTATGTTATATTTTTGGAGTTGTTTTTTTTTTTAAAGATTTTATTTATTTATCTGACAGAGAGACAGCGAGAGAGGGAACACAAACAGGGGGAGGGGGAGAGGGAGAAGCAGGTTTCCGCTGAGCAGGGAGCCTGATGTGGGGCTTGATCCCAGGACCCTGGGATCGCGACTCAAGCCGAAGGCAGACGCCTAACGACTGAGCCACCCAGGCGCCCCATATTTTAGGAGTTTTTAACTTTAGATTTACTATATATTTTTGGTTAAGTTTTGGGAGAGGTGTTAAGGTCAGTGTCTAAATTCATTTTTTGTTTTTTTTGGTTTATCTTTTGCATGTGGATATCCACTCTTTCTAGAAAAGACTTTTTCTCAGGGAGCCTGGGTGGCTAAGTCAGTTAAGTGTCCAGCTCTTAATTTCGGCTCAGGTCATGGTCTCAGGGTCATGGGATTGATCCCCACGTTGGGCTCCACACTCCGCCAGAGCCTGCTTCAGGTTATCTTTCTCCCTCTCCCTGTGCCCTCAAACCCCCGCTCATGCATGCGCTCTTCTCTCAAAATCTTTTTTATTTTTTTTTATTATTTATTTTTTTTAAAGATTTTATTTATTTATTTGACAGAGAGAGCAACAGCAGGAACACAAGCAGGGGGAGTGGGAGTGGGAGAGGGAGAAGCAGGCTTCCCGCCAAGCAGGGAGCCCAATGCGGGGCTTGATCCCGGGACCCTGGGATCATGACCTGAGCTGAAGGCAGACGCTTAACGACTGAGCCACCCAGGCGCCCCCTCAAAATCTTTTTTAAAAAAAGACTTTTTCTCGGGTACCTGGGTGGCTCAGTTGGTTAAGCGACTGCCTTCAGCTCAGGTCATGATCCTGGAGTCCCAGGATCGAGTCCCGCATCGGGCTCCCTGCTCAGCGGGGAGTCTGCTTCTCCCTCTGACCCTCCCCTCCCTCATGTGCTCTCTCTCTCTCTCATTCTCTCTCTCAAATAAATAAAATCTTTAAAATAAAAATAAAAAAGACTTTATGAATTGCCTTTTTGTCCTTTGTCAAAGGTCAGTTGACTACATTTGTGTGGGTCTATTGGAAAGCAGTTGACTTCTGCATCCTTCAACCTTGCTATGCTGTTATTAATTTTCAGAGTGATCTCTGAAATTGTTGGGGAATCTATCAGATATTCTACATAGAAAACCATGTGTTATGTAACTCACAGGTTTATTTTTTGCTTCCCAATCTATATAACTTTTATTTCCTTTTGTTATCTACTGCATTAGCTAGGTCTTCCAGGACAATAAAGAATAGGAGTGATGAGAAGAGACTTCTTACCTTGTTCTTTATCTTACCAGAAAAGCAACTGTCTCTCACCATTAATATGTTAACTACAATTTTCACGTAGATGTTCTTTTCCAGAAATAGGAACTCCTCCTCTCTATTCCTAGTGTGTTACCATAAGTGTGTGTTGGGTTTTATCAAATGTTTTTTTCATTTTCACCTCCTTTTATTCCTCATATTAGTAATCTCTGTCTTTTCTCACTTAGATTGACTAGTCATTTACCAATTCCATTAATCATTTCAAAGAACTAGCTTTTGGTTTTCTTTATATTGTCTCTTAATTTCCTGTAATTTTTAATGTCTTTGGTAAGTCTTACCATTTTATTTTCCTTATTTTTATTGAGATATAATTGACATGTAACATTAGTTTCAGGTGTACAACATAATGGCTTGGTATTTGTATATATTGTGAAATATTTCCACAATAAGTCTGGTTAACATCCTTCATTGTACATAGTTACAGTTTCTTTACTTATCATAGATATTTAAGATCTACTTAGCAACTTTCAAATATTCAGTATTACAGTATTATGAGCTGTAGTCACCATGTTGTATGCTGCATCCCCATGACTTACTTATTTTGAATAAGTAACATATTTTGAATAAGAGAGTGTTATGCCTCCAGAGTCTTTCTTAAGATTGTTTTGACTACTTACTTATTTTATAACTGAAAGTTTGTACCTTTTGACCTCCCTTCACCCATTTTCCCCACCCTTCACCTCTGGCAGCCAACAATTTGTTTTCTGTATGAGTTTGGGTTTTTGTTTTATTTATTTACTTATTTATTTTTGGATTTATTTAGAATGTGTGCATGCACGATGGGGAGGGGCAAAGGGAGAGAGAGTCTCAGCAGACTCTGCCTAAGTGGGGAGCCTGATGTGGGTCTTGATCTCACGACCCTGAGATCATGACCGGAGCTGAAACCAAGAGTGGGATGCTTAACCGACTGTGCCACCGGGCACCCCTGTGTTTTTGTTTTTAGATTCTACATATAAGTGGGATCATACAGTATTTGTTGTTCTCTCTGACTTATTCCACTTAGCATAATGTTCTCAAAGTCTGTCTAGGTGTTAATGGTAAGATTTTGGGACGCCTGGGTGGCTCAGTCAGGTGAGCCCCCGACTCGATTTTGGCTCAGGTCGTGAGATTGAGCCCCTGTGGAGCCTGCTTAAGAGTCTCTGTCTCCCCCTGCCCCTCCCTGCTGTCTTTCTCCCTTTCAAAAAAAGGGGCAATATTTTATTCTTTTTTATGGCTGAATAATATTGTATTAATATTTATCAGTTTGTCCATTGGTGAACACTTGTTTCTGTATCTTGGCTATTGTAAATAATCGTGACTATAGGCTGCATGTATTTTTTCCAGTTAATTTTTTTCCAATAAATACCCAGAAGTGGTATTGTTGGATCACATGGTCATTGTATTTTTAATTTTTTAAGGACTCTCCATACTGTGTCCATAGTGGCTGCACCAATTTACATTCCCAATTACAGTGCACAAAGGTTCCGTACATCCTCACCAACACTTGTTATTTGTCTTTTTGATACTGGCCGTTCTGTCAAGTGTGAGGTGATATCTCACTGTGGTATTGATTTGCATTTCCCTGATGATTACCCATGTTGAGCACCTTTTCACATACCTGTTGTCCATCTGTATGTGTTCTGTGGATAAATGTCTATTTAGATCCTCCGCCCATTTTATATTTTAATTGGATTCTTTTTTGCTGTTGAGTTTTATGAGTTCTTTATGTGTTTTGGATATAACCCCTTGGATATAACCAGAGATACGATTTGTAAATATTTTCTCCCATTGAATAGGTTGCCTTTTTATTATATTGATGATTTCCTTTGCAATGCAGAAGATTTTTAGTTTGATACAGACCCACTTGTTGATTTTTGCTCCTGTTGCCAGATCTAAAAAGTCATCTTTAAGATTGATGTCAAGGGGCTTACCACCTCTTTTCTTCTAGGAATTTTATGGAGTCATGTCTTACACTCAAGTCTTTAATCCATTTTGAATTGATTTTTTTATATGGTGTAAGAAAGTGGTCCAGTTTTCCCAGCACCATTTATTGAAGAGACTGTCCTTCCTCCCATTGTATGTTTCCTTTGTTGTAAATTAATTGACCACGGAGTGTGGGTTTATTTCTGTATTCTCTGTTCTATTCCACTGATCTGTATGTCTGTTTTTATGCCAATGCCTTACTGTTTTGATTGCTATGGCTTTGTAACACATTTTGAATAAGAGAGTGTTATGCCTCCAGATTCATTCTTAAGATTGCTTGACTACTCAGTCTTTGTGGTTCCATGCAAATTATAGGATTGTTCTGTTTCTGTGGAAATGCCACTGAAATTTTGATAGGGATTGCATTGAATCTGTAAATTGCTTTAGATAGTATGGATATTTTAACAGTAGTAATTCTTTCAGTCCATTGAGCATGGAATATATTTGCATTTATTTTGTGTCATCTTCAATTTCTTTAATCAGTGTCTTACAGTTTTCAGTATGTAGGCCTTTCACTTTTTTAATTAATTTTATTCCTGTTTTGTTTTTGATGCAATTTTAAGTGGACTATTTTTATCTGTCTGTCTGTCTGAGAGAGAGAGCACATGAGCACAATCGGGTGGGGGGAGCAGCAGACAGAGGGAGAAGCAGACCCCCCGCCGAGCAGGGAGCCCGATGCGGGACTCGATCCCGGGACCCCGGGATCATGACCTGAGCTGAAGGCAGGCGCTTAATGACTGAGCCACCCAGGCGCCTCTCATTTAACTTTGTCTATGAGGGTTGTTTTTATTTTTATTTTATTTTTATTTTTAATTTTTTTTTAAAGATTTTTATTTATTCATTTAAGACAAAGAGATACAGAGAGAGAGAGAGAGCACAAGCCAGGGGAGCAGCAGAGGGAGAGTGAGAAGCAGGCTCCCCGCTGAGCAAGGAGCCCGATGCGGGACTCGATCCCGGGACCCCGGGATCATGACCTGAGCTGAAGGCAGGCGCTTAACCGACACAGCCACCCAGGTGTCCCCTGGACTATTTTTTAAATTTTATTCAGTTTTTTAATTCCAGTATAGTTAACCCACCTTTAAAAATTGTTTATTAAGGTGGACTGTTTTCTTAATTTCTCTTTCTGATAGTTGCTTATTAGTGCAAAGAAATGTAACCAAACAATTTTTTGGTGGAGTCTTTAGGGTTTTCTATATACAGACAGTTCCCAACTTAATGATTCAACTCGAGATTTTTTGACTTTTTGATGGTGCAAAAGCAATACACATTCAGTAGAAACCATACTCTGAATTTTTATTTTTCCGTTCTCAGTATGCGGGACAAGATTCTCTTGTGATGCTAGGGGGCACTAGCAGCCAACGTAGTGTCCGGTTGGCTACACAGTCATGAGGGTAGATGACCGTTACAGTTAAAACCCTTCTGTCCCTATACAACCGTTCTGGGTTTTTTTTGTTAAAGATTTTTGTTTACTTATGTCAGAGAGAGAGAGCACAAGCAAGGGGAGCAGGAGAGGGAGAAGCAGACTCCCCGCTGAGCAGGGAGCCTGATGTGGGACTTGATCCCAGGATCCTGGGATCATGACCTGAGCCGAAGGCAGACGCTTAACCCACTGAGTCACCCAGGTGCCCCAACCGTTCTGTTTTTTTACTTTCAGTATGGTATTTAATAAACTACATGAGATATTCAACACTTTGTTAAAAATAGGCCTCGTGGGGTGCCTGGATGGCTCAGTCAGTTTATTTCGGCTCAGGTAATGATCTCAGGGTCATGGGATTGAGCCCTGTGTAGGGCTTCTCGCTCAGCAGGGAGTCTGCTGGAGATTCTCTCTCTCGCCCCCCCCCCCCCCTCTCCCTTTTAAAAGACTTTTTAAAAAACAGTCTTTGGGGGCGCCTGGGTGGCTCAGTTGTTAAGCATCTGCCTTTGGCTCAGGTCATGATCCCAGGGTCCTGGGATCGAGCCCCGCATCGGGCTCCCTGCTCCGTGGGAGGCCTGCTTCTCCCTCTCCCACTCCTCTGCTTGTGTTCCTGCTCTCGCTATCTCTCTCTCTGTTAAATAAATAAATAAATAAAAATCTTAAAAAAAAAAAATAGAAAACAGTCTTTGTGTTAGATGATTATACCCAACTATAGGCTAATATAAGTGTTCTGAGTACAATTAAGGTAGGTTAGGCTAAGCTTGGATGTTCAGTAAGTTAGGTGTATTAAATACATTTTCAGTTTTTAAAAAAATTTTTATTTATTCATTTGAGAGAGAGAGCATGAGCGGGGGGTGGGGGGGGCGGGAGGCGGAGGGAGCATGCTCCCCACTGAGCCAGGAGCTCAACGCGGGACTTTATCCCAGAACCCTGAGATCATGACCTGAGCTGAAGGCAGATGCTTAACTATCTGAGCCACCCAGGTCCCCCTACGTTTTCAATTTAGAGATATTTCCAATTTATGATGTTATCAGTACATAACACAATAATAAGTTGAGGAAGATCTGTAGAATATCATGTCATCTACAAATAGACCATTTTACCTTGTTTTTTTCTAATCTGGGTGCCATTTTACTGTTTCTTGCCTAATTGCCCTGGCTAGAACTTCCAGTTTTATGTAGTGGGCAATCTTCTCTTGTTCCTGATCTTAGCAGAGAAACTTTCACCTTTTCAGCATTGAGTATGAGGTTATCTGTGGGCTTGTCTTATATGGCCTTTATTATGTTAAGGTACTTTCTCTGTATACCCACTTTGTTGAGAGTTTTTATCATAAATGGATGTTGAACTTTGCCATATGCCTTTTCTGCATCTATTGAGATAATCATGATTTTTAATCTTCATTTTGTTAATATGGTTTATCACATTGATTTGTAGATACTGAACCATACTTGCATCATGGAATAAATCCCACTTGATCATGGTACATGATCTTTTTAGTGTGTTGTTGGACTCACTTTGGTAGTATTTTATTGAGGACTTTTCTAGCTTATGTTCATCTGGGATATTGGATTGTAATGTTCTTATGGCATCTTTGTCTGGTTTTGGTATCAGGGTAACACTGGCCTCATAAAATTAGTTTAGAAGTGTTCCCTCCTGTTTTTTAGTAAGAGTTTGAGAAGGATTTGGTATTACTTTTTCTCTGAATGTTTGGTGGAGTTTACCAGTGAAGCCATCTGGTCCTGGACTTCTGTTTGTTGGGATGTTTTTGATTACTGGTTGACTCTCTTTACTAGTAATCAGTCTGTTCAGATTTTCCAGCTTCTTCATAATTCAGTCTTGATATGTATTTTGTTTCTAAGAGTTTATCCCTGTCTTCTAGGTTGTCCAATTTTTTGGTGTATAATTGTTCATAGTAGTCTCTTATGACCCTTCTTTGTATTTCTCTTGTACCAGTTGTAATGTCTCCTTCTTCATTTCTGATTTTATATATTTGAGTCCTCTTTTTTTCTTGGTGACTCTAAAGGTCTGTCCATTTTCTTTATCTTATCAGAAAACCAACTCTTAGTTTCACTGATTTTTTTTTCTATTGTCTTTTTAATTTGTATTTTATTTATTTCCTCTTTGATCTTTGTTATTTCTTTCCTTCTAACTTTGGACTTCCTTTTTTCTTTTCTAGTTCCTTGAGGTATAAAGTTGGGTTTATTTGAGATCTTTCTTGATGTAAGCATTTATTGCTATGAACTTCCTTCTTGGAACTGCTTTTGCTGCATCTCATAAGTTTGGGTATGTAGTGTTACCATTTTCATTTGTCTCAAGGTATTTTTTTACTTCTCAGTTGATTTTTTTTCACATTGGTTGTTTAGTAGCATGTTATTTCATCCACACCTATTTGTGAATGGTCCAGTTTTCTCCTTGCAGTTGATTTCTAGGCCTACCATTATGGTTGGAAAAGATGCTTGATACGACTTTAATCTTCTTAAGTTTATTAAGACTTGTTTTGTGGCCTAATATATGATCTCTTGTGGAGAATGTTCTGTGTGCACTTAAGAATGTGTATTTTGTGTATTCTGTTGCTTTTAGATGGAATGTCTGTTAAGTCCATCTGGTTTAATGTGTCATTTAAATTCAGTGTTTCCTTATTGATTTTTTTGTCTGGATGATATATCCACTGATGAAAATAGGATATTAAAGTCCCCCACTATTATTGTATTGCTGTTTCTCCCTTTAGGTCTGTTCATATTTGCTTTATATATTTAGGTGCTCCTATTTTGAGTATATAAACATTCACAAATATTATATCCTCCTAATGGGATTCACCCCTTTATTATTATATAATGACCTCCTTTGTTTCTTATTACAGTCTTTGTCTTAAAGCCTATTTTGTGTCATACAAAATAGCTAGTTTTATTTTGGTTTTATTTATTTATTTTTTAAGATTTTATTTATTTATTTGACAGAGAGGTAGCGAGAGCAGGAACACAAGCAGGGGGAGCGCGGTAGAAGGAGAAGCAGGCTCCCCACTGAGCAGGGAGCCCAGGACTCTGGGATCATGACCTGAGCCGAAGGCAGACGCTTAACAACTGAGCCACCCAGGCACCCTATTTTGGTTTTCATTTGAATGGAATATGTTTTCCATCCTGTCACTTTGAATCTGTATGTCACTTTGAATCTGTAGGTCTTTACACCTCAGGTCTTTTGTAAGCAGTATAGATTTTTATTATTTTTTTAAAGATTTTATATATTTATTTGAGAGAGTGTGTGCCGACACAATCAGGGGAGAAGGAGAAGCATGCTCCCCACCAAGTAGGGAGCCCGATGTGGGGCTCGATTCCAGGACTCTGGGATCATGACCCGAGCCAAAGGCAGCCGTTCATCCGACTGAGCCACCCAGGTGCCCCAGCAGTATAGATTTTTAAAAGTACATTCAGCCACTCTGTGTCTTTTGATTGGAGAATTTAGTCCATTAACATTTTAAAGTAATTATTGGTAGGTATGTACTAATTGCCATTTTGTTCACTGTTTTCTGGCTGTTTTGTAATTTGTTCTTGGTTTCTTCTTTTGTGATTGATAATTTTCTGTAGGAATATGTTTAGATTCCTTTCTCTTTTGTGTGTCTACTATAGGTCTTTGTGATTACCATGAGGTTACTACTAGAAAGCTTATATTTATAACAATCTATTTTAAGTTGATAACAATTTGAGTGCATTCTAAAACTACATTTTTATCCCCCCCACCCCGTTTTATGTTTTTGATATCACAGTTTACATCTTTGTGTCTCAGTTAACAAGTTAGTGAAGTTATTTTCATACTTTTGTCTTTTAACCTCAACTTTCATATGATTAACTCACCACCTTCCTGGGGATGGGTATTAAGGAGGGCACGTACTGCATGGAGCACTGGGTGTTATAAAAAAAACAATGAATCATGGATCACTTCATCAAAAACTAATGTATGGTGACTAACAAAGTAAAATTAAAAACAAAACAAAAAAAACTCACCACCTTTACATTAATCTGAATTTTACTATATATTTGCCTTTAACAGTATAATTTGTACTTTCATATTTTCCTGTTACTAATTAGCATCCTTTCATTTCAACTTAAAGAAGTTCCTTTTACATGGCTTGCAAGGCCAGTCTACTGGTGATGAACTCCTTTAGCTTTTTTTTTTTTTTAATATATTTTTTTTTAAGATTATTTATTTATTTATTTGAGACAGAGAGAATGAGAGACAGAGAGCATGAGAGGGAGGAGGGTCAGAGGGAGAAGCAGACTCCCTGCCGAGCAGGGAGCCCGATGCGGGACTCGACCCTGGGACTCCAGGATCATGACCTGAGCCGAAGGCAGTCGCTTAACCAACTGAGCCACCCAGGCGCCCCTGAACTCCTTTAGCTTTTGCTTCGTTGGGAAACTCTTTTTTCTCCAATTCTGAAAGACAGCTTTATGAGTTGAGTTTTCTTGATTAGCATTTTTTTTCTTTTTTTAAAAAGATTTTATTTATTTATTTGTCAGAGGGAGAGAACGAGTGAGCACAAGCAGGAGGAGTGGCAGGCAGAGGGAGAAGCAGGCTCCCTGCTGAGCAAGGAGACCGATACGGGGCTGGATCCCAGAACCCTGGGATCATGACCTGGGCCGAAGGCAGATGCTTAACCAACTGAGCCACCCAGACGTCCCTAGCAGTTTTTTTTTTATTATGTTAGTCACCATTCATTACATCATTAGTTTTAGATGTAGTGTTCCATGATTCATTGTTTGCCTATAACACCCAGTGCTCCATTCAGTATGTGCCCTCTTTAATACCCATCACCATGCTAACCCTTCCCCCCCCCACCTCCCCTCTAAAACCATCAGTTTGTTTCTCAGAGTCCATAGTCTCTCATGGTTCGTCTCCCCCTCTGATATCCCCCCCTTCATTTTTCCCTTTCTACTTTTTTTTTTTTTAACATATAATGTATTATTTGTTTCAGAGGTAAAGGTCTGTGATTCATCAGTCTTACACAATTCACAGCACTCACCATAGCACATACCCTCCCCAGTGTCCGTCACCCAGCCCCCCATCCCTCCCAACCCCCACCACGCCAGCAACCCTCAGTTTTTTCCCTGAGATTAAGAATTCCTCATATTGGGCGCCTGGGTGGCTCAGTTGGTTGAGCGACTGCCTTCGGCTCAGGTCATGATCCTGGAGTCCCGGGATCAAGTCCCACATCGGGCTCCCTGCTCAGCAGGGAGTCTGCTTCTCCCTCTGACCCTCCCCCCTCTCATGTGCTCTCTCATTCTCTCAAATAAATAAATAAAATCTTTAAAAAAAAAAATTCCTCATATCAGTGAGACCATATGATACTTGTCTTTCTCTGATTGACTTATTTTGCTTAGCATAATACCCTCTAGTGCCATCCACGTGGTTGCAAACGGCAAGACTTCGTGTTTTTTGATGGCCCTAGCAGTTTCTGCCCCCCCCCCCCCCCCCCCCTTTGGATATATCACAGCACTCCTTTCTAGCCTGCAAAGTTTTTGCTGAAAAATCTGATTATCTTATGGGAGTTCCCTTGTACATAAGTTTTTTTTTTTTCTCTTGCTGGTTTAAGAGCCTCTCCTTGTCTTCAGCTTTGACATTATAATGCTTCTTGGTGTAAGTCTCATTGGGTTCTGGGATTCCTGGATCTTGATGTTTGTTTCCTTCTCCAGGTTAGGTACGTTTCCGGCCATTATTAAAGTTACGTTTTCTGCTCCTTTCTCTCCTCTTTGGGAGTTCAGTAATGCAGACGTTGGTCAGCTTGATGTAGTCACATAACTCCCTTAAGCTGTCTTCACTCTTTTTCATTCTTTTTTCTTTTTGCTCTTCTGATTGGGTAAGTTCTGCCCTGTCTTCATTTTTCAATTCAGTTATTCTTCAGCTCTATGATTTCTGTTTGGTACTTTGTTTTCTGTTTGTTGAAATTCTCACTTTTTTCATCCATTCTTCTCCTGAGCAAGGTGAGCATTTTTATCACTGTTATTTTGAACTCTTTATCAGATAAATCACCTGTCTCCTTTTCATTAAGGTCTTTTTCTAAGGTTTTATATTTTGCTTTTTTTGGGAATATATTATTCTGTTTCTTTGGTTTCCTTGACACTGTTGGGTTTTATTTTTATTTTTATTTTTTTAAAGATTTTATTTATTTATTTGACAGAGAGAGACACAGCGAGAGAGGGAACACAAGCAGGGGGAGTGGGAGAGGGAGAAGCAGGCTTCCTGCAAGCAGGGAGTCTGATGTGGGGCTCGATCCCAGGACCCTGGGACCATGACCCGAGCCGAAGGCAGACGCCCAACGACTGAGCCACCCGGGTGCCCCGACACTGTTGGGTTTTATGTGTTAGATAAAACAGGCACCTCTCCCAGTCTTGAAGGAATGACCTCATGGAAGAGAGCCCTTTATTGTCTCTCAAACCTTTGTGATTGTCCAAGAAGGCTATTTTTAGTTGCTCCCAGTGATTGAGGCAGTGCCCCCAAGAGGAGGATCTCAGGCAGCACCTAGATTCAGGCTGATTAGAAGGCAGACCCTCGGGCAGCAGCTTTTAAAGTTTGCAACATAACCTCTTTCAGGTGAAGACTGGGAGGTGAACATTTCTGCCTGCTTCCTCTGCTCTGAGCCCTGGGTAATAACCAGTTAGGAATGGTTTCTTTCTTTGGTACCATCCCATTGAGTACAAGCCCTGCTGGCCACCAAAGGCAGGATATTAAGGGACTCCAGGGCATGTGTACGAGCTCTTATGTTAGAGATTCGTATGGCACGGGGGGCCTGAGGCAGGGCAGAGGAAGCATGTAAAGATGGTGCCCACTTGTTAGAAGATGGAGAAGAGACAGTGAAGTATGCCTCAAACTGAGAAGGCACTTTGAGACCAAAAACAAAACAGGCCACTTCATACAGTTTACAGTTTTATTCAGGCTAACTTATTGATGCGAGAGTGGGCAGAGGATGGTCCAGGCCGCTGCAGAGTTATTCTCAAGTCCAGGCCTCAGTCCACAGATTTTCTAGAGGAAGGGGACACACAGGAGGACACTGCAGTGAGGTCAGAGAGCGTGCACGCCCCTAATGGACAGCTGGCCTTTAATCGGATCTTGTGGCATCACCTGTGATTGATGGAAGGCCAAAACAAGCGTCCCCTCATTCCAGCCATGGTGGGCATTCCTTACGTGTGTGTATTGACCTCCGAGGGGCCAGGAACAGGAAGGCCCAGGCAAAGTCACTGAGCGAACCTGGACAGGGTCGGAGGCCCGTATTGTCAGCACTCCTGCACCGCTGTCCCCCCCCCCGCCCCCCTGATCTCCGGAGAGGATGTAGGCTGGGTCCTCGGTGTGTGTTTAATTAGAAGCTCACCCCTCAGACGACAGCTATGAAGATAAACTAATAGGCCTCTCTGACAGAGACTGGGTGCCTCGGTCTGTTGCCTCTTTGCTGTGCCCTGAGAATGGTGGTAGCCAGTTAAGAACTCTTTCTCCAGGGGCACCTGGGTGGCTCAGTCGGTTAAGCCGCTGCCTTAGGCTCAGGTCATGATCCCAGGGTCCTGGGATCGAGCCCCACATCGGGCTCCCTGCTCAGCGGGAGCCTGCTTCTCCCTCTGCCTCTGCCTGTCTCTCTGCCTACTTGTTCTCTCTGTCAAATAAATAAATAAAATCTTTAAAAAAAAAAAAAAAAAAGAACTCTTTCTCCATTTGTTACAGTCTTGTGGGACGCACGGGCGTAAGCTCCACTGACTGCCAGAGCCAAGCAATCTAGAGGTGTTCCCTGGGCAGCAAAAATTTTCTGCAAAAATCAAGAGTGTCAGGCCAGGGCGCGTGCTCCTGGGAGATACTGGAGAGCTGCAGTGAGGCAGAGGGAGAGCACACAAATTGTCTGTTTTTGGAGAACATTTCAGTAAGCCCCTAGATGTATGTTAAAATTAGATGCCTGCCTTTCAAGCTAACACTTTAAGATTAGCAAGCAAGCCTCGTTTGTTTTTTGTTTTGGGGGGTTTTTTTGGTTTGTTTTTTAAATAGAGCAGGGAGGGGCAGAAGGAAAGGGAGAAAGAGAATCATAAGCAGGCTCCATGCCCATCTCACGACTTGAGGTGAAATCAAGAGTCAGACGCTTAACTGAACGAGCCACCCTGGCACCCCTCAAACAAGCCACTTCAACAGAAAGTCTGGGTGCTTTGCAGTCAGATGCCTCTATGCTGGGTCCTGGGCTGGGTGAGTCTGCACATGTGAGCCTTTTAAGAACTGTTTCAGTTCGCTATAGCCTTCTTAGTCCCATGGATGCAGGCTTCGTTGGCTTTCAAAGGTAGATGTTTGGGGGCTCATCTTCAAGTTCAGGTCTTAAGAGTAGGGGGTACCAGACGTGGGGTTCAGAACCTTCACTCCTCAGGGAGAAGCTTGGGATTTTGAGTTCCCTCCTGATTGTGGGTTGCTGCACCAGGGGTGGGGTTTATGGCAAGATTGTGTCTCAGCCTCTCCTACCAGCTTTCATGTGGTTTGTTTGCTCATTCATCCAGTGTGTAGGAGCTGCTGAGCTAGTTTTTGGGGTTTGGGTTTTTCCAAGGAAATTATTCCATATGTAGATGTAGATTCAGTGTGTCTGTGGGAGAAAGTAAGTTCAGGATCGTTCTGTGTCACCATCATGACCTGGACTGTTTTATTCTCCTTAAGGTTTAATTTGTCGTTCTTTATTGTTTCCTCAAGTAGTTGCTTACATTATTGTTGATCTTTTTTTTTTTCCTTTGGTTTATTTGTTCAGTGGTATAAATTTCCTTCTAGGCTTCTACAATTGCTCCACCAGACAACTTTTGATAAATTCTATTTTTATATTGTTCAAAATAATAATGATTTCTTTAGACTTTTTTGATCCCGATATTTAGAAGTTTTTTATCTCCATGTCTTTGGGGTTTTCCAACTGCTTTCCTGTTACTGATTTCTAGATTAATGCTGCTGTTTCCTGAGAACATATTTTGTACGTTTTCTGTTCTTTCAAATTTAAGGTGTTTTATATCCCAGAAGGCAGTTTGTCTTGGTGAATGTTGCATGTGAACCTGAAAAGAATGTGTATTTGCTGTTGATGACATACTCCATGGATTTCCTGATTTTCTTCCTGCTGAAACTGTTGTTACTGATATGGGGGTCTTGATGGGTCCAACTTTATGAGTTTTTGCCTAACATATTTTGCTACTCTGTTATTAATGCACATACACAGAAAGGATTGTTCTATTTTCCTGGAGATTTGACCCCTTTATCAATACATGATTCCCTCTTTATCTGATATTTCCTTGCTTTAAAGTAGGCTTTGTCTGAAATTAATATGCTCTGCCAGCTTTCTTTTGATTACTGTTGGCATGGTGTATCTTTCTCCATCCTTTTAAGTTAATTTGTGTCTATATTTAGTTCTTTTTAATGTGCTGTTATAGTATGTCTTTCATTTGAAGGGTTTAGGCCATTGATGTTTAAAGTGGTTATTGATAATGTTGATTAATATCTACCATGCTTTTTACTCTTTTTTTTAGAAAGTTGTCCTTGTTTCTTTGTCTTCCACCATTTTTCTGCCGGCTTTAGCTTTAATTGAGCATTTTATCTCTTCTTAGCATATCAATTATAGTTTTTTGACTTTGTTTTCCTGAGTTTACCTTATGTCAGCGTATTCCTAATTTCTCCCTGTCCCTTGTAACATTGTCATTCATTTCACTTATCCAAAAGCTATTACTGAATACAAAAGTGATATCTGTCAGATGAATGAAGAAGATGTGGTATATATATACAATGGAATATTATGCAGCCATCAAAAGGAATGAAATCTTGCCATTTGCAACGACGTGGATGGAACTGGAGGGTATTATGCTGAGCGAAATAAGTCAAACAGAGAAAGACATGTATCATATGACCTCACTGATATGAGGAATTCTTAATCTCAGGAAACAAACTGAGGGTTGCTGGAGTGGGGGGTGGGGTGGGAGGGATGGGGTGACTGGGTAATAGACACTGGGGAGGGTATGTGCTGTGGTAAGCGCTGTGAATTGTGCAAGACTGTTGAATCTCAGATCTGTACCTATGAAACAATGCAATATATGTTAAGAAAAAAAAGAAGGTAGCAGGAGGGGAAGAATGAAGGGGGGGAAATCGGAGGGGTAGATGAACCATGAGAGACGATGGACTCTGAAAAACAAACTGAGGGTTCTAGAGGGGAGGGGGGTGGGGGGATGGGTTAGCCTGGTGGTGGGTATTAAAGAGGGCACGTTCTGCATGGAGCACTGGGTGTTATGCACAAACAATGAATCATGGAACACTACATCTAAAACTAATGATGTAATGTATGGGGATTAATATAATAAAAAAAATTTTTTAAATGATATCTGTCAGATTTGTTAGTAAAAGAAAAGGTATTTTATCTTCATTAATTTCTTTCCTAATGCTCTGCCTTTCTTATTTACCTCCCGATGAATTTCCTTTCGTGTTTCTTGAAAAACAGGTGTACTCATGTCAAATTCCTCAATGTTTGCCTCAGAAAGTCTTTATTTCTTCCTCGTTTTTGAAGAATAATTTTAACACAGAATTGTAGGATGGTGGTTTACTTTCAGCACTTTGTTTTGCTCCAGTCTCTTCTTGCTGAAATGGTTTCAGAAAGAAGTCCAATTTAATTCTTATCTCTGTTTCAGTGTAACTGAGGTTTGTTTTTCTCTGCTCTGGCTTCTTTCACTATAATCTCTTTGTTTTCGATTTTTCTCCAGTTTGAATAGGATGTGCTTGAATTTGCATTTTTGGTTGTTTGGGTTTTTTTCCCCTTCATATTTTGTGCTCTCTTAGCTACCCGGACCTGCAGTTTGCAATCTCGAATGGTAGGAAGATGCAGTGATTATTGCTTCACTTACTTTTTCTGTCTGTATTTCTATCAGTTATTCCCATTGTGTGTATCTTACCCTTGTCATTATCCCAGAGTTCTTGGATATTGTGTTCTTTTTTTTCTGTTTGCTTAGGCCCCAGCGAAACAGATTCTTCTGAGGACAGGCCTTGTTAAGAATAGAATATTCTGGGCATATTTCAAAATAGCTTCTTTTCTGTCTCCAATTTTGAAGACCGTGGTTTGCCCTGTGTCCTCACTTCTCTGATGGGTCAAAGAAGAGTTGTTTAATTTTTTTTGCTTTTTCCTTGTGAGGGAGAGACTGCTTCTAAGTTCATTATATGACCCCCCCACCAAAAAAAAAAAGAAAAAAAAAACCCAAGTCTCTGGCTCCGATTTTTGATGTTTGACTGCTCACAGCTTTGAAGCTCATCCCTCCTTCTTCCTCCTTGGTCCACTTCTGTCCAAGGCAGTAAGAAGGCCTAGTGCTTCCTGCTTTGGCAGTGGCAAGAGGTTCGGTTCATGCAGGCGCCTGCCCTTGTGTGTGAACCTTTAGTCCACTCACAACCTCGGGGGAAAAAAAGGTCTGCATGCCGTTCCCTGCTTTTTCAAGCCATTTCAGGCCTGTTTGAGAGGCCTGCCTTCCTCCCCAGAGACCTCAGTTATACCCTGTGGGCAGCATGTGGTGTCCTCAACTAAGGGACTCCCGCACTCGGGTTTGGCTGTTGTGCTTCTGTCCAGCACAGCCGAGCTCCTAAGTGAGAGGAGATGAGAGGCCCCCTCGAGAGCGCTGGTCAGGAAACTTCCTCCTGAAGTTGGAGAATGGCCATTTTATGTTCTTTTGGAGGAAAGCACTGCTGAATCCTTTATGTATTTAATAATCATGAACAGATTCACCATCAAACCATTGTGGATGTCAGGGAACTCCCTCGCAACCTGCACTTCTTAACCTGTTCGTCAGGGTTGGCACGGGCCAGAGGACGCTGTTACAGTTGGACCAAAAAAGAGTTCCTCTAGCACCTTTTCATCTCAGTGTGTGTCCTAAAAAGTGAGCAGCAGCCCTGAGGCTCATGTGGATAGGGTTTTTGTGGAGATCTCTGAGCCCTAACTTCTGAGTAACTTCCTGGCTCCATGAAATGGGACAGAGAGAATGGAAAAGCTGAGTGCAATAAGAATTACACAAGTGAAAAGTTCTACTTCTTCACAGGAATATTTTCATTTATCCAGCTACATCTGGCTACTTCTAACGGCCTTCAGGCCGATATGGCAAGCTGATCCTTGTTACAAGTTGCATTTCCACAGGCCTCCTGGACTCTCATGTTTGGTGATGGGACTAGAAGAAAAAGCTTCCAGTTCTTCATTGTGTTTTATTCATTAAAACCTCATGCAGATTTGACCCCGTACATCATGGAGTGCTGAGTTAAATGGTAGGTAAGAAGGAAGGAGATGAGAGCGTTTTTCTCAAAAGGAATTAGTGTGCTTAAAATAATACTTGTTTCATTTGTATAGCATTTCTCTCATTTCTCCAAGGTGCTCTAGACCCTGCCATTAGAGAACAGTAACATTTAAAGTGATCACAGTAAAGATGAATAAATAATTTGCATGTGTTCATGATGCTGTTAAATTTATGAGGAAGTGTGAACAGAAAGTTTCTCATGACCAAGACATAAATGTTTGGAGACCACAGAATCATACATAACCTTCCTATAAATTGAGTATAAATCCCCAGTGCTGTCAGACTCATGTATGCTACTGTAAACATATTTGGGATGTTTTAGGACTCAGTGACCTTTGAGGATGTGGCTGTGAACTTCAGCCTGGAAGAGTGGGCTTTACTGGATTCTTCGCAGAAGAAACTTTACAGAGATGTGATGCGGGAAACCTTCAGAAACCTGGCCTCAATAGGTAAAGATGATGACATTCTTACCAAACTTCGGCAATTAGAGAACAAGTATTTCTTGCCCATCAGTCTTGTTCTGACGTGTGGGAAAAGAGTACATTAGTAAGCTAAGTTCATCATAGACCTAAAATCTAGCAATTTTTCTATAATTTCTAATAACATGGAATTTTTTCTCCATCTGCATTTTAGAGAAAAAATGGAAAGATCATGACACCGAAGATAGGTACAATACCCAGGGGAGAAGACTAAGGTGAGTCACACAGTGTAGCAGTGTCCCACATGAGAATCCTATGTCATGAATTTTTAAAAACCAAATTATTCAGGGGTACTGGGTGGCTCAGTTAAACGTCTGCCTTCAGCTTAGGTCATGATCCCAGGGTCCTGGGATTGAGTCCCACATTGGGCTCCTTGCTCAGTGGGAGCCTGCTTCTCCCTCTCCCTGTCACTCTCCCTGCCCGTTCTCTCTCTGTCAAGTGGATAAATAAAATCGTTAATAAATAAAACACAAGTTATTCAAATTTATCCTTAAATTTTTTTCACTGGAAATATTTACTTAAATGTGACATAGGTGTTGAATGTTTGCAAAACTGTCCACTTGGAAACAGCATAAAGAAACCCCATATGAAAAAAAAAAACCTCCATATGTTGAGACACCTGGGTGGCTCAGTCGGTTATGTGTCTGCCTTTGGCTCAGGTCATGATCTCAGAGTCCTGGGACTGAGCCCCACATTGGGCTCCTTGTTCTGCCTGCCACTCCCCCTGCTTGTGCTCACTCTCTCTCGGATGGATGGATGGATAGATAAAAACAACAAAAAAGAAACCCTGTATGTTAATAATCTTTGTTTACATAATAGCTGTGGTCAAGTCCTATTTACGGAGCATTCAGTATATTAACTTTCCAAACAATTCAGAAAGGGCAGGAAACCTTCATTTTGCTGTAAGTTATAAAAATGTAATTCTAATACCCTACTAATATGAATTACTAAGAAATCATTAATAAAATACTTCCCATTTTTTACAGAAGTCATATGGTAGAAAAACGTTGTGAAAGCAAAGAGGGTCATCAGTGTGGAGAAACCATCACCCAGACTCCAGATTTTAATCTGAACAAGAAAACGCCTTCTGGAGTAAAACCACCTGAAGGTCATCAGTGTGGAGAAACCATCACCCAGACTCCAGATCTTAATCTGAACAAGAAAACGCCTTCTGGAGTAAAACCATGTGAATGTAGTGTGTGTGGAAAAGTCTTCGTGCGTCATTCGTCCCTTAATAGGCACATCAGATCTCACACTGGACATAAGCCATATGAGTATCACGAATATGAAGAGAAGCCATATAAGTGTAAGGAATGTGGGAAAGCCTTCAGCTACCGCAAGTCTGTTCACAGACATGAAAGGACTCATACTGGAGAAAAACCCTATGAATGTCAGGAATGTGGGAAAGCTTTCACGTGGCTCACAACTTTCCGAAGACACATGATCACTCACACAGGAGATGGACCTTACAAATGTCAGGAATGTGGGAAAGCTTTTAGTTGTTCTACTTCATTGCGAACACATGAAAGGACTCACACTGGAGAGAAACCCTATCAGTGTAAACAGTGTGGGAAATCCCTCCGGTCCCCTCTGGGTTTGCGAATACACGAAAGAAATCACACTGGAGAGAAACCCTATGAATGTAAGCAGTGTGGTAAAGCCCTCAGTTGTCCCAGTTCCTTTCGAAGACATGAAAGGACTCACACTGCAGAGAAACAGTATGAATGTAAACAGTGTGAGAAAACCTTCAGTTCTCCTCTAGGTTTGCGAATACATGAAAGAATTCACACAGGAGAGAAACCTTATGAATGTAAGGAATGTGGGAAAGCCTTTATTTCTCTGTCAAGCATTCGAACACACATGATCACACACACTGGAGATGGACCTTATAAATGTAAGGAATGTGGGAAAGCCTT